>NC_065530.1:45666901-46299948 GCF_020184175.1 Aphis gossypii | reverse complement strand
ACTGACCATGACCTAAACAGAAGATACCCAAACCAATTACATAAAATTAATTTTTAGAAAAATTAAATGTCAACACAAAAAACCATTATGATAAATAAAAAAAAATTACCAACCTGTATAGATTTAATATCCATGAAAACAACTAATACTGCAGACCTCGACGTGGAGGGCGGTTCTTTTGGGCCAATCGGTTCTACAATCAATGAGCTTGAAAACAATAGTCCAGAAAATAATTTAAAAAAAGAATTGCATAGAAAGACAAACGTTGATAAAACAAGTACTACTATCCTAGCACTGATATTACCAACACACGTCTGGCTTTCTATCCAAAATTCCTCTAAACTATCTGAACAGCCATCAAGCAAATTTATTACAGAACCTATTGACCCAAAAGACCACCATCCTTATGGAAGGCTGTAATACATGGGATGAGACAAAAAACATCATCTGGAAAAGAGAAGCAAAACAAAAAAAAAACGTGAATTATCATATGAGAAAACAACTGTGAGAAAATTATATTTAAATAAATAACTTAACATTTGTGGATTCATCAACGTTCTAAACAAATAGTAGTGACAACTGTGGAAGACATAATACTGACCATGACCTAAACAGAAGATTCCAAACCAATTACATAAAATTAATTTTTAGAAAAATTAAATGTCAACACAAAAAACCATTATGATAAATAAAAAAAAATTACCAACCTGTATAGATTTAATCCATGAAAACAACAAATACTGCAGACCTCGACGTGGAGGGCGGTTCTTTTGGGCCAATCGGTTCTACAATCAATGAGCTTGAAAACAATAGTCCAGAAAATAATTTAAAAAAAGAATTGCATAGAAAGACAAACGTTGATAAAACAAGTACTATCCTAGCACTGATATTACCAACACACGTCTGGCTTTCTATCCAAAATTCCTCTAAACTATCTGAACAGCCATCAAGCAAATTTATTACAGAACCTATTGACCCAAAAGACCACCATCCTTATGGAAGGCTGTAATACATGGGATGAGACAAAAAACATTATCTGGAAAAGAGAAGCAAAACAAAAAAAAAAACGTGAATTATCATATGAGAAAACAACTGTGAGAAAATTATATTAAAATTAACTTAACATTTGTGGATTCATCAACGTTCTAATCAATAGGTAGGACAGTGTGGGTGAGACATAATACTGACCATGACCTAAACAGAAGATTTCCAAACCAATTACATAAAATTAATTTTTAGAAAAATTAAATGTCAACACAAAAAACCATTATGATAAATAAAAAAAAATTACCAACCTGTATAGATTTAATATCCATGAAAACAACTAATACTGCAGACCTCGACGTGGAGGGCGGTTCTTTTGGGCCAATCGGTTCTACAATCAATGAGCTTGAAAACAATAGTCCAGAAAATAATTTAAAAAAAGAATTGCATAGAAAGACAAACGTTGATAAAACAAGTACTATCCTAGCACTGATATTACCAACACACGTCTGGCTTTCTATCCAAAATTCCTCTAAACTATCTGAACAGCCATCAAGCAAATTTATTACAGAACCTATTGACCCAAAAGACCACCATCCTTATGGAAGGCTGTAATACATGGGATGAGACAAAAAACATCATCTGGAAAAGAGAAGCAAAACAAAAAAAAAAAAACGTGAATTATCATATGAGAAAACAACTGTGAGAAAATTATATTTAAATAAACTTAACATTTGTGGATTCATCAACGTTCTAAACAAATAGGTAGTGACACTGTGGAAGACATAATACTGACCATGACCTAAACAGAAGATTTCCAAACCAATTACATAAAATTAATTTTTAGAAAAATTAAATGTCAACACAAAAAACCATTATGATAAATAAAAAAAAATTACCAACCTGTATAGATTTAATATCCATGAAAACAACTAATACTGCAGACCTCGACGTGGAGGGCGGTTCTTTTGGGCCAATCGGTTCTACAATCAATGAGCTTGAAAACAATAGTCCAGAAAATAATTTAAAAAAAGAATTGCATAGAAAGACAAACGTTGATAAAACAAGTACTATCCTAGCACTGATATTACCAACACACGTCTGGCTTTCTATCCAAAATTCCACTAAACTATCTGAACAGCAATCAAGCAAATTTATTACAGAACCTATTGACCCAAAAGACCACCATCCTATGGAAGGCTGTAATACATGGGATGAGACAAAAAACATCATCTGGAAAAGAGAAGCAAAACAAAAAAAAAAAAAACGTGTATTATCATATGAGAAAACAACTGTGAGAAAATTATATTAAATTAACTTAACATTTGTGGATTCATCAACGTTCTAAACAAATATAGTGACACTGTGGAAGACATAATACTGACCATGACCTAAACAGAAGATTTCCAAACCAATTACATAAATTTATTTTTAGAAAAATTAAATGTCAACACAAAAAACCATTATGATAAATAAAAAAAAATTACCAACCTGTATAGATTTAATATCCATGAAAACAACTAATACTGCAGACCTCGACGTGGAGGGCGGTTCTTTTGGGCCAATCGGTTCTACAATCAATGAGCTTGAAAACAATAGTCCAGAAAATAATTTAAAAAAAAAATTGCATAGAAAGACAAACGTTGATAAAACAAGTACTATCCTAGCACTGATATTATCAACACACGTCTGGCTTCTATCCAAAAATCCTCTAAACTATCTGAACAGCCATCAAGCAAATTTATTACAGAACCTATTGACCCAAAAGACCACCATCCTTATGGAAGGCTGTAATACATGGGATGAGACAAAAAACATCATCTGGAAAAGAGAAGCAAAACAAAAAAAAAAAACGTGAATTATCATATGAGAAAACAACTGTGAGAAAATTATATTAAAATTAACTTAACATTTGTGGATTCATCAACGTTCTAAACAAATAGGTAGTGACACTGTGGAAGACATAATACTGACCATGACCTAAACAGAAGATTCCCAAACCAATTACATAAAATTAATTTTTAGAAAAATTAAATGTCAACACAAAAAACCATTATGATAAATAAAAAAAAATTACCAACCTGTATAGATTTAATATCCATGAAAACAACTAATACTGCAGACCTCGACGTGGAGGGCGGTTCTTTTGGGCCAATCGGTTCTACAATCAATGAGCTTGAAAACAATAGTCCAGAAAATAATTTAAAAAAAGAATTGCATAGAAAGACAAACGTTGATAAAACAAGTACTATCCTAGCACTGATATTACCAACACACGTCTGGCTTTCTATCCTAAATTCCACTAAACTATCTGAACAGCAATCAAGCAAATTTATTACAGAACCTATTGACCCAAAAGACCACCATCCTTATGGAAGGCTGTAATACATGGGATGAGACAAAAAACATCATCTGGAAAAGAGAAGCAAAACAAAAAAAAAAAACGTGTATTATCATATGAGAAAACAACTGTGAGAAAATTATATTTAAATTAACTTAACATTTGTGGATTCATCAACGTTCTAAACAAATAGGTAGTGACACTGTGGAAGACATAATACTGACCATGACCTAAACAGAAGATTTCCAAACCAATTACATAAATTTATTTTTAGAAAAATTAAATGTCAACACAAAAAACCATTATGATAAATAAAAAAAAATTACCAACCTGTATAGATTTAATATCCATGAAAACAACTAATACTGCAGACCTCGACGTGGAGGGCGGTTCTTTTGGGCCAATCGGTTCTACAATCAATGAGCTTGAAAACAATAGTCCAGAAAATAATTTAAAAAAAGAATTGCATAGAAAGACAAACGTTGATAAAACAAGTACTATCCTAGCACTGATATTATCAACACACGTCTGGCTTTCTATCCAAAAATCCTCTAAACTATCTGAACAGCCATCAAGCAAATTTATTACAGAACCTATTGACCCAAAAGACCACCATCCTTATGGAAGGCTGTAATACATAGGATGAGACAAAAAACATCATCTGGAAAAGAGAAGCAAAACAAAAAAAAAAAACGTGTATTATCATATGAGAAAACAACTGTGAGAAAATTATATTTAAATTAACTTAACATTTGTGGATTCATCAACGTTCTAAACAAATAGGTAGTGACACTGTGGAAGACATAATACTGACCATGACCTAAACAGAAGATTTCCAAACCAATTACATAAAATTAATTTTTAGAAAAATTAAATGTCAACACAAAAAACCATTATGATAAATAAAAAAAAATTACCACGTGTATAGATTTAATATCCATGAAAACAACTAATACTGCAGACCTCGACGTGGAGGGCGGTTCTCTTGGGCCAATCGGTTCTACAATCAATGAGTTTGAAAACAATAGTCCAGAAAATAATTTAAAAAAAAGAATTGCATAGAAAGACAAACGTTGATAAAACAAGTACTATCCTAGCACTGATATTACCAACACACGTCTGGCTTTCTATCCAAAATTCCTCTTAACTATCTGAACAGCCATCAAGCAAATTTATTACAGAACCTATTGACCCAAAAGACCACCATCCTTATGGAAGGCTGTAATACATGGGATGAGACAAAAAACATTATCTGGAAAAGAGAAGCAAAACAAAAAAAAAAACGTGAATTATCATAATGAAAAGAAAACTGAGAGAAAATAATAATTTAAATTATTGAAAGTGGAATTTCTTTTAAATTATGTTAGGTGATTTTTAAACCAGGTATTCTACAGTTTAAAAAAAAAATATTTAGGAGATTAACTGGTGGTTCACCTTTTAATTTTTATTTTAACAAGGTAATTATGGTGAAGGATAAACTAGATTATAGGGTTTATTATTTCTACCAGTATTGTGACTCTCCTACATTTTACTTTAATCAATCATCAATTAATTTTACTGAAAATATTCTAATATGAAATTAAATTATTTAAAATTTTTATTTTTAAATTGAAATTATCAATTCTGTTTATACGGATCATCAGTATGATTACTTAGCCTCATGATTTATTTATTGATGATTGCATGTGATTGAATTATATTTATATTATATATATACTATTTGTTATATTATAGGTACTGCACTGGGCGGCATAGCTAGTACAGCTACTTGTCTGACTAAATTGTAAACCAAAAAAACGTATTAACACCAATACAAATGAAATTTATAAACAAACATCAAACATGGCAGTAATATAATTGTCATTAGTAATAGCGGAAAATATATAATAGTTTATTTTAAATTGGTCGGTAATCGGATACCTACTTAATAAAAGATGGTATTCATTTAGATGTCTAGTAAATAGAATAAATCAATTGAAAATAATGCCATCGTCGCAAGATTTAAGAAATTTTGGAAAATAAATGTCAAAATATTTGAACCAGCTAACGAAGATGGTTTTAAAAATATTATTCTTAACAGCAATTTAAATAATATTTGTGTAGAAGATCAAATTGTATTACCTTTACATAATTTATTATAGATATTAGGAGAATTTATCAACAAAAAGGTTGAGAACAGCTGTATCATAGTATTTTACTTGTAAAGTTTGTGATATAGTAGTGAAAAGTCCAAATTTATCAACTATCATTGTTGGGTTAGGAATTACATAGGATGTCTTACATGGGGTTGCGTTGGATATGTAATGAAAGGAAGTGGTTCAAAAAAAAAATGTAAGTACAAATTATACGCCGATAACTGTAGATAAAATGTTCAGTGGTCATGAATACAAGATACATGCGGATTGCATACTCTAGAACTGTGAGAGAACATATTACGTTGGTTTAGTTGGACCTATGAAAAATCATTCATTCATTTGCGACAAATTAAATTTTAGATGATGCTCAAATAAAAACGACATTTTAAATGGTCAAAGCAGTCCTTTACCCAAATGCAAACGTAGAATGCATTGTAATATTTGTAAATAAATTATATGCATAATTATTATTAGATATTACTTAAAAAAAAATCGTTAAAAAAATGTAAATAATTTATGTTAAAAAATATTTTTAACATTAATTATAAAGATATAATAATTATAATAATAAACAATATTTTTAATTGTGTACTAAATAAACATTTTGATCATTATTTAAGATACATAATACGTTGTAGAACTTAACATTTTGAAAAATTAACGATATATTATTAAATACAAGTACTCTAAATAAAATATAGACTATAGTGTACCTTTGTCTTCAAACATAAAGCGTAATACCTATTAATCAATAGTATACAATATAAGTTATGAAATGTGACTATGTTGGTACATACAAAAAAAAAATAAAAATTTCGTTTTCTAGCCTATACGAGTGGGACACATCAAATATTACAACGCGCAGGTGGATTTCACCGTTAACCTATTTAAGCTACAAAAATATATAAATATACATATTTATTGTAAATTTAGTCAGCAATATTTTTATGTAGAGGTATTTTTGTGATAAAATTAATTTTTTTAAACATAATTTATAAAAACTGAAAAAAATCACATAAAATCCAAGATGGCGGACACTTCCGGACCTCAGAGAGATTGCGAATTTTTTTTGGTTAATAAGGAACCCACAACCAACCTTTCTGCAAAATTTCAAAACTTTCCGATTTAATTCTAGTAGAAATCGTTAAATGACTGGCCTATTATAACAATTAACAAATACTATTTTCCAGTTCAAAAAATGCACAAAATACATCATTATAAGTTTTTACCATACCTTTTCTGTTATTTTCATTGGATTTATCAAAAATTTACTTATTATTTTATACATTTAAACATATTATAACACTTATTGGTGAATTTTGCATCACACTGAAAACTTAGTTCTACTAGGGAAATAAAAATACATGTTATTACCTAACAATTATTTTTTACTTTAAGAGTTGATAGGTACTGAAGATTCGGAACATCAATATTGTTTTAAACAGTTTTATTCATTTGTTGATTATAATTTACTTAATTAATAGGACCTCCAAACTTCAATTCTCAACACTATGCCTTAAAGTATAAAAATAATAAAAATATAAATAATTCTGTATTGAGACTGAAGGAATTAATGTTACTTTGGAAATTAGAGATAAATTTATTTCAATAAGGAATCCAATTATTTAATAAAACAATAAAATAATATATATTTGTTGTTATTATTATTTAATTGTTTAAAACGCCATATAATTTATAAAATTTGAAATTAATAAAAAATAGAGATTATTTTAGCAATACTTTTGATTAAAATATACTATAATGCCATAAATTGAGACACGGTTTATTTTTATCTTAATTTTAGCAATACAACTACAAGAATTGCAGTTAGTTGTTTTAAAATTGCGAGCAAACAAGTCGTTCATTAAAACAAGGTCTTAAAACTTCTTTACCAAACCAAACTCGAGTGTGGTAAAATCATTTTATTAATGAATAAAAAAATTATTTATAAAAATCAAATGCCCAGAGGTTGTTACAATAGTTCAGATTTAATAGTTATTACCTGGCGGCGTGTACAGCAGTGGGTCGCCGCTGCCGGCAGGTCCGTCAAGATCTCAAGTCTTCAGTCATCCATTACATATAATACGGATATTGAACAAAAACTAGGAACTCGGAACTAGCAGACCAACGACCAAAAGAGGAAGACGGTCTGCGGAAGACTGATCCCGGTCGCGATAACGAAAATCATAGTAAATGACAAATGAATCGCTGACCAATGAGATTACGTTTCATGAAAAAGACTGCGCCGCGATTAGTTGTCAATTTACAAAATATGGAAAAACCCCGGTGAACCGCAATGATGACTTGTGTATATGTATTTATAAATACAATAATAACCAGGAAATAGTCAATATTGTTATTTAGTGTCGTTATTTTAATATTCTATTACCGCTTTGTGTTTTTGAACGCAAGAATACGTTTTATAAAATTGTTTGTATCGTTTTCGAACTTCATCAAATTAATGAAATATAATGTGCCTAAATATAATGAGTATTTCCCATACTAAGATACTCGTATCGTTGTACCATTGATTATAGAATATTCTATAATTAATGAGTTCACTGAATACCGAAGTCGATGCAAATAATATTACGTTATATTTTTGTTCGTTGCATGCCACTGTCGATGCGTACTACTAAATTATTATTAAATAATAAATAGTAAATACAAGTAAACTGTTCGTACGTTATTGATAATGTGATTCGTTCAAGGACGTCACTTGGGTTGTGGAAGATAAAACTTTGGCGTCACTGCTTTTTTCTTTGTTTTTCGGCACGTCTGCATCCTTTCTACGCTTCCCATAACATTTTCAAACACCCGGACAGCCGAACTGCCGAACTTTAAAATATTATATACAAGTAGACAAAAGCTACTTCTAATTTCAGACTTCATTTTTAATTCGTTAAAATATAAAATACCTACATAAACCTTCAATTCCATTTTCCTCCGTGTATTTACTATTATACTAATACGAAGACGAAGAAAAAGTTGCCTGTTTAAATTTCGAAACTATTAAAAAAAACTCAATTAACGCCACTGAATGCGTTTCATTATAATACCCTTGTTTGTTTTTGAACATAGGTGTGAAGGAAAGCGACGAATGGGGCTCATTTGTAAGTTGTAACTTGGATTGTTTAGCACTCGTGTTCTGTTACAATACTTATATCGTTATGTTAAGACGTCTTGTTATGCCTTATGTCAATTGTTGCATTTGGTACCAATGAATCGCTTTGCTTTAACGGTCTAATTACAGTAGGGAAAGCACTGTCCCATATCCATTACCTATGTATAATAATAATGACAAAAATATTCTACGTCATCCGTATCAGTAACGCTATTTTAGGAATTTTGGAATCAAGCCTTCGTGTTCATACTTTAGACCCCCTAAATTTTAAAGTGATTTAAAAATAAATTTTACAGTATTTTTTCCATTTATTGTATTACTGATAATTTTACTGTCCCATATAAATATATTATGTTAATTGATTTAGTATTGTAAAATATGTACATGACTTATTTAATATGCTTTAAGCCTTTAACTTCATGAAAACAATTTGGAAAAATATCAATAAGTATTAGTTATTCTATATCTATATCTATAACATAAATTATTATGTTACTTACAACCTATTATAATGTATATATTAGTATATTACAATCACAGACTCACTGCAGTGCTATAAATACAATATTACCTATATACGTCTTGTGAATAGTGTAACATTTAGATGCGAGTGTTTACTGTTTAGTGTTTATGTCTTACAAATTACAACGTACTATTTAATATTACAATAACAATTTTAAAATTTGACAGTTCTAAGCATAATAAAATATGTATATTAGAAATAATATCAATTCTGAATAAATCATTGGCCAATGTTTGATTTATGATATCGAGGGGTAAAAAGCTTTAGAAAAATTAGAATTAGTTACCTATTAGTATTTTATTGTTAATACAATAATACCAATGTCAATTTGAAACCTGTTACCTGTGTACAAAATTCTTAATTATAAATTTGTAATTAAGTGAATATTGACTTTAATTTTTTATAACTTTTCTTACAATCATAAAAATATATTCTGCAGTTTTAATTAGTTCCTAATCAGAGCTCAAGGTACTCCCCCAACCAATGAACCAAGATTTTAGACTTGGTTGTACCACTGAATTCCCCTATTCCCCTCACGAATTATAATGTAATATTATATATTAGATAATGAGCGTGGGCGAGTGGACCTAACCGCTGTGTAACTAATAACTATAATACTATAATAATATGGACTATGGAGCTGGCCGGACCCGTGTGCATGACACATGCTATGCTCTGTATATAATAATATTATTATATGTATCATCCTTACCGCGTGATACATACATATTCATGAACAGATGTTTACGTACACACCACACTTCAGAATATTAATATATTACTACTACTACTATTCCACTAATACTTGATTATAATAATTCGTGTATATTGTACACTACCCTCCTCGACATCCCTATCCCGAAGCACGACGTTTCCTGCGCACACTAATTATAACGCCGGTCCGCGTCAAACGACGTCGTATGGTAACCAAATAACATAACATTAAGCGTAAGTACTGTTATATTAATAATGAGAATAACATTTTTAAAGTTAAATAAATGAGGAATTACTTGCTCGCGTGCACCTACTCCACAACGCACAAAATAAATGCTTCCAACCCTATCCACGCGCCAACCAAGCTCATTGATAAGGCCGCGGGCCTAGGAAGTCAGTTACCAGTACTAGTATAATATATGGAAAGTACTTACACTTACCCCAGAGGGGACAGTGAGTGGGGTATCGGACGGTAACTTAACACTTGAGTGGAATTGGATATATAATATACTAGTAATATTATATAGGTATATTATTATAATTAACATTTGTATTATATTGGTAAATAGTTTGGAGATAATAGGTTCATTATATATTTCATAGTAGATTAGTTCTAATTATGATAAAATATTAAAACATCAGTTAAAAACATTTAATACCTAAAAATGTTTTCGCCAACGGACTCCCTCCTCGATAATCAACAAAACAACCCGCGGCCAGCTACAAATCATCGGTTCAGGATCAATCGACCGACAACAAATCTCCTCAAATCGTCAAATTGCATAACTTATCTATTATCTATTTACGTCTTCTAAGGCTATTTTTTTTAAATAAATTTTCAATTTATTAACAAAAAAAAATAATCAAGATGTAAGTGAGCCATTTTTGGAGTCACGGAGTATATAGTTGCATATACTCTTAATCTTATACATATTCCATGTACATCCTTTTGATGATCAGTACCCCTAAAGCTTACAGAACCCTACGTATTTCTAACGTAAAAATTATCAGGTCTTGGCACATATAACGCACCCTGCCGGCTGCCACGTCTATGAATCGGATTATAACATTGGTATTCAATGCAAAATTTGACTGGAGGGTGTAAATTATTGTACAACACATTATAAATTTAGTTATATGATTATTTGATTATATGATAGACGTACGTGATTCCGTCGACCTGAGGCGGCGGATGTCTCAATAATATAATATTACACGTGTACAAGACAAGAGTCCGCACTTGTATCCGGATGTCCAAGTCGATTTTTGTTCTTGATAAACAAATATTTTTACACGTTTGCGGTTTACGCATCTTTACTTCATACATAGGTATTATTTATTTATTAATTAATTTCTATTATAATCAATTTTTTTATTATAGTAGGAATGTTATAGAATTATTCTTTTAATAATAATCTGGATAACTTATTTTTAATTTTATGATCCTATAGTGCAAAATACATTTCTAATAATTTTGATATAACAGTTCTCATTAGCAATTCAGCAATATTAAAACTGAGTACTAATAGTACTATATTGTAAAATAAAAGTTTTTAATAAAAACTAAAAATCAAATTTTTCGGTTTCCACTCAATAATGTATAGTTCTGTATAATATATGTTATATTAGAGACGTACGGTATTTCTTATTTCAATAGCTTATAAATTATAATATACATTAGGTATAATTAATAATATAAACAAACATAATTGATACGCTCCGGCTCCGGTGGCCAACTCACAGATAGGATGTGTTTGGTTATTTTTTTCTTTATAAGTAATTCCATTAAAATATTGCTGTGCAAGTGCGACTTCACGATCAGAAAAACACTCCAAGGTTTACTTATTTAAATTTTTTAATGAATTAATTTTTTAATTACTGTTTAAACTTATCAGTCCACATCGTGTATCTGTTTAATAATTTAGTGAAAGCTCAAATAACTTGTACATAGGTAATTATGCTAAATAAGGAAAATGGACGCCGCTTATAAGACTCATAAATATGATGTTCAAGTTCAATCTCTTATTGAACTCAAAATAGTCTGAAACTGTCTGGACGTATCCAAAAACATTATTAAAATTCAATTATAATACTCAATTGAGTAAAAAAAAAGTGGTAGAAAATAAAAATTTTGGTTAAAATATAAAAATAAATTGGTTTTGAAAAGTTCCATATATTTTTTGGTTAATACTTACCTATTACTGATTCGAGTATCTATAACAAATTTTATCACAATTGTTGTTATTGTAATGTGAGGTATAAATACACTCCCTATTACCTGGCACAGCTATCGTAATTTTTAAGTTTTTTTTCTCTTCACTTCTAAGTTATGAACCGTTACCAGTGTATATGGGTTTTCTAAAGTAAACTTATTTATAAGTACATTAATGATTTAAGTATTATAAAATACAGAGGAGAATAGATTAATAATATTGTGCATCTAATAAAAATATAGATAATTTGTGAGAAAAATGTCATCAGCCGCTTACTAAGTTAGGCACTCAAATGGTTGTTTTTTTATTAATTACTAAATAATACATCTCTATGAGACTATGACATTTTAAATTTTAATAATAAAGAATTATGATTGTTCTGATAACGGTGTTACATTTTTGTACCAAAGAAGACAATGAAGGACATTTAGTCATGGAAAAACGATTTTACACTATTTTTGTTCATAATATATGAGAAAAATCCAACATAGGCTATTAAATTATTTAAAATTCATTTCAGCTAACTGTTGGACCTAAACAATATAAATAATATAATATTATATGGTTAACATGTTTTGTGAAAAACGTGGAAGAATATGTGCAAACTGCAAGACGAACGAACGATAAGAGACTAATTCGACCGAAAAATCACCAGACAAGTCTACATATTATAATATAATATGTTAGGTTAAGCATTATATGTTAAATATATATAGCCATATAGGTAGGTAACCCACTTACCACTTTATATATATATACTACTTCTATTATACATAGTATATATACATACCTTTAGAAACGGATAGACCGGGAACACGCTACCAAATTTCGCTGACCTTTCGTGTTCGAATTAATATTTATGAGCTTTGCAGGGCCGTGTATATACCTACGTATATATAATATATATATAGGGTAAAACACCTAGCATACTCAACCCTCTTTTATCCTACTTAATAATGTATTTATTCTGATTTTTGGAACTTTGAAGTAGGTAGTAGTGGTAGTACACTTAAAGACCACACTTTAAATATTTTAATTATTTATACTATCCATATCCTGTGTTGATACAAACATTTCTTTTTTAAATGTAACCCTTTTTACTGTAAATTGTTAATCGAATGATTTTTTGAAAAAATGTTATACCTACATCTAAATCAAAATTTAAACGAGTAGTTGCCAAGTTATTGAACTATTTTAACATTTTAAATTATATGTAGTTTCAAAGGATAATAATTATTAATTAATAACCCTTAATAATGGTTTTACATAAAAAAAATAAATTTAATGTTTAGTCTATATTTATTGTAAATATGAGTAAACAAATGATTAATAATTATAAAAAAACCATATTAATCACCACAATATATATATCAATACATGAGACTATCAAACGAGTCTTATATCTTTAGATAGGTACCAGTATAGTATAATAAAGTATCATTATATAGGTACAGAAATTAAAAAATCCAAGTATTTAAAAATATAGTCTTAGCTTAAAAAGTCTAAAATACAGAATTCGGATAAATTTAATATTTAAGGAAACTGGAGGTCAACATGTTTGAGACTCACCCTGTATGCTAGGGTGATATCAATATTTATAATATTATTAGTATGTATGTGTGTTGTAAAGCACTATGCCAGTATAGCGTGTTAAACACTATATCCGCCGCCGAGGGTATAATAATAAAATAATATGCCGAGCGGACGCAAAACGCGCACGCGTAAGCATTAAAATACAATAATATTACATTATATTTATATACATGGATTATATTATAATCGCGCGTAAGATTGTTCTGTCGTTTTTATTAAAAAAAAAAAAAAAATTACCGTACACGCCGAGGGCGGCAGAGGAAGGAGAATATAAATAATATTATTAAAAAACACACACACACACACACACGAGCACAAAACAAACAACGAAATAAACCATATGGGCGGCTGTGGCAGTTTTCAGCTTATGCTAATTTCTCTGTCGGAGTCGTAAAAACGCAAGCCAGGTAGGTATTATAATAATAACGAGCAGCCGTTTATATGCGTACATTTATTTATATATACGTAGTGACTATTTCGTTTCGCAGTTTACCCGTTGCCATGACTACTATTACAACTGTCTACTTACACACACACACACACACATTTATATATATATAATATAAATGTATGTAAGTATGTTTTTGTTCTATGCGGTATGCCACGTTTCCCATTTTTTCCAGCACTCGAGTGCGCGATAATATAATTAATAGTATTATATTATAAATTATAATACCTATCTAATTCTGATTCTAATAATACTCGTATAGTTGTGAGTAAAATAATTGTATCACCAACTACTAACGTCTAACACTAGTGTTGTGCAAAATCACTCCATAACATGATTACAGGCAGTACCGTATTTATCTCCCTTGCTCTTTTTTTTACTGAGAAGTATAATAATGTCTTATCTATAATACAGAAATACTGAATAAAATTATTAAAAACACTAACTTATAATATTGAATATTAATATATTATTAAGGATTTGGAAATACCATGGTTGATGCCTGTAGTCTATAGTACATACGTCATCGTCATTACTTACTGCTAAAAATGATTGAAAACAATTCGTAACGCTAATCGTCATTATTGTCAATAACCATCCAAATATTATCATATTTCTAAGAATAAGCGTTTGGTAGCAATTTCAGAACACATTGAAAGGCTAGGGCATGTTTTATAAACTGGCATTCTAAAAGATAAATTCCAGAAATTCAATGAAATACAAATAACAATTAAACTTGACGTCTTGAATAATAAAATAAGAGTGATTTTTATAATTTATTATTACATTCAATCCAATCCAATATGATAATTCATTACTCGTCATAGTCACACACTCGTGCTAAAGTGCATTATTTTTTATAATATACCTACTGAAATTTATGTTAAAATAAAAAAAAAATTGACTATTGAAAAAATTAATTTGTAAAAAGAATGTATTCTTGATAAAGAATGCGTGGCATACCGTTGGTAGAGAGAGTTGAGATTTAACTTCCTTCCCGTAAAAAACATATAATAATTTATTTTATGGTATATTACATTTAATAAAATAATAATTATCATTGATTCCGAAAATTAATTGTAGCGTTGTTGTATCATGTTACATTTTATTATACAGTTGTATATAAGCAGCAAAATGCCTATCTTGTGTGTGTACCAACTACGAAGTAACATAATATATGTATAGACTATAGTAATATCATCATTTATCTACTTGAATCATGTAGTTCGACATGAAAATAGGTATAAACTTAATCTACAAATAACTGTTAAGAACAAGAAAGTATCGGAAAACTTAAATTATGGTGGAAATATGAAAGCCAAATGAATGAAAATCTTAAAAATACTCATAATAATATGTGTAATGAAAATATACATAGATCCTACAGTACGAAAATTTCTACTTATTCTTGTTACTTTACCAATGATGACGGTTATCCCTGAAAATAGGTTGTAAAATGTAAAATAAACATAACTAACCGGACGTGCGAGTTCAAATCGCCTAGTGTATAATCCCCTTAATAATAGATATACGAGTCACATAGCGGCCACAAGTAGTGAGTCGGCTGTGAAAAACCCAAATAATCTTGTTGACTTGTTATAATATTAAAACTGTACAATGTATTTATAAAGTTATGGAGTTCGATATCATTGAAATGCTACACTGATATTCATCGATCGTAGTAAAATCTATTACCTAAATTCGTTTGATATTTTATAAACCAGGTTTACACCCAACTGTCCGTGACATTACAGGAGTTTCCCGAGTTTGTAATATTAGTATAGCCAGTATGCCGGTAATGCACTGAAAAATCAATTTAATTTATAATTATTTTTGTTCATTAATAATTTTATTATACAAAAGATTCGTTCACAATTTTAATCCTAATTCGCATTTATTAAATGCAATAATGTGAATTTCGTAAAACAGTGTTTACATAACACGAGCCTAATTTATGCTATTAAACCTCAGTACCTCACAATCATATTATCAAACTTGATAAAATATAAATTATAATATTAAATAACATATTGTTTCTGTTAAAATAAAACCAAATGATAATTAATATAACTATTGATCGACAATGTAAATTCGTAAATAGTTATGAGGTAAATTTATTTATTAATATTTAAGTTAAGGGAATACTCGAATCTCCTCTTTGAAATGATTTTATCAGATGGTTTAGTAATAATAACGACTAAAAATTATCATCAAATACTAATTCTAGAATACGCCAAATAAAATATACATAGGAATTAAATTAAATTAAAATGCCAAACAGTTACATAAACAAGCGTTTATCGAAGACGTGGACGTACGCCAACAGCCAACAGCCATTACATTTCGTGTAATACCAATCTCAATAAAATAGAATTATCGAAGCGATTACTATTATTCTGCAGATACAGCATTACGCGTTAACAAAAGAAAATAGAACTGTGGGTTACTGTTAAGTTAAGCTTTGTGAACTTTATGGAATTATTTTAGTGGTTGGAAACTCTAAAATGCTGTAGAAGCTATTGAGAGAACGGATCTGTATACTTTGTTGTTGAGAAACAAACGAAAAATCAGGACCCAAATCGTCGAAACACTGTCGTCGCTGTTGTAATGACCGACTTGATTAAATCTCACTTTTCTCCACCAGTCGTTCACTACTTGTTACAACATTTTGTAACGAACCATTTCAAATGACTATTAATATTAAACGAATACAGTTGGAAAATTGAATTGTATGCAGGTTATTATAATAAACAAATTTTTATACGACATTCAATGGCAGACCAATAAGAAATAAGAAATATGATGATTTATATAATTCATGAATTAGTTCTAATTTGTTATACTTTGTTATACATCATTCAACTGAATCAGTCGGTTTAAACTGATTCTAAATCAAATAATTAGAAATAATTAACTACAAGATAATTTTAAGACTTTAAGTTTAAAAGATGCATAATCTTATTATAATCTGCGGGCCAAATATTTAGAAACAATCGAATTAATATCTATTATTATTTTCAATGATTTGATCTATAAATATTTCAACAATTTTGTCAATATTTATAAGGTTGAAAAAGAATATTAAATTAAACTGCTTAATAACATCTTTAATAATTGTTTTTTAAAATTAAGCATTTATTTTGTTAATTATTTGATTTTTTGTTAATGTTAGCAACAAACGTTTCAACGTTGAATGAAGTTTATAATACAAATAATTAATAAATTATCTGGTTATTAATCAGATGAGGACGATGTGGTACAAAATTCTAGATAGTAAACTTTATTATGACAATAACTAATAAGATTAATAACTATAGTATATTACATATTATATTGAAAATGTTTTGGTGCTCGAATAGAATATAATAGAACAGAACTGGTGCCGTGATGATGACGTAATAATTGTAATGTACAAGAATATACTATAATATAATGTTCGTTATACATTTATAATTATTGGTAATTCGTAGTTTTCGTGTTGGTTGACTATTTATAACTACAGGCAGTAGGTTTTTATTATATTCTATAATTTGATTTCGTTCGATGTCGACCATTAAGTGGTATCTATAATCAAGTGGAAAATATTTTGTCGTTTCTCAATTATTTCTATTCGCAAACACACACACACTACTTATCGAATAATCAATTTTAGCAATAAAATATAATATTGTTTCATTCATTTTATAAGATAGGTAACAATAATTTTGAAAAAAATAAACTTACGGGCTCATAAACGTTTAAAGACGTAAAGATAATAATAATAATAATAATAATAAATTAATAACAATACTGCTGCAGTACACTGTACACCAGTACCTACTTCACAAATACGCGTATTACAAAGTATATCTACTGAATATAATATTATTTAATGTAAAGAGGGGCGGCGAATGATTTACACACTCCGGAGATCTGTATCAGTATTGTTTATTCGCACGTAGCTACACTCAGTAAATGGACTAATTTAAGTAAAAATGAATAAATGGGAAATTAATGTGATTTTTACATTTTTTTTTTTTTTTTGCAGTCACGTTATTATATAATTGCGCGGAGTACTTACAAATAACTTTCCTCGTACGTTATCTATATAATATGAGTGAGTGTTAGGTATAATTAGAAAAACTATAAATACTAGATACCTCATAAATATAATCAACCGATTAAAAGTTTAGTACGTATAACGTTAGACCTACAAAACATATTTTGTACTCTTAAATAAAGTTACTATATATCATACTTTTTACGATTTATATAAAAAATTTAAACACATACGAACATGTTAAATGATTGAAATTCGCAGTCGTGTTAAGTATATTGAATTATTATATTTAAAAACATTTTCACTTTTCAGGAACCACATTAAAAAGTATATTTTGATAGTTTATTTTAGATTTTGAACAGAGTGGGGAATGTATTGATTTTACAATATGTGTTTTTATTTTGTGTCTGTGTACACCTAAACTTGTTAAAATACTGCTGTTTGTTTCAATTTAAAAATTCAGGGGTAGTTTCCGATAGTGATTAATTAGTGAATTAAATATACTTGGTGCATTATAGAGGTTAAAAGTAAGAAGTTTCCATCAGTTTTCAAAAAAATAACAAAAAAGTGACGGGAAAACGGAAATTTTTGCGCAAAACTAGTTGTCGACAAAATCGAAAATTTTTTTTATTGAATTTTATATCTAGGTACCTATGAGATACGTTGTTTCAACATAGATAAATATTATATAGGTATTTGTTTTTACTCAAGTACAATACTTTTATAAATGCATATAATATGTATAATTGTATATTTATATCAAAATTAGAAAAATATATTTATAGTTTTCCACTTTCGATAACACAAAAAAATGTGTGCCTATAATTGTGCAGTTTTTTAATATTACTTAAATGCTTTGTCTGGTACAACTTGGTTATGTATTTGAAGTGTTTTTACATAGTTTTTTCGTACACATTTTGATTCATCAACATTTTCAAAAATCATCTGCCTGACAATGTATAATGGAACGGATGGCTCTCGTTTGAAAAAAGATGTCCGTATTACTACAGAACACTCTTTAAATGACATAAAATGTAAATTTGAAAAAAAACATACCCTAAGTATACTTAACATCGCAAAATTCAGAATTTTAATTAATTGATTATTTAAGGGAAAAGTGGTGGTGAGAGTATGTTTGGTGTATCTAGCTAGACACCCTGTATAGTATACTTAAAGTGTAAATACGCAATATAGATGTGACAAAATATTTTTTTTCTTTCATATGGCATGTGACAATATGACATAGATATAATATTTGTATTGTTTACACGAACACGAACCCGTGAAAAACGTCCACGCGTATCCGATATACGAATTTCCTTTCATATTATTATTATTATTATTATATTATAATCGCACGTATGTGGTGTGTGTATGTATTTTAGAAAGTTGTGCTCTACGTATCAGCATCTAAATAGTATAGTATACATCAACAGCTTATCCGGTTGTCTGCGTATTGGCGTGTGTGTGCGTTTGTATGTATATATAAAATAATATAATATTATATTGTATATTGTTGGTATGGACCGTACAAAGTCTTGCAACGTTTTCAGTGGGACAAATAAAAATGAAACGTATTTCGACGATGATAACGATCTGTGAGCATTATATTATTATTATATACCCAGCGCGCGCGACACAAAAAAAACAACACAATAATAATAATAAATACCTAAAATGTGTATCACTCGCCCGTCGAAATTTTTCGTTTGTTGATAACAATAGACTTGGCTCCTGCAGCGGCCTCGGAACTTATCGGTCCACCCCAATTTCCTGTGAGAAAATAATATTATGCTCAACTGGATATAGTATAAAATGTCACCGCCGATGGTCCTACTACAGCGGTATAATATTATGCCTTTCCACAGTAGTTCCGACATTATTGATGTTGTTTGTCAAATTTTTCATAAAATCGTTCATAAGTCCATTGATTCGATTTGGATCGTTTTTTTTCGATTTTGGGAAAATCTAACATCGTTAGGTTACATGTTTATGATACATGTTTTTGGTACTCTATTTTATTTTGTTTTCATCGCGATATGTGAATTTAATGCTACAATATAATATAATTATAACGATAATTCTTAAACCAATAGGACATCATGCTCACATGCATTAATTATTTTTATCGTAATCATGAAGTAATGTTATTTGAACAAACAAATATCACAATTATGTATTTTTGTTGAAAATAATTTGGTTAGTACTGAAATTAAGTTGGATAGTATAATAAGTTTTTCCAACTATTAATAAAACGACGTAATAAGTCAGGACGGTGGACAGAACGTATACAGACGTATTGGAAAAAATAATCGTTGATCCACGTCATCACGAACTCTGATATTATTATTATAGTCAAGTAGCTATAGTTAATACTTGATAGACAATTGTAATAAAAATAAAAATATATTATAATAATAGTATCTATTAATATTGTTGAATTAAATTTTAAATTTATAACAAATATTGTTTATAATTTATATTATAATGTTGTGTACTGTAAGTACTAAAGCTGTAATACGGCTGTTCTGCCGTGTTTACTTATTATAATATTATGTGTATAGTTATTACTATAGAGTCCGGAACTTTATGCATTTGCACCTTTTTTTCTATTGCTCACATTCAAGGCTCGTCTATACAGAAATTTGATTCACGAAGTATAGAATTTAATAGTACAATTTTTATTTTACATTTTTTGCATTTTTATGGGATTTTATGCTTTACGGTCATTTTTAGTATTTCTGGTGCATTTTATTCATGTTGGTACTTTTTAGATTCTGAACGGAGTGAAGAATGTATTGATTTTACAATGATGTATGTTTTTTTTTTTGTTTTTTTTTTTTTTTTGTGTCTGTGTACAGCATAACTAGTCGAAATAATGCTCCAATTTCAAACAATGGGGGTGGTTTCCGATGTAAAAGTGAATATCCTTGGTGCATTATAGAGGTAAAAAGTTAACATTTTCCAACAGTTTTCAAAAAAATCGAGAAAAACAAAAAAAAAATGACGGAAAAACGGCAATTTTTACGCAAAACCAGTTTTCGACCAAATCGATTTTTTTTTATGGTTGTAATTCAAAAACTAATCACTGAAAATACTTGAAATTTTCACCAAATGTTAATGTCAGTGGTATCTGTATATAGTTAAATTTTCAAAAAATTTTGACTTTTTTTGAGTTATTTATAGACCACTGAAATTTTCGATTTTTTTGAGAAATTTTTTTTAAAGTGTCGATAAAAAATTTTTGGATGACCAAAAAGTTTTGAAAATTTAATACAAGGTTCCTTATGAGTTGTTTTTATTGTAGCTAAAAAAAATTAAAAATCGTTAGTCACAATTTTTTTTTATAAGAGTTTATAGTTCAAATTTTTACGAAATCTGTCGAAAACGCGAAAATTTGCAAGTAATTTTGAAGTTGAAAAATCATAAAATTTTTTTCTTTTATAACTAAGTTTTGAAAATTTGGTACAAGGTTCTCCATACATTTTTCTTCAAATATCTGTAAAAAAAACTCTACCGGATTCAGACAAAAAATTTTTATGAGTGTTTGAAATTTAAATTTTTACAAAACCGCGTTAAATAACGGTTTAGCCTCAAACGATTTTTGATATTTGTTATAATTCAAAAAGTATAAGTCGTGGATACTTGAAAATTTTACCAGTTATTTAGATTGGCATTTTATTTACTTGATTTAATTTTCAAAATATTTTGAGTTTTTTGAGCTATTTATAGACAACTGAAATTTTCAATTTTTCTGAAAAATTTTTTTGAAGGGTCGATAAAATTTTTTTGGCCCTATCAAAATACTTGAAAATTTTATACAAAGTTCCTCATATATTATTCTTATAGTGATTAAAAAATTATAAGAATACATAGGCACAATTTTTTTTTATTAGCATTTGAAGTTCAAATTTTGACGAAAATTCGTCAAAATTATGAATATTTGCAAATTATTTGAAGTTGAAAAATCATAAAATTTTTTGTGTTTATAACTAAGGATTAAAAATACAACACTAAGTTTTCCATAAGTTTACCTTCAAGTATCTATAGAGAAAACTCGAAGCATCATTATAGGAAAAATTTTAAGTGCGTTTGAATTTTAAATTTTAACGAAATAGCGTAACGATAACGATTTATCCTCAAACGATTTTAAATATTTGTTATTATTCAAAAAGTATAAGTCGTAGATACTTGAAAATTTTACCAGTTATTAAGATTCGCGTTTTCTTTACGTGATTTAATTTTCAAAAATTTTGACTTTTTTGAGCTACTTATAGACAACTGAAATTTTCAATTTTTCTGAAAATTGTTTTTTTATGTGTCGATAAAATCTTTTTGCCCTATCAAAATACTTGAAAATTTAATACAAAAATCCTCATAAGTTATTATTATAGTGATTAAAAAATTATAAGAATACATAGGCACAATTTTTTTTTATTAGCATTTGAAGTTCAAATTTTGACGAAAATTCGTCAAAATCATGAATATTTGCAAATTATTTTGTAGTTCAAAATTCATAAAATTGTTTGTATAGGTAGCTAAGAGTAGAAAATTTAATACAAGATTTTCCATAAGTTTTGCTTCAAAAAGCTATAGAGAAAATTTAAGAGTCATTATAGGAAAAATGTTTTGAGCGTTTGAGTTTTAAATTTTTATGAAATCGGAATATTTGTTTCAAAATAGAATATATGACAATATTTAATTATAATATATTATAGACTGACAAATCATCTCCGTTCAGAATCGTTTTTCGTATACAATGATACTTATCATTGCATTCAAATTTAATCTACCCTAGTCCGAGGTCTACCCCACCCCCTAATGTACAGCAGAGCGGTACCCACTTGCCGACTTTTTTTTTTTACGTATATTGGTATTTGCATTTTTCTTGTTGAAAATAACATTTTATTATTACACATGCAGTTTCCATTTGCTTGTTGATTATTAACGTTCCTACAATCTATCCTACGGTCTGTCTATAAACGATTCTTAACGGAGATAGTAAAATTATTGCATTTATTTAAAAAAATATTGTATCATTTATTTTTCTATTGTTAATACAGAACGTTGAATTTGTTTTTACAGAATACGTCGCATAAAAATATTAATTTATACTATTTATATTAATTAACCTATATATTTGAATTTCGTATTAAAATATTTGAATCCTACGACTTTGGATGTAGTGTTTGAGGGTATTTTTCAGTTTATAAATAAATACGCCAATTAAATTAAATTAGGCATTCTATTTTCTTTCTATTCGTTCTTAACTTATTTATTATCTTTAAAGTCGGAGTTAGTATTTATTTGCTAGTCACTTATTAGGTTAGGGGATTGTGCTGGAATGTGAAAGCCTCGCGAATATTATGTGTGACAAACAAAAAAAAGTCGGGCGGAGAACGTAAAACATAATACAACGTAGACCGAGTGACATTTTATTTTTAGACAAACGTCGTGCATTTCGGTCGGTGAAACTAAACAAAATAATATATTATTATTCATTATTATTGTTATATTTCGTTCGAAGGTCAATTGATCTCTATTTCCATCGTAATATATTGCTATGTAATAATTATCAGAGGAAAACCGAAACATCAGAAAATACAATTGTACAGAACCGATATCGATACGACACGCGTATAACAATAATATTATATTAGTCGACCGTAATAATATTGTAATATTATATGCGTATTGACTATTGACCGCATTGTTAGTTGTTAAATTGGGAAATTTACGATGAAACGTCGATACCTCCTATATAACACCGAGAATGATATAGCGTGTACCGTGAGTGGTATTCTTTGACGTACGGACTTTGACGGCGGAATACAAATCAGCTTATCCGGTTATGTGGCGCATACACGCGTAATATCGATTTTTATTTAAACCATAAACATGTAGTACATAGTCAAAAAAAAAAAGCGATCATTTACAAGAGACTAAACACGATAGTGACGGATAGAAAAGATAAAACCGGGAAAAGCAGATCAGCGTTTTAGATTTTAAACGAATTATACGCGTACACCGTAATATTTTTTAAGAACATTTTGTGTAGTCCGATGTAACGCACGTTATGTTTTACTCATATAATATACGAGGTAATTGTTCAAAAACGCATAAACGAAAAAATAAGACAGCTGCTTCGTCGAGATGGACAACGTTATATTGTTATGTAAAACGTCGTTTTAATTAAAATGTTGACGAGTAGGTAATGAGTACGGATACTTGCGTTTATGTTTAATATGTATACATGAAACAGTCGTACTGTTTGCATAATTCACACCTTTTAAGAATAATTCGTTTACTATAATATATTATACAATCAAGTCTTACCCATTACTCGAAAATTAAAATTTTCAAATTAACTACTGCAGCTGATATTTAAATTATAATATACAGCACGATAAAAACGAAAACAATTAGGTTTATTTCGAGAAATGAGAATATGTTATAACATATAAATTGTATTGACGTCTTGTACGTTTAGCGTTATTTTAGTCCTTTCAAGTTTCAACCGTTTTGAATAAAATATGTTCGAATATCTACACTGTAATAGGCAACAGAAACAGCATAATTCCAAGAATTCCACTAGTCGAAGAAGAACGTACTAATAAACCACACTCATTTATTACCACTCACATTTATTACTTTAAATTAAATTAATTATATTTTTTCATATCGATTAAATAACAAAATTTGAATTTGTATTATTTTTTTTACTCAAATTAGTTTGGTGTCAATAAATAAGTTAAGAAAAAATTTTCAAAATACTTGTCAGTACTGTTTATTTTGTACTTACACAAGAGGAAACAAGTGGTATCAACTAATAGTAGAAAATTTACTTAAGCTCCCCATGCCTTGTGTTGTATTGAGAACCACTGATCTGCAATAATTTTAATGTAGGTACTCCGATTTTTATAAAATATATAATATATACAGTTAAGTGATATAAATATTTACAAACATATTTTATATAGGAGGTGAATGATAATATAAAAATGATCACTAGAAAAATGTTGAAAATTCTTTAAAAATCTTCATGGACTGTGTTTGTGGGATAACAATAAAAGTATTAAGTATGTATAATATAATATTATACTGTTAGTTTAAATAGTGTTTAGTAAGTTATCTAATAATAAAATTAGTATGCACATGGGAATGTTTATTTTACGGGCTCGGGCTATGTGGGAAATCCGAACATTTTTGTGCAGTCGCAGTATAAATAATTATTAATTTATTATTGTAACATTTTGTATAAAGACCGGAAATTTAAGAAATTACCGAATACCGATTTATCGTGGACGGTATAAACAAATATTCATATACTACATACGTTAAATAATGTAAATAAACTATGTAATAGAGTTGTGTACAAAATTAAAAGTTATTGGAACTAGGTACAATTTAAGTGTTTAATTTTCTACTTTAATTTATTACTCATTATATTATATTATTATGTGTATTTTGTGTAATGAATATAGCGATATAGGTCGCTTATTTTGATTCACTATCAATTGTTATGGACCTGCGGGGTAATAAAGTGAATGCACTTATTGTGATTGCACTTGATAATAATTCTCAGATATCTCTTTTTTTATGATCTTGACTTTTTAAAGTTTCCGAAAGTATAAATTGTTAGCCAGTTACTTTCGTCATACATAATATTACATATTTTATACTGTGTATAAGCTAACGTCTATTCGGTGAACTATTTTTTTCTCTCTTTTATCCAAGCACAATATGGACAAAATGCATTCATAATTATTTGAATGTTCTAAGCATGGTATATTATAATTTATAATAATAACATACCGTGGTTCGAAGTAATCTTAGAGTAAAATTATTACGTATCACAAAAACAAAAAATTTAAAGAAATAATATTATTGAGTGTATACCTAACAATACTAACACACCGATTTGTCTAAGTAACTGTCAAAAATAATTTATTATAAATTAAAATTAATAATTTTTTCCATTATATAAATGGAAAATATAAAATACCTAATAATAAAATTAAAAACCGATAAATTAAACTGTTAAACCCTCAAAAATATTATCCTTTACAATTTCGTCAATTTGTGTAGAATGGTGATTTTACTAAGTTGACTCATAAATTATAAAAACAATTTCAAGTGAATGCGTTTATCTGTTTCGGATGAATTAAGAAAAAACAAATATTGCTCTGACTTCCTCTTATAATAGTAACTTACTACACCTAACACTGTAGTAGTCTACTGAGTAGTCAACAGCCCACCTTACTTTTTTTAAAAAAAATTAAATTTATTATATTTTTACTCTGCTAATAAAATTATTTCACTCTTTAATTTGTAGTTACTTTTAAATAAAGTTCTAATTATAATTTCATATTCTATACATTTCCCGGGAATTTTTGGTAAATTGTATCAAAGAATCAAACAAAATATAACATATACAATAAAAATAATGATTATTTCTGTATTGTCCGCCTACAATGGACATTCATACTTCTATACATTATTACATATATAGTAAATAAATTCCTACTTTGCATGCAACTTATTTAATATTTGATTGAGTAGGCCGCAACTCATAGTTTTAGCTGAAGAGAGAGGGTTCAGCTGTTTTACGATAAAAATCTATTCGGCGAGAGCGTGTTACTATTATTACTTATATAGTTATATACATTATACATAGATAAAAAAAGCATTTAAATAATATAATATTTAATATTGACTTTTTACAGTGTCCTTTATGCTTTTTCATATTTGTTCCCATGTATAATTAGTTGAATTGTGTGTGTGACATCGTGTCATCGTGTTTGGGAAAGAATTGTTGAAAATTGAACATACAAATTATATGTTTCATATTATATCATATACCTACACAATACAAAATATCATCGCACGTCAACACGAATAGAGATCTCCCTTTTCGATGTAAACTATAAAATTGTGCATAATCGGTGTATAAACAGCTTATACTAAGTCTATAATGAAGTAGTGACTTGTATAAGAATAAAATATTTTCAGCATAGTAATTTAATACATTTATAGACCTGGTTTGGCAATTTAGTGACTCGTAGTCTCCTCTATTTATACAACCAAGAAATAATTTGAATATTTCATTCGATTAAAATATATTTTAGCATAAACGTTAATATATAACCAACTAGCTTATTTGCTTTTTATACAATTATTTATAAAAGTCACTACATTTCGAAAAGATATAAACCTATATAGGTATCATTGTTTTTATAATTTTTTTTATAGGTATAAGTTCTTATATATTTAAGTTATCAAACTATATTAAGAGAAAAAAATGACATTTACCCATTCGATTTATACAATTTGTGTATGTACAGCCGTAGAGGACTCAATAGTTTATATTATAATTCAGTATATTTATATGATATGATATTATATGAATATTATTTTTAAATTCTATTTTGTGTTAATAAGTAAGTTCTGTATCAATTGTCCTAATGTTCTTTCATTACCTAATTCAATTTTTAATTTAATACCTAGCTTTTATGCTGAGTTATATTTTTAAACATAAAGTATTTTTGTATCTTTGGCTGAAAATCGCAATGTTGTTATAACTAAAATTATTCCATAGTAATTTATTATAATAATGATATTTTATATTTCACATTATTATTATAATATTAAAAGCAGGATGTCTGTGTAGTATAATAGTTAGAGTACCTAGTTTTGTTTTTTCTTTCTGGCCCTCTCAAAAATATACAAAATGTATAATCATGCAAAATCGTTTTTAATTATTTTACAATAAAATCTCCTAATATAAAACATAAAAACTATAGAACATAATATTTTTAAATTAAATTGATTTGAATGATCTCGGATGTATTATTTATTATTATATTCATAAAAACATTTTAAATTTAAATAGATATAACATTTTTTTGAGATTAAATTTTCAAAAAATGTCAAGATGAGATTATGTTGAACTCTTAAAAATATTAAATTTCATAATTTGTATGCTGTATAATGAGATTGTAATTTAAAATTGTTTAAAATCATGCACGGAAAATGATATGCACATATTAATGTGTTAAATATTATATAGGTATATACAAAATACTTATACCTGTAATAATTTATCTACATATATATGTATTATACTTTTGTCGCTAAGTATTATTATCTATTATTATAGTACTATTATATTTATTCAGCTACTATAAGTATCTTATTTGTATTTTGTTGTAGGTACGCTCATATATTATATAACACTATATTTTCAAAGCTTAAAAACTCGCACCTCCTCCCATTCTTGAACTATCGATCAAGATTCAAAACTAATAGACTCCTCCGATTCTTTATACCTGTACACACTACTAAAGTATAAGTAAACAATATACCTACATCATATTTCCTAAAAACGTACTGCAGCAAGTACACCTGTGTACCTATATATATATATAAGTGTATATAAAACAATACGCACACACACAACTTCGTATTATATATATATATTCCTATGTATAATAATAAATATATACGATGGCGGTGTAAGTGCCTATACACTCGGGCGCGTCGGCGGTTGTGGGTGTCTACATCGTCGTCTTCGTCGGGGCAGCGAAACACCTGACCCAGGACGGTTTATACCCTGAGGGTGTATAGCCTATACGACGTTCACCCCGTGCAGCCGCGTATATAAATTATACGTATATATATTATATGTATACGCGATAAACGCGCGACGGTAATAACAATAATTATTATATTAAAAAATACTTATATACCATATATACACGAAATGAGCGGTCGCGCGCGCGCGAGAGACTCGGACCGTGTTTAGCCGGCGGTGGCGACTACATCGCATATAAACTATACGTCTATACACATATACATAATATTTTACAACATTTATACTTAATGCAAGCACGATGCGTGCACACACACACACACACACACGACACATACTAATATAATACGTATACAAGTTATATTATTATACGGTTTATGATTAACAATCGATCGCTGATAACGTCAAGTGATAACGACGCGCCCGTACCGTGGTGACCAGCGCGGAGCGCGAGCGTTCAAGTCTCCTCGCGCCGCGTACTAATTATTGGGTTCCCGCCGCCTCGCGCGGTAATAAAATATACGCGCAGCAACGCAGCAACCGCAACAATAATAATAAAATATATATTATTCTCAGCCATTCGGGCGGATCTACCGAGATCGATACCGCGCATATACCTATACGTATAATGTATATATAAATATATATTGCAGGTACCTATATACCAATAACCGCAACGATATGATCAGACGACGAGATCTAAAGCGCGCATGTACCTAAACGTCGTATATAGAGACGTGTTATAATAATATATACGAACGAAATTTTTTCTTCGATTTTATTATAATATATTATATTATTATACCGCACGTCGGAAAATAGGCGGAATACATTTATTTACAATAATAATATATGTATATACAATATATATTTTGTTTTGTGCGCGTGGTCTTAATTTTTTTCCGTTCCAAGTCGAAGGTGGCGACGGCAGTAGAGGTCGGTGGTGGCGGGGGAGGAGGATAAATAAAAAAAAGGACTCTACGTGGACTGTCGTGCATACTATGTGATGGTGGCGGTTGAACCGGCGGCGGCGGCGCGCGGACTGCGTGTGCGACGAGGCCGCGGGGCAACGAGCTGCTGATTTATTGCCGTAAAACCGATCATTATATAGGTACGCGTAAAAGCAAGAACGACTGCTTACGGACGACTAAACTATATTATATGGTATATACTGTCTACTCGTGCCCCTCCGCAGTCTATTTGACCACTACCGCAACGACAGCCGGTCAGCTAATTCGTCTATATATACTTATATATTTTTTATAATTCGTTCCTATTTTTCTTTACATCATATATATATATATTATATTCCACTAGTTTAAGCGAATCCGAGAACTCGTGATCGTCATCTATAAATATATATATATATATAGGTACATAAAAAGGCTTTGAAATTTGTTTTTTTACGTGCAAAACTGCAGTCTATATATGCGCTATGCAATGTCCGATAGCACTAATTTAAGGGGCGTATACCAACGTACTTTTACCTATATAATACAAACGCGTAATTATATCGTTTTCTATGTAGGTACCATTATCGTTATTACAAATGGCGGGACTGCAAGACCAGCAACGAGTAAACCACATCGTATACGATTATTATTATATATATATTATAACTAGCTGACCCCGTGCACTTCGTTGCTCGTTAAAAATGCCAATTCCATAATATGATTCGACCTTTGATTAATTTAATAAAAATATTCGGTTTAACGGTGTTTAAAACTTAGACATTTTCATTGACCATATGGAATCTCAACAAAATTGTACAAGCACCACTTTAAAATGCTATACATTTGTGGTATAAATATGTACCGTGTAAATTGCAAGCCTAGATCTATCATTGTTTATCATAGCCAGCGGTTATATTATAGCCATTTATCTTGGCGTTGCCCGTGAGACCCTCTTATGATTATGCAAGCAGTACAATATACTGCTCAAGTAGACCTGTGGTGGATTGCGCACATCGCGAGATATATATACCTACCCAAGTTTATAATTTTTAACCCTTAAGTTTCAAAGTTATATATCAATTTTTTTGTACTACGGTGGATAAGATACAATGATGTTCCACCTCATGGTTTTTATAAAGTATTGGTAAAACAATCTGACTTATATATTATTTATTTATTTTACTAACCCTTTAAAATCAAAATGTTGAAAATCGGGTGACGTGGCGACACTTAACCTAAGGAAAGTATTTGGAACAATTCTGTGAAGAAAAATTGGAAAAAAGTTAAATAGCGTCGTCAAAAAATGAGAATATAAAAAAGGCCTGTTCTTTTATACATATAATAAGGAAGGATATTAATTTAAGTTAACAGGTTAACCTAATATATTCACGCGTACTTAGGGCTAGTTATGTACCATCTCCGATTAAAGTTAACAATAATTTAATCGGCCGAATTTGGCCGGTTAAAAATCTGTTATCAGCTGATTAACTCTTAATCACTGATTAATCAAAGACTGTACAACCTGAATGCCTTAGGCGCAGTATGCATATTATTAAAGTGTCATAAAGCGCGATTTCGGACTTTCGGAGTGTATTGCAGGACTCAAAACAGTTGAAAAGATTACTACTATTACCTACGATTTACACAACTATAAGGTGAGTCATACACTCGTACGGGTGCTATATATTTAATAGGTACTATATATAAGAATAAATAATGTATCATAACTTAAAATTTAAATACTATATTATGTATACTAGCGCCAGTTATATTTTATTTTTGTGATTGACCCATGTTAGATGTTCCGCTATCCAATCTATCTGATGGTGTTAACATTGAGTCATGAGATTATTATTTATTTTATAAAATCCAATTTACCAATTTTGAGAACTGTTTTAATATAGTTATATATTATATAAGTACACTCGTTTAATACACGCACTAATAAGATTAAGTATATGATGTATATCTTTAAACTATATGTATATACTTTTTTGTTATTAAAAATAATTATAAGTGTACCTATACTTATTTGATAATAATCTTAGAAGTGCAATAACGCGTGAAAATTTTCGCCTCAACTTTTTGAATAGGTACCAACACGGAACAGATGTTTCCAAAGTAATAATCAGTTTGGGCTACAATAATTATTTTTCTAGTAGGTATTGTTAGTATCATATAATACTTGAAGACACATCGAACTAGCGAAAAATTACGATTACATAATACCCTCAACGGCCTCAACACATGAATATCGCAGCCGATATTAATCCTGTACATACTATACACACCTATTATGATGCACATTCCAATGTATACATGTATATTGTATAATGTATGTATATATGATAGTATTATTGAGTATTTTTTTACGTCAAATGGGTCAGACGTCGAACACTCAAGAAATAATTCTTTATAAGTATACCTACTCTATCAACCCTAAATATATAACATTTTTAAAATCATCATAACTTGCTTAATAATATAAATTTCAAAAATAAACTATGTATATGGCCCTAGATAATATTTAAATAATATTATGTATCTTTAAATTTGATTATCGGTCGATTCACTTTAGTTCTTAAAATATAACAGAGTAAAATGTGTTATGTTATGACGTGATAATGACTGATGAGATGGATAAGAATTTTTTTTGTACTACACGTCTTAAACATTGTTTTTGTATATAATATGTGGTATAGATAGAACTCGTATACACAGGCATAGGAATAGGCATACGCATAGTATAATTATAATTTATATTTATTAATTTTATTTGATATAGAACTGCATTTGATACGTATTTTTACCTACATAGCTATACATGGTATATTAACTCGTAATATATCATTATTACAACATTTATATATATATAAAAACTACATATCTATTATATTACTGTTTTACTGTTTGTTGCAAGTGCATAATATTATAATCACGATTCAATGAATCAACTCATCTGTGACTGAAAAATAAACATATTTTAATATTGCCATTGAAATTATTGAATATATATTAAATTTAAATTTAAATTGTACATAACGAGAAAATTATAGAATAAAATTATTATTTTATTTCATAACATTATTGCGCATATCAGAGCAATATAAGAGCATTTGAAAATAAAAAAAATGGATTTCGGAACGTGTTAGAATAGATTTTGTTAAAAATAGTGGTCTTTAGATCATAACTGATCAAAGTTTACGAAATATAATATATAATATACATAATTAACATATTATATTATATTATAGATACATATCATATTATTGTACGGTTTGTTAAAATTATTTTATAAAACCAATACAAGATTCACAAATATGATAGAAATAAATGTATATATTTTAGTTTGCATATAAATATCTCTTATTATGGAAAATATAATAGTAATAATTGTGTTTATTCTGCTCAATTGCTAAAAATTTAAAAAAGCATCTAATATTATTTAATTTAACATTTTAACTTATTAAACACATTTTTCTTGAAAGTTTTATAAAAATAACTAAAAATTGATTTGGATTATACTTAAATTTAGGTTTAATTTTTTTATTTTGCACTAAAAAAACTTCGATTAATTGAAATATTTCAAAACGTTTAGAAGCTTTATGTAAACATGAATTACATCTATTAAATGTTAAATTATACATATGAAATTAATAATAACATTATACTTAATTTACAACTTCGTAGTATTGCATATATATTATATATACTTTATTAATGGTAGGTATTAAATGATGTAAATTAGTATTCTAAAATATTTTATAAGTATATATTATTAATATTAAAACAGTTGTACTTCTAATTTCAATTTTCGGATAGGTACTATTTCTTCGGGGCAAATAATTATATCACTGAAATTTACATTTTTAAAAATTATTAACAGTTTGATGAAATCGTAAAATTGTTGAGCCATGGGTCATCGTTATAAATATCTCCGCACTAGTCGAGGAATAACTAAATTCCCTAGTGTTTAAAAAATATTATATATTTTCTTGAAACTAAAATAAAAATATCCCATATAGGATATCATAACATATTGTAGTGTGCACACATATATTATTATTATTAGATGTTTGAAACGATTTTGAATCTGCGGCAGGTAAACCGAACAACTCAATGCGTCGCCGTCGCCGCCGGTGTGACTAAAAAGTAAAGTCACGGGTATAAAATATAGCGTATATAAATAAAATAGAATGTCGAAAATCGAGTCGAAACAATAATATACAGTACTATGTACAATATAATACACCTATACACGGTATGAAATACGCGTCGAGACGTGTTAATTTTATTAAATTCCCAGTAACCAGCTATATATCGCTATATACCCTCACTCGCGGGATTATATTATATTATGTGTATATAATATATATACAATGGAATGTCGGTTTTTGTAATATATTAGGTGTAGTGTATTATACGAGCACGACACGAATAATATTGTCAATTGTTTTACGGTTTTATATACGTATGTGTGTGTGTGTGTGTGTGTGTGTGTGTGTGTACATACGATATACCTATATAATAATATGATACTGACGAAACTGAAAAAGAAAAAAAAACGAGGTAGGTGTACATACTATACCTACGTCGCGAGAGGCGACCACGAGCAGCTCTGCTGACCGAGCAATATCGTATAAATAAAAATAATAATAATACATCGTATTATAATAATGTATGGGCACGTTCGGAATCAAATGATTATTGCACGTGATTTGTCGTTAGCCCACACGACGAACAATGGGGTAGTCGCTCACAGTTCGATGACCCCCCACCCTTATAATATTATTATACTCGCCCGCGTCTGTGCGTATATTATAATATTATAATATTATTATAAAATATTTTCGTGTTGTTTTCGCAATCGATTACGTTGTAAATATATCGTACACGGTTGACCCGTAGACATGTCACACAGTGCGGCCCGTTAAATTATAGTGGGAAATGCAGTATTTACCTCTATAGTGCGTTTTATATATATTATTTATTATTCAATAGAACAACGCCTATAGTGACCACATATATATATATATACACTGCAACGGTGCTGTTTCGACGGACTGCGTGGCAATGGTTATTTTTTTATTCCCACATATTATTATACTCACACACATATATATATATATATATAGGTATATACCAGAACCACATGCACATATGCACATGTGCACCAAGTCGCACAGACACGCGCTCGCAGCACACACATTATTATATTATTATGGTGAACCTCTGTAGTTGTAGGCGCACACACTTGCGTTATGGATTTGCCTGTGCTCGTACATGTATAAACGACACGACGACGGCCGTGCGACGTTCGAGATGTCACAACACACACACACAATATTATTACAGGTAAAATATATATTATATATAGGTACTTAGAGAGAGAATGAGAGAGAGAGGCGGAAAATATGATAACGTTTACCTATAATGCTCGCGATGTAGAAGGTTATATTTTATAGTGCGTGTATATAATATTATAAAGTACCTATATGCATTTATAGTGGAAACGATCGTTTCGTTGATGATGGAAAAATCACATGAATGCCGATAAGATTATTGATCGGTCAGTTCTGCACAACGCATAATGTGTGAGTATCACGAAACTTCTGCAGATGATGTCAATGTCGCGGTTTTGAATTCATATTTCAAATCTATGTAATATACGACGTATAGTTAACTTCAACAGTGCAGCGTTGTTTGTATATAATAACGCGCGAAAATTAATACAGGTGTGTATGGGTATAGTAAATGATTAAGATCAAGAAAAGTCACTTATTCTTTCATAAAAAGCAAAGAAGTTGTCAACTGCGAAAACTACTATATACACATAATAATATGCACCTTGGTGTTCAGGGTCGCGGAATGCGAAAGGTTAGAACTTGAAATTCTCTAGATTCGAGATAAACACAACTCTTCGATACCTTTATACACCTAATCTAATGTGTTCATCATAAGGGTGCTTATATACTCATATTGTACAATTGATTTATCTTACCTTTCTACAGCTTGTGAGCAAATCTGCGAATACTTAACTTCTCATTGTAAAACACAGAAACAAAATATATAAATAATCGCACCATAAAGCTTTGATCCCACCTCTAAAGAAGGCTTTGAGTAGGCAATAAATTTCATTAAAACTTGATAAGCGATAACCAGAAAGTTTGTACTCGAATTTACTAGACTTAACGACTTTCAATATTCAACGAAAAAACATGGGTGTACAGTGTACACTATATTATACATGTATATATAAAAGTAAATAACGTGATATAAGAACTATTAATATTTGTGAATTTTTGAGTGAAAAAAAAACACTCTTACATATTTTCTATTTATCATAAAATAGTCGAAATGTTCGAAAGGTAATTAACACGATTTACGCGTATTTTTACGGGTTGGTCAGAAAACGATATACATATTATATATGCAAACATTATGACGAGAAACGGGGAGTTTTATGGCATCGACAAATAAAAATAAATTAAAATATCTTCTCGTATACCTATATATATGCGACGAGTATACATGGACGGTAAACTACACCTATAATATTATAATATTATATGTATATACATATTATTACTATACGACGACTGGTCGAGCGGTGTGTGTTTCTAATTAAAATAATCACCTTCGCAGTCGTGCGTATGGAATTCGTATGTTATGTGTGTGTAAAATAAACGAAATTCCATCGTCCATCGATCTCTTATACGTACAATAAACACAATATTATATATTCCCTCCAAACCGCCCGATCCGGGTGTAGCGTGTTCTGTACTTATGCATGCGTTGATAGTAAAATAAAAATATCACTATGATGCATAAATATAATATTTGTTTCAGAGTGCCTACCCAAAGTAAGGTAATCAACAGTAGGATAATATACGAAATCACATGTAAATTTATACCCGAGCGCGCGTAACATTATCGAATAATATAATACTATACGGACCCTAAATTATCGGAGCCGTATCGTTTATATCGATCTGACGCAACAACACTATGATATTATGACTACCACACGTGTACCTATCTATATAATGTGATGTATACACATCGGTGAGTCGATCGCCAACGACTCGTGGATAGCGGTTAAAAAAATTTAGTGTTTTTGGTCGGTCGTTGGAATTTTTAAAAACAATAAAACTGCGTGTACGATGCTGACACTTCATTTTATATGCATATATGCGAAATACGACGAGATATTGTCATAATGTAATGTAGTATTGTATAGTATAATTATGTACAAAGCAATAAATATAATATATATACCTCTACCGATGTTTGTTATCCTGCAGTTTTCACTCCTGTCCGAAAAACGAAGGAAACCATATAGTTCACAGTATGTTTTGGCTCGAATTATAGATGTCTGCAGTTTTTTTTTTTTTTAGCTACTAGTCCCATCACGTGAGTGATTAATTTTTAGATTAATATAATAGTACAGCTAATTCATATAACATATTATATCAATATAATTTTTCGTCTAAATAACTTCTCGGTTGCACCTCGGAACGATTGAGTAACATCACAACAATCAACAGATCTACAGTATATTAGATATACATAAAATATAATATTAATATTTAGTGGTCGAAAAGGATATAATGTTTACTTGCATTATTGTTAACTACTAGCTGGATATTTGTTTATGGTCTTCCAAAAATTGTTCAACATTTTAAAAGAAACTGAAAAACAAATTTTAACCAGTAAAAAAATCTTTATTAACCTAAATTATTGATTTAAATTTAAAATAATGTATTTACAAAAGTACAATATTGAATAAATGTAAGTATAATAATTAATAAGTAATAATATACTTAATATATTTAGTTTTTCTAGATAAACATGTTTCTGTAGATTCTAGAAAATACAATGAACCTAATTTATAACAAAATATATCTAATTATTCAACATTGGTTGTAATAAAATGCTTGATTTATTAACACAAGTAAGACATAAGGTAATAAAAAGAAATAACACCGGTCACCGATTTCCCATACTGATCTCGACGCGAAAATAAGCCCCTGGGCCGACGTGCGCCTTGGAATAATTAATTATTACCCGATAATCTTCGTGTCATGGTACATTATTCGTTATACTGTTATAGGGTTTTATCAGTTCGTGAGACCATGTGCCTGGAAGGCTGAAGTAGCACAATTAAAAAGCCATTTACGATAAGTTATTGAAATCATAGATGTTTAATATTTCTGTGCGTTACTTATAATGTTACAAGTATACATTATTTTTGAAATAGTAATTGATTAATAAAATAGTTAAGTATTGATAAAAATAATAAGTAAAGATTTAGTTTAGAACACTATTCACGCAAATAATTTAAATTAAATTATGTGCGTGTGATAATAGATTAAAGAAATTATCGTGTTTATAGTATATTATATAGGTACCTATGTCGTGCACACATAAATTTTAGTAGATAGGTACCTAAAATAGCATATTAGTATGTATGATGGTAAATATCTTTATAATTAAGAAACATGAATCGTGATATTTACTAGTTGAAAAAATAGGTCATCACCTTGTACATAAAAATAATTTTTTATATACTATCTAAATACATCCGTCTATATAACATTTCAATAATTAAATAGTTTTAAATTTTAAATGGAATGAAAGACAAAATGTAATATATTATAGTATTGTGTTACACCCTTCATGTAGATACACGTTTTTTGTATACTTTCAAATTACATATTTAATAAATTAATAATTTCTAAAATATTATTATACTTAAGTATTATTCAAATTTACATTTTGAATTATTTAAAAAAAAAAAAATACTAGAAAAATTAATTACAAGAAACTGTATTATGGTAATAATTTTACTTTTGTAATTGGTTTAAATGCATGGTATTATCTTAAGTATATAACTTTTAAAACAATATAATACCTAATAATTAATTATCCATAAAGACTATCAAACGGATTTGATTGTCTAAAACTAAATATTGCATATATGTTTATATATATATATATATATTATGTTTGAACAATCTACCGTGTAACTATAGCAGACAACAATTTTATACATTAAATAATAATTCTTAAGGAAAAAAACAGGTGCAATTACAATACATGCAAAAAAAAGTAGCTAACTGCAGGTTACAGGTGCAGCAATTGCAATATACTACATACACGCACATAAAGGTACAAGGATAAGATATTATAGTCGTGCTCATAAATATATATATATATATATATATATACGTGTATGATATGTAATCGCGGTGACCGTATTTTAACATATTATATTATAGTGATATTATTGTGATTGCACACAAACTCCCAGTCCCAATCGGAAAACGTTATCTCGAACACACGCATTTATAACAACATTGTGAGTCAATAAAACATAATATAATAAAATATAATGACTCGGTCGTTTAAACTTTCGCGGGAAAAATAACGCGATACGTTCCGTTCCACACGTGTAGGGGTTGTATTATAGCCATTACAGGTGCCAAGTAATACACATAGTATAACATTAATGTACAAAATACCTATGTCATCGATTGCTTGGACGTTGAGAGCATTGACACATTGTGCTGCTGAGCACGCACTTATATTATCAATGGTGTAACTTGGGAAAATTTTATGGGGGGGGGCAACTTTATTTTATGTTGATATACCGTATACTTAAAGATACTTAGAGACTAAATATACCCAATAAATACATTTTACAAAATATCAAGGGAGAAAATTGCCCCTCTCGCTCTCCCCCCCAAGTTTATGCCTATGTATATTATAATATATAATATAATAAAATTAATAATATGTTTATAGTCTTATATAACATTTATACATTATTTAGTAATGGATATTGAAAATAAATAACTGAAGTCTTAAAATTGCAGGTGCATCAATATACCTATAAAGGCTACGGATGAAAGAGCGTTGTAGAACTAAACTGTAATAAAATAAATTCATCATAATAATATATGTCTCAATTCCTATATAGATTTCTTAAGGGTCGCTTCACATACAAATTTCGTTTTGGTTATACAAAGAAAATTTAATAACAAAATTAATTAGGTATAGACTAGCCGAATCGCAATGTGTTGCTATGTGAGTAAGAGTAGGTACCTACTTAATTTATTAATTATTATTTACTATTTGTTCAAAATGTAGATCAAATCTCAAAAGGCAACGTCCATATATTTAAGAATCAAAAACTACTCGGCCGATTTTGTTTACAAATATAACAACTAACAAGTACTTTAATATCTTATACTCATCATCTCGGTTGAATTAGTTCACCAAACGAGTTTTACCGATACTAATTTTTCTGTGAAGGCGTGAACTATAGGTATACACTAAACCAAGAAACTCCTACACGGCGCTGAGTTATTATTTGTTAATTTTTTTCACTGCGAAGTCTGGTTATACAGCTACAGTTGGTAATATGTAGTATATATATATACACATAATATTAATATATATTTATTATTTATGAACAATTAAAAAAATAAGGCGTTATATGCGTATGTTTACGTTTAGTTTTGATTTTGGAAAATAAACATTATATTAAATTAATTTTGATTTAACGAATTACTTTTGTTTTTTATGAGTATATAACATAATTTGATAAATATTAAGCGCCAACTATATAAGTATCTTAACATTGCTCATGCAGTTGTTCTTATTTAATATAACGACTTCCGTCTACATAATAAATTTGTCACCCGCAGGAATCATGAGCAAAACGACGACAAAAATAATATTACTCATCACTCATAAGTCATCACATTATATTATTATTATCTAAGAGTAAGTAAATAGTATACACTAAAGTCATAAGGTTAGGTTAGGAACCTGTTGTTTTATATGAATGAGTAATGACTAATCACAAATCACAAATGTCATAGATGAGATATGAGGGTGGTGCCAAGTGTGATAGTTATCGCGGAGGCAATGAATTAGTATAGTACCTACTGCTGTATAAAAGATCTAAATTATACAATATTTAAAATACCAAGTTATATTATGGTGTGATGTATAAAGTAGAATAAAAAAAAAAAAAAAAAACGAATATTCAAAAGATGGTGGTATTATTGAATGTACTATTAGTTCCAATGTCACATAATATATATATAATAAAATAAATGGAATTTTTCTATCACCATCATGAAACCTCCGATAGCATTGCAGACCGGCAGATTTATTAGTTTAAAGCACGAATATAGTAGAAGAAATAACTTCTAAACTCGAGTCTCACACGTCTGGGGCCTCGTATATATACGTCTCGACAGTTAAACGGGGCGCGGGCGGATGGGCACGCGTTCGTGTTTCGATCTGCGGGTTCCAGCAGCATCCGCGACTAACCGAAACACGCGGTTGCAGGCGCGCGCGACACCTAGGTACCTATACACAATATATTATACATAATATATACGCGGACACGGTTCGACGGCATAAAAATAATGTTTGCACATAGTATACACATACACATATATACGCATATTCGTGTACAGATAAGTACGTGTATTATATGTATATACGAGCGACGAACCTGCACCGCTCTGCAGTCGAGTACGAGACGCGTCAAAGCGGTCCACAGCCGTTTGTCTGCGGTCGTGGACGTTATTCAGCGTGTACTTACGAGAACGAGAATATTATTATATGCGCGTATATAGTACCTACATATGTGTGTGTGTGTGTGTACGTAATATACGAATAAAAATAATAAAAAAAAAAAAAATTTAAAAAAACGACGACGGAGAAGTAGTGCTCCTCTCCACGCGTATATATATTATATAATATATACATACATATGTATACATACGTATATATAATATAAACACTGTAAAAACATCAGGTAGTCCATTGTTTTTTTTTGTCTCCCCACCCCGCCCCTACCGACGACTGTTCTCTCGACGCCCCGCAACCCCCGACGACCGTCTCTACGTATATTATCGTTTCCACGGAACGCATAAAAACGAATGTGTATATAATATTATTGTACGTATAAAGAAAAAAAATCGTCGCAGTCGTACCTTTATTATTATTATTATATACGTAGGTATACACCATCGGCAGTCGAGCAGTCTCCGGCCGGGGACGTGTCTCTGCCCCGTTTTCGTATCCATGTATATATATTACATTACGCGTGTGTGTTGTGTGTGTATATCTATTCACCCGGTTTCGAGTTTAAAATATTTTTAATTAGGACGGCGTACGCAGCGTGTTAACTGGCACCGGGATCTCGCGCCGTTGCCCAGCCTCCCCTCGATCCTTGTCTCTCTGTCGTTTTCTCTCGTGGTGCATCTTTCAATGTCTCTCTCTCACTCTCTCCTCTACAACGGTGCGCGACGTGTATTATACTGCATCGCGTGTACCGCCACTACCCGTCCACCAGCGCCGTCGCCGTCTTTCCTTATTTATTATTATTTCGTTTTGTCCGTCGATTAAAATGCTTGACTGCGACACGTCGTGTTTCAGGCCGGTCGAACAAGATAACCGTTCGGTTAAACAACGACAGAACACATAACGATCGTCGTCGTCTTTTTCCACATTTATTTATTCAACCCTCTGACCGGAGCATCGTCGTCGATGCTGTTAATTTATTAGTACCTTTTTTTCTTTACTTTTTTTTTCATTTTTGTTTTCGTTATTATTTTATTTTATTTTATTATTATTTTATTTTTTTTTATTACAAAGAACGCGTCCGTATATGCTGCGGTGATTAATCGAGTTTCGTTAAGTATATACGGTTTTCCTATATAATAATAACGTAGTTGACAATTGGAGGAGAGCGTGTCTCGGGCCCGAGAGATTTACGCAAATCTTTCGTGTTTTTTTAAAGGGGAAATTAATTCGTAAATAAAAAATAAATAAATAAATACCCGACTAAAAACCGACAGGCGTTATTGAAATATGCAGATACGATTGTGCGTGTATACACTGTACACGTATTATACTTACTGCTGGTATATACTATATACACGCATACTTGTCTCGTACCATATACATATTATATAATATACAGTAAAACGGGCGCTAGTTACACCGAACGAATAATATAAACACACATACACATACATACATACATAGGATGCGAGTACGGTGCAGTAATACAGTATACACCTCACATGCATAACTCCTTGGCACACGTACCTACTGTTACCAGAAGTACAACCTGACAAGTTCATTCTGTATGCTGGTATCATGACACAAGCTCATTCGTTTGCTCGTACAAACGCCTGATAATGCGTACGACTCGAACATTATATCAATCACTGTTTAAAAACTATTTAAATTACATTTATTTTATTTCATTGTATAATACTCTGGGTAAGACTATCTGCGTATAATAATATACGATATATTATAATCACGCGTAACACGTAGAATGTTGATTCATAGATTAAGTGACAATATTTAAATACCAAATGTCTCAAGTGATTCAGAATCCCTACCATTTCACTTAAAACAATATTGTTATTAATATAGGTATATATAGAATGTCAAATCTGAATGGATGTTATTTTTTTGTACGCTAAAAAGAATTATCTCGTGTCAGTAATTGCAGCAACGCCAACAGTAATGTAATAGGTGTATAATATATAATATTATCCATTAGTCATTACTATATCCATAGGTCACTGCACAATTTGTTGCACAAAGATTCTTAACATTTTGACTGGCATGTTAATATATTATGATAACATTTATAAGATAAGACGACTTCCGTTTTCATTTATTTTCAATATACTAATTATAGTGTACGCGTAGTTATATATCTTTAAAAAGTTTGTAATGTAATACAATATATTAATACATATAATGTAATATGATGTTTATTTTTAATCAACACCTGCACAATTAAAATTTGTTTAAGTGTTTGTGAAACATATACCATTTCATTTATACATGATCTAGAATCTAGATAAATAAATTATTTAAAATAATCTTATGTATTAAACCATGACTCATATTTATCAATTATTTACTATTTTGATGTTTATCTGTAATGTATATATTATGTGAACATTATAGTTCACCTCATGCATTTAAATAAAATATAATTAACGTGTTAACTGTTGTATTTAAATATAAGTAAAATTGATATTTATCTAATTATCTATCAAATTATATTATTTTACCAACATTAATTAAAATAATAACATTTCAAGACGTAGGAATTGGCATCCCCTTCAGTCAAGATGTCCATGTATATTGTATTTGTCTTATACGTATTACTTATTGTATTTAATCTAAATACACTACAGATTTTAAATATTCTAATAATATAAAATATGAATATGTTATGATCTGTGTTAAAAAAACTATTCTGTTGTTTAAAAAAAAAAAAATCAACTAAATTTCCGTAACAGCAGAAAGTTGAAAAAAATCATGCAAATTAAATGTTTTATGTATTTTTTACGTTTATCCATCTAAAGTATAATATTATAAAATCATATGAAACTAGGAAATTACACAATCATTTTTATCTTCATGGCTGGATAAAAATAAATATTAAAATATACAAATTATTGTGAAATATATTAATATATATTATATTTAAATATTTTTATAAAAAAAGATTAAGATTTAAGTTGCTTATACATAATAGGTACCCGCGTCCTAAATTCTATAATCTGTAAAATGGTTTTCCAAAGACTTAACATTTTTAACAGTTTGTGTAATACTAATATTACTCAAGATTCAAATCACTAAAATCGATCGCATAATAAAACGCAATAAATAATAATAATAATAATAAAAAAACTAAAATGAGGACCAAAATTATTAAAATGATTTCCATAGTAAATTTAATGATGTAATAAAATCGATGACATAAATTACAGCCTGTAATTTACAAGTTACAATCGTTATTTATTGTTGGGTTGCAGATGAAAATTAAATGCTTGAATCCACAGAAGTCCTAAGTATAGGATTAATTGGTGTACAACTGCAGAAACAAAACCGAATCACCTGTCAATACGACAATACCCGAAAAATGTGTTTCTGAAGACGGCCGATGTCGAGTTAAACGTGGGTATCGCCGTCAGGTAATACGCAGAGATATTTCCATCGTTGCACCGTTCAATTGCCTTCAAACACCTGTAGCGGCTGTGGCTACAGTATTCCTTATTAGTGTAGGTACCGTTTTGGCGATTATTATCATTATATTATTATTATTATTATTATTATCATTGCAGACAACCGACACGCGCCTATTGATCCTTTTTTTTTCGAAGTATTTTAATTGTTCAACGTCTACCCGTGGAGAAACTAATGTTCGGGCGGATACAAAAACGACAGGAGTTTAGAATAGGTTCTCATTAGTGCCGATCATTCAATTTCAATTTAACAATCCTCTTTAATCCTTTCTATTTTGGATCAATGTATTGTCGTCGAGTAATACTGTAATAGACAGACATTTGACTGCGGATGGACTAAGAAATCTATACAGACGATTAGACAAATCCAAATCACAGATGAATGAATCGTTAGGATTATAGACGAAACTAATCTAACTGTGACTTATACGAGTATATATTTCCAGAGACGGATAAAATCTTTTTTTCTCGAAAGCGTAACAATACAACCCTAAGTTAAGCTTTTCATCTTACAGACACATCGATAAAACATTAATTATACAGTGTATATTTTATACATCATAAATAATTGGTTAGCACTTGGCATATAACCATAATTAAAAATCAAATTTAAGTTTAAGTTTCTTGTATCGTAATAGTATAGCAAAAATAAAATTGTAAAAAATTGCCAACAAATAATACCTATTATCGTATAGACGATGACAAATAGAGTATTCGTCGTATTATAATAATACATAATATTGTGGTGTTATATTATTTTATGTCGAAGCGAAACCGCGGTGAAAACCGGTGCTGTTGCACGCGGATCATTAAAACAATATTTTACAATGCGTATCGAACCACGGGTATAAAACTGACGTCTGTCTGTGGGCGTACGACGAACAACATCATTACCAGTTAAATTAGTATCAACACATTGTAAATAGAATGGGAGTCCGACTGCACCGTTCGTCGCCCGAGAGGCTGTTGGCGAATGTGTGGGCGCATCAGAGCCTATACGGCGTGGTGGTTTATTACGACGGCCACTGTTAGATAAATAATAATACTATAATATTATACAGTATTAATATTATAAATACGGCGGAAGTGCAATATAACCGAAGAGACTTCTCGAAAAACTAACGTCCAGGGAAAATATAAATTATAATGCTGTTATATCATAATTTTCTGTTGTTATATAGTATTGTTGTATATAATATCTTTTATGTTCGCCGTGAAGAAAAACCCGAGCGACCAGTTTGCCTTTATACTCGAATAAAACGGCCCCCGAGAGACTCGTCGGAAAATAATTTAACAATAGTTTGCGAGCGACTTTATAATAATTAATATAATATTTTAGTCGCCCGCATGATTAATACTTAATGCATTTGCACATTACTACATCAGGGAGCTGTAAATTTGAAATCAAAATTTCGTTTTAGAATAGGTACGCTTTCATCTCAAATTCAAACATTTTTGTTGCACTTTTTTAGTATCACCGAGTTTTTAGCGATTCCGCGTACTAGAAGTTTTTAAAAAAGCAATTTATATTTTCTGTTTATAAAACAACAGTTTTTCAATGCCAATAAGTACACCATTATAAATTTTTTATTTTTTTTTTTTTTGGTTCATAAGTTCCGAACCCTATTAAATTATATCAGACATTATATTTTTAACAATATATTAATATTATTACGATATCGTCTTGGAGTTCTGTTCGATGAGATTCTTTGCGATATATATTACGACGTTACGCACTTTATTTGGCTTCCGATGAGCATAATATTGCACCATATTAATACAGAGACACGCCGACATGCGGTCACTTATAGGAAGGTTCGTGGCGCTTCCCATAAAGTTACGAATAAACACTAACTACTTACCTACCTACTTCTTATTATATTTTACATTTGCGGATTTAACGTACCTTCAGCAGCTGCAAAAGTCTCAACTTCTTAGGGCGATGCAGAACCGTGTTGTGTGTGGGAGTAGACATAGGACAACGGCTACTCGATCCGTAAGCCACAACACCACTCGGGCTGAACAAGCTGTGTGTGTGTGTCGTAAACTAAGATAATACTTCCCGATTCTATAAATGGTATTTCCGCTGCCAACAATATCCATTCATTTGTGTTAAATTATTATTATTATTTGATAAATAAAAAATAATTGCTGCAACTGTTATTAATACATATAAGATATTATATATAATCACATTGTGTATAGCAAGCCTAATACCGGTAATATCTATATGTAGGTACCTACTTATATAGTAAAACTATACCGAAGCATGAAGTTCATACATTTTTTGGCCACCGCATAAAAATAATTGTTTAGTAGGCAACTGAAATTTCATTAGTGAAAATATATATACAATATTTGATATTATACACCGTTCAGAATATTATTTAAATTTTTTCAACAATATTCTTAACTAGTATCAATAAATTGTAAAATTTTATTATTATATATTATTAATAAACATTATTGTTGAGTTATTATTAATTTATTTAAAATTTTAAAACTTCGTACACAATCATTTTAGACATTATTTAAAAATTGCGTAATTCCGTAACACCGTAACACTATTACATTATATGATAGGTACTTATTAATCTGCTAAATCACCACAAATAACAAATTAGAAACATTTACTAACAATATAATATTATGCATTTATATAAAGTTGTTGTAAATTTTCATTTTTATTCTTTTTTAATATTTATAGAAAATTATATTTTATGGCACTAATTGAGATCATAAAACTGAGAACTGCATGGTTTAAAAAACATAATATCTACTTATTGGTATATTATACCTATTAAAAACACTAAACAAACAGTAAAATTTATTGGTACTTAAGCAAATTTAATTACCCACAAAGATTTGTAACATTGAAAATGTATATAATGTAACCCTAACCTATATACATATTTATGTGTATTAAATCAAATTATTTGATATAGTCTACCAATAATATTTTACTGCTCACATAATAAAGGGTGGCTATAGGTAATTAAATTGTAAACAAGTTTATTTATTGTTATTTTTTATAGTTTTATGATTTTGTAGAGATTTAAAATGATTTGGAAGTATAGTTGTAATTTGTTACGATTAAAAAACGATATTTGAATACATTTGTGTCATATTATTAGTTGAACTGCTTCTAAAAACTGTAATTAGTGCAATTTTAATGTAATAAATTAGTAGTAGGTAGTATAATATTAATAACAAATATATATTACCTCGTACATAGTTATAAGAATTTTTAACAATACATTTTTAAAAATCAAAAAAATATCACTTTAACATCATTAGAAATAAATTTCGTTATAACTAATGTTTCCTTGGTTATATAATATAAAAAATAATTATTGGGATAAGTTTTTAATTTTTTTTTTTTTTTTAATCACAAATTGATGGTCATAAAAATCCCAAGTTGATTTAATTTTATTTAAAAGAAAACTAAGACATTTTAAATTGGGATATTAAACTATAAGTGAACTTATCTATTATAAAACGTAATGAAAGAAGTTTGTTTGCTTTCTCTTATTGGTTTTTATACGATATTTGAAGTTTTAAGCGAGGTATGAGTGTTTTTAAATTTAGTTATAATTATATCTAACCCGACGTTCCGACTGACTAATACATTTTGATGTGCCTCACAAAATTATATAATATCATTAATACTAAATTATAATACAGTAAAATTATTTAAATACCTATTATTACTGACCGGTATCATGTATCCGTGTTCTGTTCCATACCGATGAGATTTGTAAAAATCTGCTTACCTACATAATAATACATATGCATTTACACACTAAATTACTTATTCATAAATCAATAATCATTATTAAACCGATCCGAATTGAATGCATGTAGCTTTCAGCTATTAGTAAAGGCTAAAAATTCTCATATCAATAAAATGACAACTTTACATAACATTGCACTAATTAATGAATGTCCTTCCATACGTATCTAATCGTAAACAATTCATACTGATTTTAGATTAAAAACCGTCAACGAAGAAACATAACTATTTTACAGACGATTTTACAATCATCTAATCTCTTACCCTATTCCACTTTTCAAAACTCTCGCAGTACCACGGTATTACTAGTAATCCTCCAGTAATATGTACTATTTTTATTAGTAGTTATTTTCATCCCATCATATAGATAACGTGTCTTAAGTTCTTACACCTTAATAATGATTGTATACTTCTTCTAAAATAAAAATTATCGTGATAGATTTTCGTATGGTATAATAGAATAGTATTCCAAGTATTCCGTAGCCAACCGTCAAATGTTGAACCATTGTGAAGCAATGAAAATAACTTTTAATGGTGTGAAAGCATTATCTATACATATATATTCTGTGACCTGTGTAGGTTATTCATATTTTAGTTTTTACCATGTTATGGGTACAAATGTACAATTAATACAAAATATATTATTTAAGCATACAATACACATCAAGCATTTTAAATAATATATTTTTTCTGTATTATATTGAAGTCTTTTCACGTCTAACTGTTTTCCACGATAACTTCATTAAATAATAATAATATTTCGGCCCTCGGCCCGCTACAAATACATGTGCGGAACCATGCAGTATCGTCGTTTCACCACAAGCTACTTCTACGGGCTCCACGTACTGCTGTATACCAGCCAACAGGGCATTGGTATACAGTAAAATTATAATAAAATAAATATGTTCATTATTTTGGTTAATTAATATTATAGTACTCAGTAAAACCAATACGTGGTAGTCTTGTCAAAATCATCTCGTATTTCCTCGTTTGGTATTTATCCATCACCGATGTATCGATGGACAACGTTTCATATAGTCACGTCGGCCACGCAACAATGTAAAGTCTCAAGTCGTGTGTATGTGAGTAGGTACGTGCGTGTACATAACACGCGCAGATACATGGGTGCTAAATTCCGCGACGCTCGACCCGAACCGGTACCGGACCGCGTGGAAGATACACCGTCGTATAATAGAGGCAGACCGGTCAGTCTCGGTAATAATAATAATAATAATAATAATAATGATAATAATAATAAGCAGTCACCCCGCGGCCGATTAATGATAATAAACCACCTCGTAAAAAACTAGCCAGTGGGGCGTGGCCCGTTTGCGCGATCGAGCAATCTGATTGGCCGGTTTATTGGTAGTTTAAGGCTATATACGTACAATATATTATTAAATTCTACACATGCACACAAGCATATTATATACATATATTATTCACACACGCGTCCATAAAGGCACCTATAATGGGGATTCACGCCGGTGTCTATATACGGGTCACCCTGCTTCCCACCCATCCTCGTCGCATCGCGGTCCTCTGCACCCAGCATCCCCTACTTGGACCCGATGAACTTTTATCTCAGACGACCGATCGGCACGCACAACATATTTTAATATATATACTCGAGCGCAGAGGCAAACACCGACCGGTGACGTACCTGTAATCTGGATAATGTGCGCGTATGGTACCTGCAGAACAAATTGGGTTCGCTAAACTCGACCGCGGCTGCCGCTGGCACGGCGGCGAAAGCGTTGTAGTAACATATGAGTTTAAACCACGCCGATCATCTGCCGTGGTTATAGTTTGGTATATACCATGATTATTGTAATAGAAATATTCGTGTGCCCGGCCGTATCAAACGGGCGATCAATTAATGGAAATCAATTATGATTATTGCATTTTGATTTAGGACGCGTCAAATGCACGGTACGCGCTCCAATAGGCTAGTGTTAGGTATTTTATCTTCTTCGTTTTCTTTGGCTTAACAATTCTGTAAAAATATTTGCCGTCGCTGTCACTGTTCTCGAATTCCGGGACGGTCCTAGATTCTACCTTTATACAATCCTTTTCTGTGGTTACCATCGGTTACCATAAAATTGATGCTGACTGCTGACTTACTCTCGTAGTTTTTGCTTTTCGCGTTTAACGTGGCTAAACCAGTGTAGTCTTTGAATGTAATTTGGCCTATATAAATCGTAATATATCAATGATTCAGGTTACAATCAAGACTCAACAATACCTACAATATGACTGATTAATAAAAAAAAAATTATTTTTTACTATAAATATTAAGTATAAGTATACAATATAAACGTGTTAAGTATACAAAATGGTGTTAGGTAAGTATATTATAAACAATTATTAAAATTAATACATGGCAATATTAATAAATTTTAAAATTTGGAATTTTAAAATTAAATCTAATATTCCCACACCCCACAGTATTATAACAACTTGAATTATAGTCTACACTCTACACTCTACAGAACTGGATATTTTGCATTAATATGCAGTTGAAAAATTATTTAAATTTATTATATACTTACCTATTATAATACATTATACTGATTATTTAAAGTGATATATTGTATACATAAACTATTTTTAAGATATATTTTTGTCTCAGATTATTTTTTATTTATAAGTGATTAGTGCAATTTAACAATAAAATTAAAATCTTTACTTGATAATAATTTATAGAATAAAAAATATATAATGAAATAAATTAAAATAAATTATGTATCAGCTTATATTTAATAAAGCAATAAACAATAATAATATGTCTATCAGTCTATCTTTATTTTTTGATTGTAATGATAATGAATAATAAATAATGGTTATTTAATAATAAGCTTATGACGTATTATTGTTATAAATAATATCATTGATTAAAATATATATTTCTAATACATTTAGTAATAAATATCTATAACACGAAGAGTCAAGAAAGAGTCAAGAGTATATAATTTACATATATTTATATTTATATGCAGAGCAATTATAAAATGTATTAATAAAAATTTATTACTTGAGCTATTATTGGATATTGTCCGTCATAATACAATAAACAAAGGATTTATTAAAAAAATGTGTAGGATAAAAAATGACGATATTCATGAAATTCATAAACGAACTGTTTGTTTTAACAAACGCTTAGATGATACTTAAGATAAACATGTTATATTAATATGTGTAGTGTATAGATAAGATAAATGAAGAATAATTTCCATCTAGATAATATATCTTGATAGTGTTCAACACTGTCATTAAGCTTCTGTTGGCAAAGATGTGTATCGTGTAAATCATTAGAAACTAAATTGGCACAAAAGTAACTTTGTTCACTGAAGTCACTATGAAACTATTAATTTAAATTAGAATGTAAATTTAAATTTAAACTGATTCACCATCGTAAATAATTAGTATATAATTCGTATTCGTAGACAGAAACAAGTTTCTAGTACTTATATATTACTATTAATATTATATTAATTCAATGATAATCGACTATGTAGAAGCTAGATACCGTAGGAGATATATCAGTGCAAATGGAAATTATTAAAAATTGAATTCTGTGTAAAAGATGTGTATAAGATTCTTTATAATTTTCTATATTATACTTATATTTTATAATTTATTGTATTTCAGTAAGTATATTATAGTGTCATACTGATATATTAAATGCATCTACGTTTAAATCTATACAATTCGTTCACTCATTAGTCATTATAATTATTAATATTTAATTGTAATTATTATGAATACATTTATAAAATATGGACTATTATATAGTTTTACAAATATAGACGAGTAGCAGATGGTTAATGTAGCTGCTGTTTAAGTAGGCATAGTAATAGTAATTATAAATTATAAAAATATAAATACTCCGAATCTGCACCAGTTGCTTCTCTATTATTATTCTCTATAATATTTAAAATGTTAACATACACTGTGATTTGTTGAGAATGGATTGTTGCTGTTGCCTTTTATTTTACTTACATCTAGAAATTTTGAACAATAATTATTAAAAAAATTATGCAATAAATTGCACCCCACACGATCAATAAGCCATTAAAAATAAGTTTAAATAAACACTAAGAACTATGATTAAAAAAAGTTATTTTTATTATGATGATTAATAATTAATCAAATTGATATGAAATTAGTAAAATTTATAATTACATTAATAAATAAGTAATATAGTTTTTTCAATAAAATATTAATTATTAAGAAAATAACTTAAATATCAAGTGTATAAATTATATATTTGTATCTATAACATAACTATAATACTTAATACTATATAATATACAAATTGAACAATGAACAATGTTGGACATATTTTGGTTATTTTAATATTATGACGAATCTGAGCATACCTATGAATTTTTAATGATTTATTTTACAAAATATATACAGAATACAGATAATAAAAAACATTTTACGAAGTTAAATAACTATATAATTATTTATTAATTGATGAATAATTAATCTTTTTCAAAATGTTGAATTTTTATAAGGCCATTTATAATTAATAACGAAAGGAAGTATCTAATAAATAATGTAAAAATATGTTTAATATATAAATAATATAATATCATATATAATTTTGAAAAAATATTTTTGTTATTCGAGTCACAAAAAAATATAACTTTTATTGAGTTATTATAATTTAAAACATTTTTTCTTCTAGCTTTTGTTGGCAAGAAATTAATAAAATGTTTACACCTAACTATTATTACATATAAAAATATATGTAATTATGCAAATGTAGAAGTAAAACATGTATATTAAAATATCAGTAATGTATAAATATAGGATTGAATATTAAAAATAAATATTTATTATTTAGATAAACATGAGTGAAATGTTAGGTACTATTAGGAACTTTTTCTTCAAAAAAATATCAGAAAATAATTTGTTTTATAATATATTATATTATAATTAATCAATAATTAAAAAAATTGCGTTTGCTGTTTGCATATTTAATAAAGTTTCTATTTATTAGTTACTATAGTTGCTAGTTTGCTACAAATAAAACGCTTACGATTCAGAAAAAACTCATACTGACTTAAGATATGATATAATTCAAGAAGAATGTTGATGGGGAAGGGGATAAATTGTATAAAAGTAATTGAAATAATATTATATACTGTTTGGATGTTAAACTATAAAATTAAGTCATTATATGGGGCGTATTTAATATGTTTTGTTGACTTGTTGTATAGAGTAACAACTACCTACAGATAAAGACATATTATATACGTAGTAAATATTACTATATGTAGAATTCATCATCATAATAACAATATCTGATCATCGGATACTCAGTAGGTATAATATCATAGATACAAATCGTTTAAAATGGTGTTATTCTATAATAAAATATCCATAAAAATAAATGCACTCCTGAGCGTGTTCTAGTTTGTTCGATAAAATAAACGGTTGTACGGTGTAAGTGACACAATTTAATTTGTTGAGCGTAGCGAAATTACAACGTCTGACGTGTAGTAATTAAATCGAAAATTACACGGTCGGGTCAAAATTTATTACCGTACAAGTAATAGTAGTTAATATGTATTACACGCTGCTATATATAGTAATATTATAACTTAAAGGTATATTATAGCTACGATGGTAGAGATGTATGCGTAGAAAACACGCACTAGCGCGTATAATTCTTAGGGAATAGGTCTTATAGAATTTTATGCTGCAGAACACTATAACAATATCATAATTTACAATAATAATAATATAATCTATATTATAATAGTAATCTTAAACTTTCATGAACGAGTTTTATATTATTTACAATGTTATTTACAGTATCGTTTTGATAACTGACTACCGAGAGTGAAATAATATTATATATAATCTAACTTATTGTAACTTTTCTAACTAGTGTGAGCTTTCGCTGTTCCGCATTATAATAACTTATAATAATAGTCTTAAAAATTACTTTTAAGTTCTAAAAATATAACTAAATGCTAATTGCTCCCAAGAATTTTGATGTTTTAGTTTTATTATGTAATTTGCTCAATGCTCATTTTTGTATAATTAAAATACAAATAATTATCGTTTTTAAACACATAAACCTAAAAATGCACGTTTATCAATTAATTTACTATCCGATTTTATTTATGCACAAAAACCAGGTTTGATCGTTTCAGACGATAATACTGAAAGGTCAATTAGCTTTAGGTTTACATCGTATTAAAACGATTGCGTATACAAATATCTCAAATAATATATTATTTTCAAAATGAGTATAATATATGTCAGGCATCAGTGATATTTTATTTAAATCTTTTAATGCATAAATCTCGTTCATATAATATTATTTAACATTTTAGTCATCGATACGTATATTGAGGGGGTAGAATTATAGAAACGATTGAGGGATGAAAAATGTTGTTGCCCTCTCCTCACTTCAAATAAAAACTATATAAGTACGCCACTGCAGGGTCGAACAAACACGCCGGAGCCGCCGATAACCGCGATTGGTCGTCGACGATAAGATTGCTCCATATTATATTATTATAACGGGTACACCACGGCGGGACTTATGTGTTATAATTTATTATAATTGTGATGTAGTAAGTCTGTGGCGCTTTGGCAATATAATAATATAATGTACCTCGGTGTATGTACAGTGTACACGTACGGCATATAGAAGCACTCGGCGGAACTTCGACCGCAGTAGCGTTGACGAATCTTGTGGGGCGTTTTGACAAACATCGCCTCATTATGTAATATATTATTATTATTATGGTATATTAGTGAGCGCGTCTGCGTGTGTGTGTGTGTGTGTGTGGTTCTATTTATGCGCATGGACCACAAATAGACGGCTGTCGCCGGTAATCTCTTCATCTATAAAACGGTCGGGCAACATAAATAAATTACCGCCGGAATAAATCTAATTAACCGGCACACACAACCTGTATGAACGTATATCTCCGAGACCGGTCGCGTCCTATACGAATCTTTCTCGTATACATATCCTAAGCATTATAATATATAATATTATGTACACGCATATACCTACGATCTATATAGCCAGTAGATAGGTACTATTATTATTATTCTAATAAACTTCCCCCGGTCTATATTAATTAACCGTCGGTGGCGGTGGCAACAGCCCATATGCGTCCGTTTGTAATCATCGACCATCGTTATTAGGTACTCGTTGTCGTTACTCGAACTATTAACTATTATACTGTACTGGCACACATAATATTCACAAATAAAATGGGCGGAGAAGGAGGGGGTTGCTCGATCACTTCTTAAAAAATATTTCAAATATAAATGAATATATATATAAATTACAATAGTATGTACTTACATTGAAGATTTAACTCATACCATGCAGCAAAAGCAAGCTCATTATGGTTTTTATAATTTTTTTGGTCTTGACAGTTGGCGTTTGCGGTTCATATGCAAGTAGTTCATGGAAAATAGAGATTAGTTTGCATTCAAAATTCAAATATTTATTACTTGTCGAAGTATGAAACATCGCGGTATAACACTGAAGTAGTGAAGTCTGAAATCTGAATAGTCTGATGAATACAAATTTGAAATACTGTTTTACCTATAATGTATAAATATAATTTAAATTGGGTGATTCAACAAGCATGTTCACACGATTTTTTCATTTAATAACGAATTCATTCAAATTCTGATATTTACATTTTTAAGTAGAATATAATACTATGTTTTCATATAAGAATCAAGCTTTTTTACTGCACTTAAATTATTTAATAGATTATTTTTTTGAAAATTTAAAATATGAATGAGTAGTTTCCTATATTTATACTAGTAGGATACCTATGGACCTATTACCCCTAGTACACAAAGTTCAATAACTTAAAAACTGCTTATTCGAATTTTAATTTTGATACGAAATTTTCGGAAAAAATATCAGTTGAATAATTTACTTTAGAAAGGGAAAGGGGGTTCTTATTTAAAAGAGAATTTTATATCTCCACGGAACACTCTTTAAATAGTACGACAAAATCTTAAAAATTTTAAATTTTATCTTCAAATGTATTTAAAAATTACATAAGTCAGATTTTTAATAACTTCAATGTTAAGGAAAAGTGTTCTATGCTTGGCGAATGATGTTAGTGATGTATGTAATATTATGTATTAAACTTTGAACTTTATAAATCGATATTATAAAAAATCAAGCGTGTGGACTGTGGTAGGTAACAGTTACGTCGTAGTATGATATAAATCATAATAATATAATATTTTTCTTCGCCTCACCATTTCATTCGCCACCGACAACACCGTTTGTATCTGAACGCGCACGAACATTTGGTACACTGCGCTGACCACCAAAACTCGGTCGAGTTCAACTAGACTGATAACAATAATTACTATATTTATGTATTTATATGTACTATATTGATAATACACAGCGTTTGTTGCATCGCATCATTTCGTTTTGCCATCGGCGCGGTAATACCGAAACGCCAACGATAACATCGGAGTAAAAATTATTTATTACTTTCTATAATAATTTATTGAAAGTGTCACAATGCATAGACAACTGCCACAATTTAATAATACTGCAACATCATGTTATTATTATGTTTTTATACAGGCAATTTATATCTACTCGTATTAATACGTTTCGGTCGATTGCCGTTGCAAACGTTACGAACTTATGAGAACTGTACAAGAAGTGTAACAACACCAATAGCTAACGATAAAACGAAATAGGCGCTTAAACAGTAGGTATATAAGCCTAACTATTGTTTAATTTGAAGAGGTGGGGGATGTTATTACCGTCGATTAGTGCTAAAAGATATGTGTGGGGCTGTATGGCTGTATTATAATAAAATGTATACTTAAGTATTATAGTTATGATATTCTATAACAGTAGTTGATCCAGGGTTTGATTCTGGGAGCGATCTTTAAAAAAAAAAAATATTAACTATACTGAGCACAAATAAAAAAAAGATCCTAGTTAAAAAATATAAGTGTACCTATATACAACATTTTTTTAATCATCTTATGTTTGGTACAATATTTTTGCAATAGTACAAAATATAGGATTAATTATGATTGTAATTTGTAATTATTAAACGGTTCGACAACTTCATTTATAACAATTACAAATGCGAACTTCTAACTTCTAACTTTAAAATTATGACTATTATTATACACTAATAAATTATAATTATATTCAATTTCCTGTAAATTTTCGATAAGAATAGTTAAAATAAAAGACATAATACCTACGTATGACTAAATTAAAAAAAAAAAAGTAGTGATAGCATGTTTTGGATTGTAACCACGCACGTATGACACGAAAGTAACCATAATGCTATAATATGTTTGGAATAATACATAAATATAATTTACTGTCGGGTATAATAGACGTCATTCTTAAAAGAAATATTTGAATGGTAAAATATCAATTAAATACGTCATGGTGGGATACTGGGACTGTGGGAGGCATCCCATTGTATATTTTACATAGTATTATGTAAATGTGAAACTGCACTCGTCGACGAGTTATAGTTAAGTAGTTACCTATATACATATGATAGGAAAAAAATCGGCAGTCAAAAAACACCTATTAATTACTATATTAGGTATATTTATATCGTACTATACGCGCTTAAATCTATTCTACAATCGTGTAAAGTGTAACGGTTAAATTACCTAAAGCTAGCGTTTAAAAAGTATTTATTTAATAACACAATAACATAAGAACACTCGTATAAATATTAAAGTTTATCAAATGAGCAATTAATTATATAATATGAACATTATGAAGCAGTTTTAAATAAAAGTTACTACTAATTGACTCTGAAGTAGTGTATATTATCTAGAAGCAGAATATATTTGAAAGCTCAATGAAAATAAACTATTTGATCCTTTAACCTTAAAAAATATCTTATCTTTTCATATTGTAAAAATATATTTGCTTATATATATTTTGATAATTATATAGATTTACTCAGTATGTTGTATCCACTATCCCTCCTTAAAAACTATTTGTTGGGTATTTTAAATATATTTATATAGAAGCTATATTTATAAATAATTTTGAAAACATAAAAAAATATTTCATATTTCATAATACATTTATATAGATTCTAGTACAATTACTATAATTATTACATAGGTACATAATTGTTGTAAAAATATAAATATAAATTGAAACATAAACGAAATGAAAAACGAAAATTGACGACATAAAATTAATTTACTTAAATAGTATAAATTTTATTTAAAACATTATTTTAGAACAGTTTTATAACCATTCTTATTTATCTTAAACATGGAATCAAATTTTAATTACCATGCGGTCAAACATTGTATTTTTTATTACATGTTATTACTAAATAGAACTTGTTTAGTTTGCTTTGTATTGTTGAATATCTATTACAGAAATACAACAATAATAATAATTTTTATCTGAATGGAAAATATATAAACGATTAAGTTATTTTTTTTTTTAAATCGTATGATGATCCATACCGTAAACTGTATTACCTAAGTTTATATGTCAAAACCTTCAAAATATTTATAAATTATAATTGTGCAAAGTGAAATGATTGTATTTATTAACAATTGAAAATGTTTTGTTATAACTTATAATAATTATATACTGTACAAGTAGTGAATAAAAAAAATTTAATTAGTACCATTTATTTTTCCATATTAACCTAGTTAATAAATAATATTGAATATTATATGTATGGCTTACCTATATAATTTGAAATATTACACTAGCTAATAATTAGTTAAATAGATAATTATAATACATAATATTAAAATTATGAACGAAGTGTCGAAATACAAAAATAAGTCGTTTCTTTTCTACATATAGGTACATATATCTTTTTTTTTTGTATCTTTTTTAGTTTCTAAAATCGTATATCTTTTGTACCTATTTTAAATGTGGGATAGGTAGGTAAGTTAAGTATAGGTTTTTTTCGATAAAACATCATTGTAAGATTTTAAATGTACATAATACATACATATAATATTCTACCCTTTTATTATACATTTTTTAAACAGGTAGTTAGATTATGAAAAATAAAAATAAAATTAATTTGCCCATTACAATGTCAAGGTGGTGTGTATATTTGTCAGTACCAGACTTCACGCGATAATCAATTCAGTTTTTACTGGTTTTGTTAAGATCAAAAACATGAATAATCTACACGATACAGGTAAATTTATGGTACTCGAAAAGTCTACGATATTTTGTTGTTTATTTTCATTTTATTTTTCCTCGTGTCCCATTAGGTTGTTTTATTATAACCACCAATTATCCACAACGAGTGGACCTTAAAGCGTAAGGACGAAAGAGTTATTCGGGTTTATACCTTAATACGTCGACGGAGTGGAAGAATTTGTTCCAGTGCGTTCGTATTAAAAATTCGATAAACGAGAGTACCTGGTCATAAATATTCATGTTTTACAGACAAGTATATTATTGACGAGAGAGTATAATATAAGAACATTTAAAACGATGACAAGTGACAACAATGACAACGAATGATTCGATTGCGATCATAAAATGTATATCCAAGTGTATCTATAATAATGTACGTCATATTATTATTTTAAAATGAGATTTAAGTCGACCGCCCATTTATCCCGCCTCTTTTTAAGACGTACACGTTTATAACCTGTCCAAACACACTCGAGAGAGTATTTTTTTGTTCTACAATAAAAATAATAATAATAATATATCCTTTCAATTTTCACTAAACACGTGTATACGCCCAGTTTTTGATGTGTGTGCAAACGATATTATCGTATTATTATGAGTAAATGCTGTATATACTCTCAATACACAAGAACTAACGGGTAGCTTGGCATATTTGAGGGTAGTTTTACAGACATAGTAGGTATTTATACAGAATACAGTTATACATATAACAATGAATAAATTTTATTGTATTGGTTATTACTAAAATCAATTTTGATCTAGTATGTAAAAATCTTCGACCATAGTTTTTCTCTTAAGACAAAAACTTTTTTCCTTCATTTATACCTTTATTACAGGTATTTACTGTATTTATAAGTGTATTCTACTCGTATTTAAGCAAATAAAGAATCATATTTGGATAGGTATTATAATTGAGTATTTACTCTCTTTGGCCGTTTAACAAGAAGTAAAATTATGCAGACATCAACTGTAAATGCGTATAGGTAGGTACTATTGTAAAAAATTTAGTGTTTATTTTGCTGCAAATTTATAAAATTAAGTATAAAATTATACTATAATGAATAAAACTAAAAATCCAAACTCAGGTGGACAGTTTCTGATGGGGTTTGATCAGCCACACGGTCAACATTGAAAAAATATTTAGCTTATACACCTTGTACCTGTAGCAGCAGTAGGTAGGTAGGTATATTAATATATTATAAATAATACCTGTGTCGAGTCAAATAAAGAAATAAATTAAACTCAGTCCCTAAATTCTGAATGAGATTTCACGACAGCGTCGAGGGAAGCCCCGTGATATTTCTAAAAACAAAAAGGAAATAAATAAAAAATCATATATACTTGGGTGTAAGGGACACCAGGTATGAATGCAAGATGCATAGAATGCGCGTACAGAACACGACGTGGAAAAAAAAATAATGGCAGGGATAAACAATAAATAAGACGAAGCGCATGTAATGTCCCATTGTTCCCTGCGGTTTCGTCCTATAAATTATCATTCTCCAGGACAAACGTCGTTGCATCGTTTGATTATAATTTATCTCGACTCCTCGACGTCGACGTCGTATGGATCCGAGGCAATAACGTATAGAAATTTATCGGCTTATTAAAAACTAATTTTTGATTCTCGCACTGGGTTTAGGTATTATTTTTATTCTTTTTTTTTTTTCAAAAGCAGACATTTTTCATTTGAATACTCTAACAGTTTTATACGCGTACTTAAGATTAGGTACTCGTGATTGTTGGGAATAAAACAGCGTAATTTATTAGCCATGTTTTTTTCTTCAAAATCTCACGTATGAGAAAATTATAAATATTATACAACATATTATATGAGTACTGTGGAATGTTTTGTTTTAATAATAGAATTTATAACCCCTCCTTAAATATTAGGTTGTGAAGTTCATCGAAAAATTACTAAAACCCTTTAACGTATAAGTTTTTGTTATAATCTAAGCTCTGAGATTTAAACACGTTTTGTACATTTCCAGTAGTATAAAATTAATCAACATTAATAATACTTAGATAATATATTTAAATTATTTTTTGTCGTGTTTGCAGTATCAGTAAAATAAAATCAATACAAATATTTTTAAAGAATTTTGTATTTGTATACCTACTTATATAAATTTAAAATTCTAAGTTCTTATTAATTATGTTATTTAATAATGCTTTTAAAAATTTAAGTGTATTTTTAGCGTACAATAAATTAAACAGTGAAAAATAAAGTAATCAAATATTTTTTTCGTAAGACAACATTCATCTAACAAATAATATTCGCGTTTAACCGGTTCTATTTAATACGATCATCAAATAATTGGTTCATTAATTTTTTTTCTGACCTAAATTACTAACTTAATTGTTCAAAAGAAAATAACAGTCTTATCGTTTAGGTAATATCATTGTTAGCAATTAAGACTTAAATGTGTACAAGTCATAAAAACTAGTTTTTTCGTTCATATTTTTTAAATACATTGTTTTAAGTTTCATAAACAACAACTCTAGTTAACACTTAATTTAAAGTATTAATATTTATTCAATAAAATGTACCTGGTATTACTTGTCTGACAATATTATTCCAGTGAAATATCAATATAGTGCAGGGGTGGTCAACAATGACATGAGTTCGAATCGACCGTGATGATATTCTAAAAAAAAAAAAATGCATATAAATAATATTAATATACAGTCATGGGTATTAAGAAATGTCCACTGTAGAGAGGCGCTTTTAGAAAAAAATTACAAAAGTTTAGATTAGATTAGGTTAGGTAATAGGTATGTATTCACATTCAAATTGGTATTATATATTACATAAATGTAGGTATTTATTATTTATGTGCTTTAATACATTAAATGTTTATTATAATATGTTTTGTATTAATTTAAATTTAAATTTGTTGTTTATTTATATGTACTCGTATATGTGCGCATTAAAGTGTGCGTATAAACATTATAAATGTTAAATGTTGATATACAATTAAAAAATCTGTAATACTTTATCCATTAAGATAAGGTAAAATATGTATGAAATGTACTTATAAAAGATAAATATTGTATTTTTATTACGTGAACATTTTCAATATGTACCTACATATTATTTCACAATATTATATTAATTTATTATTATAAATTAAATGAGTTAAATGGTATAATAACGGTCTTCAAAGAAAATAAAGTAAACAATTAAATTAAATTGAATATATTTTTCATAAATTATAAGATCAAGTCAATTTTCCTTTTTTTTTTTTTCGCCAAAAAAATGTCTAGGGATGGATATATAACCCCCCCCCATAATTACGCCACTGAACTGATGTAAATAAATATATCAATATAAAGTATAATTTTTTTTTTTTTTGTAAAAATTCATGTGTAAAATATTGATTATTATTTACTATGTCAACTGTTTGTGTTTGAAAATTTGCAGTTTATAATAATATTTAGAAGATTTAAATTTTAAAATTATAATTAATTAATATTAAAAGCGTATTTATAAAAGACGATTATTTTTTTATTCCGCTCGTAATTACATTTAACTATCTGGTACATGTATATGTATCAAACCACAGGTTTTATTTAAAGATTTTTTTTTATTCACATAAAGAATGTGTATCACACATTTAAAATTACTCAGTTTTTATGCATCATGTATTTGTATATCGTCCGTCCGCCTCGCCGTTTAAAACCCGGATTCGGATAATTAATATGGTTGGTGGCTGCGAATAGTTTACTAAAATTATTTTTATACATAGTAAACATTCGGGAATGTGTAATGACGTAATGTATATAGTATATTTTAATGATATGTATATCGGTATACCTACCCAAACACAATTTCGACGCGAGAACATTTTAATTGTGGTTCGGGGTTTAGGCGAAGGAAAGAGAAAAAACTGTATGTACCGTATGTACAACGTGTGCGTTTATTACAATGTGCCCTGCAGTATGTACTTTATATAGATAGGTACTTGCCCGACTTGGTACTTCTATAGGGTGGGCAATTAAGTTTTACCGTTTTCCGGTGTACTTCCATGTGTTTGAACGCACATTGTACCGCTATGTATATATTATGAACCGTGTATAATATTTAAAAAAAACTGTGACCCAAACGGTTGTACGTATTTCAATGCTTATTGTTTGAATTTCATTAAGTCCACATATCTCCGTCTCCGTCTTACAAGCATAATATAACGTTTAATAATAATCTTGATAAAATTAGAACAAACCAAATTTGCGTTAAACAGGATCAATTTTATCTTGCTATAACTTTAATATTAGATAGAGTCAATTGACATCAAACTTGAAGTTAATATTAATATTATTCGTGTTTAAACGTTGATTTCTATGGTATTTTAACTTTCAAGCGAGTTATGAACATTAATGATCATTATTATACGCTTTAAATTTGAAATATCTTACAGGTCTAACTTATAAATACATATTATAATGTTTTTAATTTTAAGTTAGAAAATGATACAACTCAAATTTATTTAATTATATATTGAACTTTGGTGACAACAAATGCGGATACGAGAAAACGCAGTGGATCACCCTGTATTTCAGTGGTATGTTATACATATATAATATTATTATAACACGACCGCCGTAATAATAATATAAAATAATTTTAGTAATATCGCGGTGGGCAGGTGGAATGCATGTGGCGCGCGATCGCGGATGATGCTTGAAGGGTGAGTATCAGTGGCGGTGGTAGTGTATATTAATGTACTTATATATACATACACACACACATATAAGTATATAACATATATATATAAATACATAGTTGTAATGCTATAGATGTAGCATAAGGACAGACATATTTTACACGACGTTATTGCGGTGACGTGCAGGGGGTGAACCAGGCGCCACTAGTGTCACGCTGTGAGCGTCGCTAATGACAATTTGTCTCTTCGAGCAGCCAGCGTGGATCGACGGGCAGACGACGACGGCGGCGGCGGCGACGGTGACGACGGAGACGGTCAATAAAAACCGTCTTTTTACTCGTTCCCTCTCCTCTGCCACCACTGCAAGTACAATATAATAATAATAATATTATTATTATATGTATTTCATTCGAAAACGTTTTTATTTTATAATATTATATCGTCTGAAAATTTCAGAATTATAGTTATAATATCATATATTATATATTTCTGGGAGAGTTGCGTTTCGCCCGCGAAGGGGGGTCGTCTTTATTATTATATATACACATTACACATATTATATATAAATTATATAATGTATACGTTTCGTGGTATCGCTTCTGTAGTGCATTTAGGCCCTGGGGTTTTAAATGACAGGAAAAAAACCAACAATTATTGACAAGGCCTACCGTGCAGGAGAAAAACAAATGTCTAAAAGAAAAAAAATAATTGCTCGCACCATTGATTTATGGGACGGTAAGCCGATTTATGTTATTATATTTGATGTATACGTATAATACCACATATCATAATATATATATACAAGTACACGATAGTGCGATGAGGGTAGGCCACTGTTGTTTCCGGGATTTTAAATTCCAAATTAATCGACCTTTTTTTTCGTTATTGGAGGGTGTGGTAAGAAATCCTTTTTCGTGAATGAACCTCTATTTTGATTACCCGTGGTATATGTATATAAGCGATCGCAACAATTTTCAAATATTTATTATTACCTGCTGTTTTTCATTTAGTATAGTATTATAAATTAACGTTTGTATGATATAGTATAAACATTGAAAATAATCATTATTTAAATACTCGTATTAATTATGTTTAGTACATGTATTTATGTCAGTTTCTTGATTATATTATATTTTAAATTCAATTTAAATCGTACTTTTCTTGTTCATATTAATCAATAGAAGAATAAAAATAATAAAAATTACCGCTAAACACGTATATACTAAAATTGATATTCTTATTATAAAAATATAATTACTTTGTATCAAAATACTAAAATATAGAGTCAGAAATAATAAAATAATAAATATTAAAAATCATGAAAATTTTTGACCAAAATACATCGGTAAATTATATTCTTCATGCTACTATAATTTATATTACCATGTCACTTTTATTTTACTTATAAAACGTATATTTACTGTCAAACTTTAACCCTTCTTAAAACAATCCATTTCATTTTGATGACTAACACCTATTGATTTCTTTATTAAAACAACGAGCTTGTATGTCGTAGGTATGTATGTGGTAAGTATAACTCTCAGAGTAAATATTTTAACGATTGGTAGTGACTAGTGTTGAAGTGTTTCACTTCATATATTATACTAAATACTTAATGAACTAAAAAAAAAACATTAGGTTCAGTTCTAATTATATATATACAAAAAATACTTCTGTAACTATGGAGTTGTGGTTAGTATGCAAATAAAAATAGTTTAAACTAATAAATAAACACTGAATGTCAATTCATATGCATTATTTTATACGTTAACGGTTAACGATTATAAATATTAAATTATGAATGTTTGAGGAAAATTAAAATATTTTATTTTGTTACAAAGCTTTCTTGTTTAAAAACGAATAGCCGTACTTGGATTATTCACAAAATGTTATATTAATATTTCCTACACATAGTATAATTTTCAAAATATTTTAACACTGTTTAAGTTATTTAGATATAGACAATTCAAATTTTTAATTTTTTTTTTTTAATTTTTTTCATAAATCATTTTTTATTAGGTAAAAATGATTACGATAAAATGATTGAATACGTGATTCCTCTTAAGTAAATTAAATAAACTATGTAAGTAAAAGTAATATAAAAATATTCATTATTTTGTTATAATTCGAAAACATATTCGTGGAGACTTAAAACTTTTATTTTACTATTGTATTGTATACACATAATAATATTTTCAGGAAACAATAATTCAATCTATTCTATTACTAATAGAAAATAAATTAGTTTAATATTAAATATTTTATTATTTTTAAATTCTCAAGAGTGTACATGAGTATATAAGCATATTGCATATATTATCCATGTAAATTATTAACACTACCCTATAATACGCCTTAATACAGTAAATCTAAAAAAGTTTGTTTACTTAAAAATCGAAAAAAAATTAAAACGTAATACGATTTATAATAGTACATTAGTACGTGAATATTGTATAGTACTATCGTAGCTATTGTACCTAATATAAAAAAATTATTTTAGTAGGTACATAGACTTTTACTGATTAAAATGATTGTTATTTAGGTTTAGGTTCTGTCTTCTATTTATTGTTAAAAGTGTACTTATTACATTATTTAAAGTAGTTTCATCACCGATCAGATTTGATTTTAAAGGATTGAAATCGGTAAAAAAAAAATTTAAAAAAAAATCAATAAAAAAATGTACTCTGATTTTCTATAACTTTAAATTTGTTACAAACATTATAATCATAAATACGTATATCTTAACACGTATTATTAAAAATAAAATTACTTGTATCTAATTAATATTATATATATTTTTTAATGTAATAACCAGGAAGTCATAATTGTTTTAAGAAGTTATTCAATACAAGTATTAGGTTTATTAAATAAAAAGTACTACCTATAGCTAATAGTTCAAGAGGAATATGGTCTTAGTATACCTAAATGTATTTGAAAGTTTGAAACAGCATTATATTGAATAAACAATTTAACTATTATTAATATTAACTTATTTCGTTCGATGTGCGTTAATTCAATTAAATTAAAACTATATTTTTACGTGTTGCTCGTATTTCAACTGAATACCTACTGAATACTGATTTCTCATCAGTGATTACAGACGTTGATAGTCCAGTTATTCGATTTCCAACAGAATTATTATTGATTTTTGACTCCCGTTTAGCCCACTTCATAAGAAAACTATAATTGAATTTCTTAGAAATACTAAATGAACAAGCTGGATATATTACGGGGTGCAGATAGACATTAAGTATATTATATTATTATATATAATATCCAAATTCCATACATTAGCTTAGTTAGGTCTTAGGTATATCTTAAATACACGAATAACAAACATTCTGTTTAAATGTATGTATTATGAAAAAATCATGTAATAAAATGTTTACATTTTATCAGTTGTTTCATCTATAAAATATGTACACACGATGAAAGGTAAAAAAAAAAAATAAAGGATAAAATTGGGGGTGAGTTCTTGTATGTATATGTAATGTTCATAATGGGTGCGTCAGACGTAAATTGTCCGAACATGACTGTCAGAATCAAAACGAATAGATTCAGTATATACGTAGGTATTAATTCATTAAAATATAAAATGTCAGTATATTATTTGAGTTTAGAGCTTAGTTTCTATAATAATAATAAATAATGGATACCTATCATTTTATAATGTTACAAATAATAAATTATGAATTATGATAAATTGTATTTTTGCAAGTAGGTAACTACAGTTAAATATTAGACTTTCGTGGACTTTATCAATGAACAATGTAAAATGAGAACTACTAAGATATAAGGATAATGTAAGTATAGACTAAGAATTTAAACGAGTGTAAAATTATAGTACTTTCAAATTATATTATTTTTAGTAAGTAATATAATTTTAATTTCAAGTTTATTATTATTGTTAATTATCATATTGTATAATAACTATAATACTAGATACATATACAGAGTAAATGATTTTGAATTATACCTAATTTAATTTTAAGATTGTAATGTTAACAAATGTCTATATTCGAAGACGATTTTCAGTGTTGAGCTTAAGGGGATTGGTGACGGTGATTTCCTGTCTTTGTCTAACACACGCGCAACATAAGAATTCAGACGTTTTTTTTGTCCAACGTACCGATTGATACGGTAAAGCGATAAGAATTCTGAAAAAAGATTTGAATTCGTTGTCAAGTCTACTTGAGAACGGTCAGTCCACATTTTTGATATTATCTGCCAAAATCTTAAAATTATTATATTACAACGAGTAATTAAAAAATTGTCATATTTCAATTATTTAAAAAGTTATATTTTAATATAAAAAATGTGGACTGGCCGTTCTCAAGTAGACTTGACGACGAATTCAAATCTGTTTTCAGAATTCTTATCGCTTTACTGTATCAATCGGTACGTTGGACAAAAAATACGTTTGAATTCTTATGTTGCGCGTGTGTTAGACAAAGACAGGCAATCACCGTCACCAATCCCCTTAATTAGATTATTAAAATAAAAAAAAAGATAGTAAAAGCTGACTGTTTGGATAAGCAAAAAACACTATGTTATTATTTTTATAAGATTCGAAATAAAATAGATGTAGGTAGGAGGTACTGCCAAGTGTAAAATACTATGTAATGATTAATGGAGGATTCTCAGTCTTTCGCGCGTTATCACGAAATTTCTTAAAATTAAAATACATCTAGATCAGTATTTAATTAAGTAAATTGTAAATATCTAATAAGTAATGAATAATGATATCATATTAATATTATTCACAGGATAAAATTATACACACGAATAATTTACGATCATATTCTTGAAAACATTTGTGATTATATTGCAGTCAAGATTTTGGGTTTCACCTCACGATACTGAATTCTAAATATATAATGACTTAATTATATTTAAGAAAAAAGTCACGACATAAAGTAATATCATCGAGAGGGCGAAGTGAGTATAACGTGATTGCGAGGCACATTAATTTTTTTATAAATTAACGTCAATTCTTGTAAAAAATAAATTACGAGTACTATATTTAGGTTTCGGTTGCGTGTTTACTGCTATATAGTGCTGTCAGATGCACTTTTGTCGCGATAATTTGTTCCGTTATTTTCGGAATCAGTAAGTATAAGTATACATAAATACGCTTACAACTTACGAATAAGTACAGTAAATAACTATAGTGATTCAGTAGATTTATCATTGGGAGAGATGTACGGTGGTGTCGTGGGGACGAGGAGGGTGCTGCCGCGGTGAAAATTTGAATACAATGGTCTGAAAATTACCGAGTAGAAGCCACCGATTATAACGTCGTTACTCCCGCATGCCTTGTTATTAAAAAAAAAATAGTAATAATAATAATAATAAACTAAAAAAAGGGCAATCCCAGTATATTTAAAATGGGTACAACAACAAAATAAATAAATAAAAACAAAAATAAGGAAGATAAAAACCGTAACACACCACCAAACAATGGTTCGTGTATATAAAACATGTATTATAATGTACTCCACTACTCCAGTATATAATATTATACATAGGTAGTATTATATCTATGTATGTGTATATACGACGCTTGTATATATTATACATACCTACATAAACATATTGAAGATCGCCCGCGGGGCCGATCCGGTCAGTTTGGCGAGAAAACTATTTAGAAAATGTTCAATACACGCTATGATCAAGATACACCGTGCCGCAGTACTGCGGGTGATAATAATAATCATAATAACGCATTAATTTTTAATAATTTTTTTTTTTTCCATCGAGAACAAAATACATATAAATAATAATAATATTATAGGTACGTATAATATTGTACACACCGTGTGTGCGAGTATCGTGTTATTATAATGGACCGGTAATTATGTTGGCGGGTTATACATTATATGTATATGCCAACCGACGGACACAGTACCTGTATAATATAGTATGTATACAACACGCACACACATACGTATTGCAGCGCGCGAGGGGCATGACGATAGCGATCGCACGACGACGACTACGACTACGGTCCACGAGACTTCGACCGCGACCATACGAGGATCGCGAGGTGCGAGAGAGTCTCTCTCAGAGACCGTGATGGTGGCTGGGCGCGATTGAGGGATATCTCGCCAACGCCGTTTGTATGGGTAAGTACGCGTAGAGCGGATAAAAGAGGAGTCGAAAGAAAAAAAAATAGGTAAAACAAACGATGTCTACGGGCGAGATCCACGCAACGACTTACATATATATATATATTATATATGTATATAAAATATGGTAAACACGTACGTATTTACGATATGTAGGTATACGCATACACACGATATGATTTAGTACAGACTATAATACGGACATAAATGTGGGTGCCCCTCCACCCCGACGGCGTGTTCGCTATGTTTCCGGGTGAGAAGAGTGTTAGGGGGTTGCAGGCGGGAAATCATTATCAAATAACCATCTAACAGCCATACCAAATCGATTAGAAAAAATTATTTTATAAATTATATAGTTCATAACTTAAATAAAATATAGGGTTACTTTTGACTGGATATAAATGGATATAAATGTATATTGTTCATAATAATTGATATATAATATTATAAAATGTTTCATTTTTCATAGTATAAATTTTATAAGCAAGATAATATGATTATTAATAGTAATTTATAATAAATCAGGTGACTTAAAAAACAATAAATTAGTCATTCAATTTAAAATACTTTCCTATTCATATTTCATAATTCATCGAGTTTTGATTTAATATATTTTATGAATCAACAATATAACAAAATATTGTATTGTAGTTAATCCGCATTAATCTATCATCTATTTGTCATAAATAAAGTTTTGTGGATTTGCATTTTTTTCTGGTTAATCGTATTGTATGTTAAATAAATAAAATATACGATATTTGAAGTTGCTGTAAGTATTATAAGGATTAATAATGAAAACAAAAGGTTAATATTAATCTATCTATATTTTAGCATTGTCATTCAAATAAATGCTTCTTTTTTAATGAAATATTATTGTTTGAAAATCTGTTAAATTATTAGTTTTTTTTTTATGTAACTACTAACACAGTCGACTATCAACTTAAGACAAAGGTTTATAAATTATAATATTTGTGTTGTACTTTTTAGTTTTTTGTTTCTGCTATCTTTAAAGTCTCTGAAAAGTTTTTGTATTGTTAAAGGTAACTTTAGTGAACGTAGCGAACGAATTCTCATTATATTAAATAATATATTATATTTCATAAGAATATTTGGCAGATGAAAATATTACTCTCTTAAGAATATATTTTTCATTATCACATGTAACATTTGATTTAAAAATTTGTTTACTCAAAGTCTTGACCCCTTTCCTCCGCCATCTGTTTTTTTTTGTATACCGATACCCGTTTCGGACTTAAATATTTTTAAAGTGTATTTTTCAAATTTTTAAATTATGAAATTAAATTTCGTTTGCATTCAAAAAAAAAAACGTTAAGTACCTATAAAAAATGTAAAAAAAATCTTATCATCAACTTAATATTGCGGAACATAGTCCTAACACGATACGTATATATAAAAACATATATTCAATAAATGTAGAAAGTATTAATGTATTTTTAAAATTTTTTCGATTAACAGAAAATTGTTTTGTTTTATAGTAAACTAATTGCATTAATTTGCTTATAAAAAATTATCGGTATATATACTATATTATATTATATGTATATACTTGGCCTACTTGGGATAGAAATACAAATATTTTTAAATTGATGTACATTCAACTGAAAAACATAACTAGGAAAACATTTTTTCTAATATGTACGCCAATGCAATCGTCTAACCATACAATCTATACAAACATATTATAACCAATACATCGAAGTGCCTGGAGGTACTTTTTACTAGACTGCTAGACGCAAACTGCTCACCGATTACTATATTATTTTTATTTTTATACGCGGTAGTCCCCGAGGCTATTCGCGCGCGTAACGTATAGGCTTTCCTATTATGTATGTTATTAAAATTATAAACGTAGGTACTATAACGTATATGCTTGTCTGGGCTCTCCTACTCGTCCCTCGCCGAGCCATATTAGTCATGGAAAAATGCGGTCCCGATCTCAGTAATATAGTAACTTTACTGTACGTATTTTATTATAAAAATACGCGTACATTACCGTATACAAGAACTACAGAAAACCACATACAAATGCACGATAATAATATACGTATATATGCGAATAGAGATCGACTCTCACGCACGTCGAACAACAAAATATGGTTCTAAGCTTTAGCGGTTTTCCATCGATTCGCAAAAATGCGAGTGTATAATTTTCGCTTGATTTGTTCAAAAACGTACATTCCACAAAACCGTATATTATGATATTTTCCAATGCAAACTTTTGCGAATATATAATTTTCAATGTAGAGGAAATATTATGACGTGTTCCCTACCAGTGCCAACTAGGAATTTGAGACTAACTGCTCTCGCCAATCGTTAACCAAATTCCAAAAGCGAATTACGTATGACATTACATGTTGTATCTAAAAACACTTACCTTAGAGCACATCGTTTAGCCTCTGCCATGTCAATATTTTGAATTTCGTTATTTATTTTATCCAAAACCTCGCCGCAACGATGACGTACGACGAGCTGACAATCTGTGTTTGCTTTCTTTATAGAAACTGCGTCGGTTCAAAACCATGACATCTAAGTGACAACTAAGTACCAAGTGGTACTACTACATGCATATGAATTCAATACAATAATATTATTTTCACTTTGATCTTGTTAATTTTGAACATCACCCATTTCTAACGAAAACAAATAGTTTTGTTTATTTCTTAAAGTAGGTACCAACTGTTTATCGAACTTTCCATGAGATACAACTGTATAAAACGTTAAAATGGAACTATTTATAACATACATTAATATAGGAGTACCGAGTAGTTACCTAACCATGAAGTGTTTACTAAAAACACATTAAAATTAAATTAAATACTTAATTCGATTTTTTTTTTATGGTTTTCTTTCTTTCCACTTATCAGTTTTTTAATTTTTAAACAAAACATCAAGTTGGTAACAAACATATTGAATACACAACACAGTAGTTGTAGGTACACGGTCGCACACGGACTAGGTAACTATATATTTATCAATATTGAAAACATTTTGACTATGTAAACATTCAATAATATAAAATACCCATGTTTAGTGATGTCCGAATTAAGGCCGTAACAAAATAAAATTATTGAGGTTCAACAACTTTTATAAAATATTAAAATATAATCAAAACATTTACAAACGTTTTAAATTTTTGAGAAAACTAGTCTATATTCAGCAATTATAGTTTTTTTAAATTATTTTATTTTATTTTTTTTCTAGAAATATAATATATTAATATACATTCAACGAAAATGACTGATATCTGTCAAAAATTGTACATTCGTAGGTACCTAGCTTATATTTTGTAAGCCATACTTTATTTTTGGCTCTAAATTTACATTTTACGTTAGAGGGTTGTTAATGTCATGCTTTAAACATATTCTATTTAATGATACTGTCAACAGTCAAGAGTCGAGGAAAAAATAGCCACTTGGAATGAGATAAAATACACAATTAAATGCATTTATTCTTGTTTAACAGTTGGATAAAGTCCAATACAGGAGTATTATGAGGCATAAATAAATGATTCTTAAGTATCTGACACATTCGTTCGTTTACACTGTACTGTATATATAAACTCATACTAATACCTGATTATATAATTTACCATAATATGTCACTGATTTTTTTAATTTCAAATTAAACGAAGGCCAATGCGGCGTTACACCACTATATTTTATTATCACATTTTATGTAAACAGTAGGTACTGTTTATATTATAGGTACATATTATACAAATGTAATTTATGAAGCTTATCAACATTTTAATGAGTTAAGAAGTTAATTAATGTATTATGATTACCATCCAAAAACTATAAATATTAAGATAAACAAATAATAAATTCTAAACACTAATAGCGTTTACAAAAACTATTTTTTTAACAATTTTGTAGTTATTAAATCAATCATTAAATCCTGCAGTAAAACGTGTAAAAAGGATTCAAAAGAAAGTATACAACTATATAATATAAATTGCTGGAAAATGATTTAGAAGAAAAAACGGACTAAGTATTAGGTTACAAAATATGTCTACAAAAATTATGATCGAGAAAATTTCCAAGTTATTTATAATAGGTATATATAGATGTATATAATATTATAATGTGATTAAAATATTAGGAAAACAATTATTGCAATCAAAAGACATAATACTGTACCTTGTAAGTATATTTATAATAATATAATTATTTTAGATTTATTTTTGAAACAAACTAATTTTTAATAACTATTTTTTTTTCTAAAAAAACTATCATCTTTCATTATTGCAATATATTTTTAAAAAAATAATATATTATAATAATATATAATCTTATATAATTTGGTCTTTGAGAAAGGGGGACTCAGCCTCAAAGCTACCTTAAATGGGTATTTACAAAATATTAGGTATATTATGCAGACATGCAGTTAATTGATAGTATAATACTTATTATGCAGTTTTACAATATTACCAACATAGATTTTGGTTTATCTTTTTTTTTTATCAAGAATAATATATACCAACATTTTTGATGAGTAAATATTAAACATATAAGAGATTTCATTTTTTGAGTAGGTAATTCAAAGTTTTAATTTCTAAATATTCGTGCCCAGGCTTTATTCTTAATTATTTCAATTATTATCAAGATTATTCCATGTCAAAGTTCATACCACCTACTAGAAGAATACTATACTTCAAACATACATTATATTGGAGCTAATTTTTTTACACATAATAAATATATTAGTATAATAATATTATCTATCAAATTTATAATTGTGGGTGTTTAGATATAATTGGCCATTTTTAAAATGTTTGAGCTCCCACTTCTATTCGCTAACGGATTACAAGATAAGATTACTTACCATGTTTACTATACAATTAGTAGTTATATTAGGTACATTATCTTTTGTTAGATAACATTTTAACCATTGCTATCAATAATATGATATCTATTTCTACCTACACATTATTAACTAATAATATTATATCTTATTTGCTTTTTACCTTATTACCTACATGATGCTAAATCGGCGTTTTTTTTACGTAGGTGGCTATTAAAATATTAAGTATTTTAACAGATTTTGATCAACATTATCGCCGGGAAAATCGCCAATATATTTTCCAACTCCATGTACTTATTATTTTTTTATATAATATTTGAAACTTGAATACACGAATATTTAATTATGTAAACACTAAACACAATCGACTAAATATAGTAGCTCATTATACCAAGGTCGACATCTGTTGCAAACTATTAATTCTTTTGTTATTGAAAGTCATAAAAGTCATTTAATAGTTGGTTACTAAATAAATTAAATTATCGATAAAAAGAAATAATTACTATTTGGGTGAAAGTCTTTTAAGTTTTTCAACGGTTGTCAGTGCTTATAAAAAAATATTGTAAATCCAAGCCATTGAAAAGTCGTCTAATGTTTTTCTTCTACTAGAGTTTTCGGATATTCTACGTGACCCCGTTGCATCCAAAAACAATTGATTCGTTTTGTTGAAGAATAAATGTGTTTTTAGGATGTTATTCTGTAGTATTCTGTTATATGATGTTGGCGGCGGCGGTAGTTTAGTCTGTATGAGGCGAACTGCTGCTGAGAGCCTGAGACGGTCTTATCGACTTGTTAAACAAACACATACAAACTGTCCTATTGATAAAAGGTTACCCGTATATGTAAATTTTCGTCTCACTAATTAACTGGTAATTCTCAAAAGTGCATGTCTATTGTCTACATATTCCAACTACTGCGACCCGTTGCAACTTATACACCGCCTGTCGACCATTTTATTGTCAATGACTGCAAATCAGTTCTGGCAACTAACTGTCTATAAGTTCAATTATATCATCATAATCGTCCACGAAACGGCACAGTATACTGTACAGCTTTTCGAAAAACATCAACCCGATCGCTATGACGGACCACAGCGCTGGACTATGGTGTGTGGCTAAGGCAGATCTGTTACAACGATATTTCAGCACCACCGCGAGAGCACACATCGATGATCGTCTTATAGTCCAGTGAATGCTCTACGAATCTGAATTCAACAAATTTTGCATGAAACATAAATACGAGTAAATGGCTTTTAATGAGAGAAAAAAAATAAAGCAAATTACAATATTTTAGAACAATTCAACAATTTGTATTGATAATAAAACGAAAGTATTGTACTTTAACAATTTGTTTTTTTTTTATGTTGTTTTGAAGATTATTCATTTCGAATTAGAAATTTTAATTATTTTATTACAATTTGTATGTAAAACTAAATTAAGAATATAGAAAATAATAATAATCTATCAATTCTTTATTGTTTGTAAAAATTGTCCAAATATGTATATTGTATAGTAAAAACTATATAAGATCTAGTCTGTTTTTCACTTTTACGGAGTATAGTATAGGCAAAATATTTTCCTGATATAAAAGGTAATTTAAATATTATTTTATTATTAGCTATTATTATGATTGTTTTATAAATAAATATTATATGTAGGGTCGTATTTATGGGTAAAGGACTGAGGGGTCTATCCCCTCCAAAATTTCGGATTGGTTAAAACTTGTTACAATTTCATTAATATTATATTTATTATGTATCTATTTTATTTCATTATTAATTTTGTAAAAATAGCTAAGATCATAACAAAAATTAAAATTTTGTAGTTAATTTCTTATTCTTGTTTTCAATAGGCTGAATAGGGTTATAAATTACGAATAAATAAATTGTTTTCATTTGGTTTACATTATATTTTTCTTAATAATTTATAAACGTCTATTTACGTCGAGGTATGCTACCATTTGTTTTTAAATAAATTTAAGCATTTAAAAATAAAAAAACAAATTAAGTATGAACGTATTCTAGGCACTACTTATTTTTTTTGTGTATAAAACACAAACCACAATAACAGCACTGAAAAAATGTTGTGCCAAATCTATTGTTCGCCCATCAGATAATGAGTGTATTTAAAAAGTTGGCCAGATAACCTTAGAGGGGTATATACATTATATATAATATGCATATCTATATATTATATTGCTTAGGTATATAAACTTTCATTCTACTTAGCTATCATTTTTATAAACAGTATTTAACAAACTCCATTGTAGATTATGAAAATTGGTAAACACTAATATAATCTGGAAATAAAGTTGAGTATTTACACGATGATACAAATTATATAAATATATAATATATAGTATGCATCACTAAACCTGTTCCTATTTTTTGTTGTTTAATAATGAATTTATTTAAGAACTGATTTTTGGAACTTTTTTAATATACTTAAAGACCATATTTTCAAATTCTTGTTGTTACTTTGATTTTTGTACTTTTTTTCTTTGTAAAACAAATTTATGTTTTTCAAACGAGAAGCCTCTTTTATTACAAACAAAAATTTAGTGTACAATTTTTTTGAAAATTTTGATGAACGAGCACCTAATACAAAATTTTAACGAATAGTTTCTTTTTAATAAAATTTTTATATGGATTTAGACGGTCTAGTATTTGTTTAACTTGGATTATTTTAACTAATTACAAATATTGATAAATTATTATTATTAATTAGTAAACTGTCCAATTCAGCATAACATTCAATATCCATATGTCTTTCAAACCTATTGGCTTATTATCCTAATTACACAAAATTAAAAAACACAAAAACTACTTGTTTGACTTTGGTTTTTGATACGTTAATCTTTATAGAAAATATTCCTAAATAATTTACGGAAAAAAGGAGGATTCTCTTTTTATAAATATAATTTTGTATTTATTCAGGAAAATAATCTTAAAGTACTAGACGAGTATATTTAAAAATTATAGGATTAAGGATTGGAAATGATGATTTTTTTTGATTTTTGTCTAACTCATACATCACGTGTGTAAAATAGAACTTTAGACGTTTAATATTTTTAACATATGATACCTATACCATGATATAATTGCAATTATTGATCTAGTGAAATGATAATAATTTCTGAAAATATGAATTTATCGTTAAGTCTTCTTGATATCGACTTTCCCTCATTTTTGATTTTTTGATATCAACTTCATCAATTATTTAAGGAGGTATGATATATACATTTTTTTAAGATTTAGTTGGATATAATTAAAAATGTGGGAAAGCCGATCTCTAGTAAACGTAAATTTGTTTTTAGGATTCTTATCATTTCACTAGATCAATCGGTGTGTTCGAAATAGAATACACTTCTGAAATTTTATATCACGTAATAGGTATTCGTATATGTGTTAGACAAAGATAGAAAGTTTGCTTTATTAGTTATTACCTATGGTTATTGTTATTAACGTATTTAAGTGGGCTATGTAATTGTTATATCTCTAAGCAATTATTATATCTATTTTATTTTGCGCTTCAATGATTTTTTGCTGATCAAACTAAATTTTGTTAAAAATAATACTTATTTAAAATGTGGTTTCTTTAAAATTCATAAGTAAATGGTAACATGGCTTTTGCAGATAATATTATATATAGTGGACACGACCTCGCTTATAAGACTCATATTTTTTTCAACTTTGCAAAAAATATTTTCATTTAAGATAAAATTTCGAAATAAATTAGTTTTTACAAAGTATTATTTGTGTAGTGTTCAATTCATGCACTATTATTTAGTTTTATTTTTCCAATAATTGTTATAATATAGTGTATAAGTTATACTGCAATACATTCATTCCGTTTCCCGACTCATAATTTGTAAAAGTAAAATACCAAAAGAAAATTAATTTAAACGATAAAATAAAGTCAAATATTATTGTAAAAGAAGTTAATAATTGGGATTTAAATTTAATTTTTTTTTTTCATTTACAAGGTTCATTCGTTTTGCAGTATAATACCTACTCATTCTGGTCCTACAAAGTGAGTCTTATTTGTAAAATTTACTATATAATAATATCATGCACACACACACCACACATATAATATATATTGGCGACATGCCGACAGCATATGCGTATACATAACACACACGACACACCGCGCGCTGTATATATACATAAGTACGGCACACGCAGTATATAGCGTCTGCGTGTCTGCAGCGTACCGTACTTATGTGCATATATAAATATCGCGTTCACGTGTGCCATAAATTCTCGCACGCGGCTCGGGAGGAAAACCGCGAGATTGAATTATGGCCAATCGATGTATAGGTACATTTTTGCGCGCGCCCGGTCCGGCATTGTTCTTTGCGGGAGGCTGCGTGACCGCGTGGCCCTCCGACCGGCTGCACAGTCGTCGCGCGCTCGTCTTCCCCCGTCGCCCCGTGTTGTCGGTCGTCACCGGGCCGACTACGCGCGGTGATTGCTTCATTTGTTCGCACTGTACGCCGGTGTTACGTAACACTAGAACAATAACGCGTGCCATCAGAAAAGACTTCACACCTCCCGGGAACGGACTAGCTATAGTAGACGATTTCAACAGAAATCGCAGTCTTACAGTCGCTTCTCTCTTGCCCGTCCTTGGATGTGATGATGTTTATAAACACAAGTCCGTGAGGTGCATAACTTACACGAAAAAGATATAATTCGAGTTGGTTTTTATTCCCCTATCCGCTCTTTGAGATTCGAGTTCGAGATCGAGACGTGTTTATATGAATGCTCTAACTATATTAAACGTATACCTACATAATCGTCCTGCACGGCTGTGGGTGAAACACCTGCAGCAAAGTCCAACACAATTATTATGAACCCGACTTTTTTGTTCAGCACTTTGGGCCGAATAGAATAGTTTGCCCGTCGAATCTGTACATTTTAAAGGCTCGTCATCATATTCTGCATTTACATAGTATATTTCAACCGGTAGACACCGATTTCTGGACTATGTTTTATCGTAAAAGTGGATGATTTTTAATATTAATATTAGAAACCAAACCCGCGTCTTCTCAATCATACAAATGAATTTATACCCAATAGTATTTAGTATAGGTAGGTATGTTGTACAGTTGTATAATCATACATATAAAAAAATGTACGTTTAGCTGCAGTGACTTTAACTATATTATCAAACTCGAATTGACAAGAATATCATCTAGGACACTCGCAGCGCTCATGTTGTCGAGCTTTTATCAAAATTTAAATCGTAAAGTGTTCATAACACACCTATAGAGATTCGCCCGAGCCACACGCTCCGGGTTTGGCGTCCTTAAACGACAAAAATATCGCACTTTGACCGCCGTTTCCGTTATATCATTATTGCAAGTGATATTATTTGTAGTTTCGATGCGCGTTCACACTTTTAAATAGAGACGTTTTATCTCGTACGTTTATTCTCCCTCTCTACACAATATTAGGTACATTGAACGCAGTGCAGTACCTATATATTGAGGAGTTAACAACAAATACATCAGTCGAGTCTCGATAACTCGAATTTTTTTTTCGTCCCTATATGGAATTCCTATACGCTCAATGCAATATTTATTATTTGAAACTCGAAAAATACACAAGTCTAATTAATTTTTACCTCCCTTGAAATTCGAGTTGTCTAGACTCCACTGTAGGTACCTATATATAATTTGGACGGTCGGGTGTCGCGTGCGAGGTGCGTATAAAATAAACACATTTACACGTGTCTCGAATTCGAGAGTCGAATCGAGTACGCGCTCGTCCCATACGCTTGATCGTACTTACATCGTAACGCGTATATAGTGGCGCGCACGGCTCGCGCGATCTTCCGTAGCGGAGAGACCGCGAGACGACCGGCGACCGCGCGCGACCACTGCGACGAGGAGTGAGGACGGGCGTCCGCGGCAAACAAGGGAATGCCGTCGTTTTTCCAATCCGGTCCGCAGATTGGCCCGGCCGTTTATTTAAATCGGAATCGGTGGGCGGGGCACCGGCGGTCCGCGTGCCGCGAGCGTGTGTACATATGTACATATATAGATATACATATACATCAGTTGTGTAGTATATAAGTATATAAGTACCTGTATATATATATATATATATATGTATGCATATGAAGTGTGTGTGTGTGTGTGTGTGTGTGTGTGTGCATAATATTATGTGATTAACATATTATACATGTATTTATGTGTGAGTGTGTGTGTTAACACCCAACGTTTTGTGTTTCATAGTTACAGCACTTAGTATCTATATTCTATATATATACAGTGTGATTCATCAAGCATGTTCACCCCCGTTTTTTCTTCTTCAATTATTATTCCAAATCTCGATTGTTTAACATTTTTTGAATATACCTATATATAGGTGCTTTAAGACCTTTTCCAAATTAGTGAGATTTTAGCAACACTTAAGAGTGTTTTCTGCAGTATAGTGATATACAAAATTCTATTTTTCAAAAGAAAAACCCTCTTTGCAGTATTCTGTAAATTATTTAGCGGACAATGTTTTCTGAAAACGTTGACTTATCAAAATCGAAAATTCAAACGAGTAGTTTTTGAATTGTCAATTTCATGTACAAAGGATAATATAGGACCATATGATAATGATGAGCTTGAAAGATATGTGGGCTTTAACAAGTTGACTATTTTAATAACTAATTATAATATTATTTTATCAATATTTATAATTTTAAAAAATGGCCCAAGTAAGTAACACATTCTAATAACTAAAAAACTATAATACTACCTATAACTAGTTTTAAATAAATAATATTATAAATAAGTAGGTACCTACATTAACATTTTCAAATAATTTATCCACTAAATTATTTTTTATAGAATAAAAGAGGATTCTCATATAAAAAACGGAAGTTTTTACCACCACAGAAACCTCCTAAAAAAATATCTCACTTTTATTTTTTCTTTCATGATTAATTTTTACAAATTCTGATTTTTTAAATTCACAATTGTACTTAAGAGCCTTATTAGCGCAATATCTTTCTTTTTCCGAGCCACGCGCAATACAGAAAATTTGATTAAGCAGAATCAAACAGTGAAATTACTTTTATTTTTAGATTGTATTGACCTATTATAATAAAACTTAAAAACTTATAATAAATAATATTATCTATGTTCTTGCGTTGGTTGTTTTTGATTGTGACATTCCAATTTTTAAGCGAGTTATGACTTTATAAATAGGTATCTATATGAAAAATGTTACAACTAAAAAATGTTCATAACTCACTTTATTAAAATTAAAATATTATAAAATAAGTCAACAAAGACCATTATTTCAAATGTTCTTAACTTTAAGTTTGATAATAGTTGGTGATAGGTCAACTCATTCATTATTAAAGTTAACAGCACAATAAGTTCGTTTTAATGAATGTAAATTTGTTGTGTTATCAGTAGGTCGGCAGTATAGAAAAAAATAATGCGATGATATTCTCTTAAACACGATATAATTTTCAAATAATTAAATTACTATGCTATATTAAAGGATCTTCCTAACATTGTGTGGAGTGGATTTAAACTTAGTTGTTTTTAAAATAACAAAAACCACCATTGCGGTTATTTTTTAAACATTTTTTTTCTTTAATTTAAACTAACGTGTATAATTTTTGAATTATTAAACTATGTATATAGGGCCTACAATATATTGTAGGTATTTGTGATAATAACCTATATTATGATAATAATATAATATAGGTTTAATGGTATGTGAACCATATGCGATTATGATATTAAAATTACATGTATACTTGTTATTATTAATGTAATTTGCATTTTATGTTTGTAAAAATTGTCCGAGTATATAATATTGAGTAGGTACTAGACTGATTACTAGGTACGTGTATGTTTCATATTTTATTAAAAACCATTATTAAAATTAAAAATTAAATTGTTCAAAAAAAACACGTGTTTGACAACTTACAGTTAACAAGGATGGTTCATAGGTTAAGAAGAAGGCTGTATCGTCACAAGAAACTTTTAAAATGGAATAAAATAAAAATTATCAAAGCGGTAATCATGCTTAGTGAAACACCCTGTATACACTATACACTATGTACGTATAGGTATAATTGAGTTTGTGTGTGCATGTTTGTCGACCATGCGACAAAAAGCGGCTGTCGTGTACCTAGTACCTATACATACCCTCACAATACTGGAATACTCAGTACCTACTCACTATAGATACTGAGGTATCTAATTATAATAAATTATGATTAAAAATAAAATACCTTTATACATATTTGTATATGTGTAAACGTACTAAAAAAGCTTTGATTTTAATAGTTATGCGTTAAGAGTATAAGAGTATAGGTAAAGTCGAAAGTCGACGACAAGACAATTATGAAACTTTTTTAAATTTAGAATATGAAAACTTTAAAATTTTATTTTTAAGGTTTTGCAGAACAATATTTCACTTGTGGGTAGATTTTAGTTTTATTTCGTATCTGAAATATCAAATATATCAAGTTTAATTTTAGGAAGTTATTAAAGTGTTTCAAATAAATACGGGGGCTTTAATTGTGTTATAATCATTAATAAGTAATAAGTACCTTTGCATTTTAAAGGATTCGGTAGGTTAGGAAAATGTTAATGAATATTTAAAAATTAATATAATAGGTAATCTATATAAGTGCGTAGGTAACGAATTTATAAACGGTTTGAAGTATATCACAATAACATCCATATACTTAATTATTTTATAAAACAGCTATAATAAACTCATATTTTTGTTTTTATTTAAGTTACCTACATAGAATAATATAAAATTCGATACTTAATTAGGTAATTTTTTATTTTAATTACCTATAGTCTATACTAATTATGATATACTCACACAAATGTGTATCTTAGCTTTCCCAACACAAAATATTTAAAATAGCAAGTTTTATGTTTAGAATAATATTTTTTTCTTTATTTTTTTTTTAATATTAATGAATAATGAGTTAACAACCTATTATCAAACCTAGAGGTTAAAATACTCGTATTACTTTAAACTTAATCGCGTAGAATTTTTTTTTATACTTTAATTTTAAAGTACCTATGACTTATGAGTGTCTTAAAATTATAAATTTTTATAATATTAAATTATTTAATTTGTAGACTAAATTTTATTGAAACAAATGAAAACATTTAAAATTTTATAATTTCAATACGTGGTGCTGGACGAGTATCTATCTTTAGTTACGCCACTGCAGTTTGCAAGATAGAAACAATAAAAACATTATTTATAATAACTATTATAATTAGAGTAGGTTGACCTACATAATAATAATAAAACTGTACAAAGATAAAGTATATAAGTATAAGTATATTACCTAAGGAGTTATAGTTTATACAGTATATCAGCAGCTCGTTACTCGAAACATTCGGTAGGTAGGTAAAGATATAATACTGCGTGTCCATAATATGTTGTCGTAACTCGTAAGTGTTATGTACCATAGACTTTATAGGTACGAGTACGTTGAACTGATACTGATTTCTATTGATGAGCGAGTTGAAATTCTAAAGGGAATAGGAATATGTAAAAAAGACAAGTGATAATTATCTAAAATGTTATCTATATATATAATTAATAGGATTAAATAATAAATTAATTATATTTATTGTAACAATATAACATCTATATTCCATTTAAATAAAATATATTTTTTTTTATATAATAATTCTAATAAATTAACATTATAGTATAGGTGGAACTATAGATTTTTTAGGTGTTAGCTATTATAAAACAATTAACTTTTTAATTAATTTTAATAATAGTAGGTACATATAATTTATATGTATATTGTATATACCTAACTACAATTTAAATTTTACTAAATAATTTAAAACTGAACTTCAGTATAAATTGATTTTTGGAATATCATTTTTAATTATAAATTTAAAATAATAAAAATAATATTTAATTCACCGATGTGAACAAAATGAGACAAGTGACAATCATTTATACTCTGACTCTGAATTTATACTGTAAAGCCAGTATAGTACGGCTGTACTTTATAAAAAATACTCATATCACATCTCAAAGTTTTTATAAAAATTTTATTATTGAAAATTACTCTTATTATAGCTTTATATTGAATAGCTACAATTGATATTTATTCGGTGTAACTCAAAGCTTTTTTGTTCTAGTTTTTTTATACTAAATATAACAATATTTTTTTTTGAATTTAAATTTAAAGTATACATAGGGAAAAATAATAATTTCTATTAGATACATCATACTTAATATAAGTAATAATAATTGTATATTATACACACACAACATAGGTATATAAATTATGTCGTATGACATATGGAAAATTAGTTTTTTTGGAAAAAGACTTAACTCTTTACAATGTGGTACTGTGGTAGCCCGTTTGTGAAATACTTATTATTTCAGTAAAAAAACTAATTTTCCATATGGCCTTCGACGTATATAATACAAACATTTTGAATTCAAAAACAAGTTATTTTAACTGAGACAAATACTTGGTAGATACTCTCATTCAGCATTCTACAAATATCCACTAGTCTTTTTTTATATATAAATTTTTATTACTACCAAGTTTTGAACTATACCTATTATTAAATGTAACCACAGAATGGTAAATTTTAAGCAAAAGTATAGATAATTTGGAGCGATTTCTAACTCTCGAGTAAAGAAAATAGATACCTAGTTAAATCATTATAGTTAATAAATTATATAAATCATCTGTAATACCTACTAGCGACATTATATAATAATGTATTGTGTTTACGTCACATATTATACAGTCTATAGTTGTTCAATATTGGCAAATATGTCGTGTTGTTTTCTGCAAATTTTTTTTGAATAAATTACATGATGTAAAACCGAAAGTTCGGTTGTTTTCTTGTCACGTTAGGTTAGACGACAGTTGGTGTTCTATTGTTGGTGGATAAATAAAGAATAGCGATGAGACTTAATGGAAAAACAAAAGGAAACAAATTATATAGAAAATTAAAAAGAAATTCAAACAATATAAAATTATACATTATTACAGTATTAATTGACTATATGGTAGGTCCATGCAACACTAGTGAGTGACTCTATATTATACTCGTATATTATAGATACCTACCTAAATATATTATATGATAACAGCAACGGGCTACAAATCTAAGTTTAAACTTAGATAATTTACCGGATTTATGATTTGTAAAAATTGTCGTTCTTGTGTTTAAAGTATTGAAAAAATATTTAACCACTGCAGGTGTTACCAGCTATAGGTACATACTAAAGAAAAAAAAAGATGAAATTCAAATTATTTATTATGATACCGTGTTTTTTTTTTTAATAAATTTATTTAAACAATATTATATTTTCTTTCAGAATAATATTATAGCCAGCAGAAATAAATGGATATAAAAATATTATAATATTGTAATATTGTAATTTATTATAAAATATGTTTTTTTTAACATTAATTTTGATTGTATATTTAGGCGGAAAACACTTTCTTCTAAATTTAAATGCCGGTTATTCAAAGAATTTTGATAATATATAATAGGTATAATTAATTTACATAGATTTAAATTATTTCAATTTTTCTCTCGTGCATTGCAAGTTTACAATACGCGCGTAGCGTGCTTTGCTCTCATTGACCTGATCATTAGGTATGCATCGATCTGGCCAGTAATATATAAGAAACAGCTACCGTGCAAAGAAAAACAGATTGCGGTCGATAATTTCACCCATTGAATGTAATGATAAAAAAAAAAAGATCCGTCGACTTCGGTACTTGTGACATACATGACATGTGCGCTGTCCATGAATTGGTCCACGTCACGCATGCGTAGCTTACAGAAACGAAGGCACATCACGACTGTCACGAAAGCCGATATATCTAATGAATGACTTCGTCTTTGCAGGTTGTCGAGTTCCGTTCGTTTTGATTGTATTCACTCTGGTCGTGAAGTTTTTTCTTCTTTTAGCTCAATATATTATGATGACGGTGAAAAAGAGCACAATTTTACTGTCCATCCATTCATGGAAACCCCTACAAATATGCGGTAGACTGTACAGCAATTGAGTGTATATAATATCATTATATCAATGCAGTTATCAAGTCAATACAATAAATTATCGTAGTCAATTAAAAACGTATATAGATAGAAATAGGTTATATAATAGTATTAAGTATAATATGTACCTACGTTATTTTCTTTTTAAGTACCTATACAAATTAATTATAAAGTAAATTTTTTTAAAGATAATAATAATAATATGTAAGATAAAATATTATTGTAGTTTACTTAAAAAATAACTATTTGCACATACATTAGCCATTATAGACTATCCCAATTCCCAATATGAGCATAATAATTTCAAAGGTGTTTTCCCACAAAATTAAAGCTAATTTTTTAAACTGTACCTAATATTTTAATGTAAAAATAACTTATTATAAGTAAAATCGTATAAATACAGGTATTATAATAATTTAAATTTCATTAGCGCAAATAAGCAGATAAGTTATTATAATTTACTAAAATATATTCAATAATTCATGAAGCATAAACGTATAATATATATTGTTTTAAAACGATTAAAATAATATGTAATACAAATTTTAGTAATGAATAGGTATAAGGTATACATATATACTGTTGTTGAGCAACGTATGCGGCTAAAAAATGTTTCGGATATATACCTATACCTACGAGTTATGTCTATAAAATTTTAAAACAACGGCAAACAATACGATAATATATTTATGCTACTGTAAATCCAATTTATTATTTCGTATAAGTTTTTAAAACTTTTAATTCTGAGACAATGCGTTCTTAAAAAATAATTTTTTTGTGTTATAGAAAATATGAAATAAAAAAGAAGGGAAAAAACGTCAGAGTATAATCGGAACACCGAAGACGATATTTTTTTCTCAAAATTATAATAGATTTCGTCTTTGCAGTGGGTTTGATGCCGAAGGAGGCTGTATAGTGTAATGTTTTAAACTTATAACCTGTCCGCATAGTTCCGTTTTTGGCAACTCCGCCGACCCGTCTTGACAAGAACGCATGTATGAAATATTGTTAGAACTCGTATAAAAACATACGAAATGATTTTATAAATACTATTTATTGCCAACGGACGCGCTTGTTTTTCCATTGTGATGCGAGACGTGATTCCCGACATCGGGGTCCATCAATCAACGTGTCTAATAAACGACAAACTGGTGGCGCAAAAAATTAGATAGGTATACGTATGAAAAAAAAAAAATCACGCACATTTTACCGAACGCCGCCTCGATATTTATGATGCGAGCTGGACATAATATAACGAAACATATTTTATACAGAAAAAAAGTATATATATTATATTTTATCGTCAGACATTTTTCTAATTAGACACTTAAAAGTTATAATCTTTGAAAAAAAATATAGTTACCGGCGGTCTAAGATTTTTTTCTCCCGTATAAGATTTCCATTGGCCGTGATATTAAAACTAACTTCACGAAGACTTAATATGAATGAATGCCATAACACAAAAACAGCGAATTTTTACACTTGAATTCTTGAAATTATATTTTCACATTAGTATAGAACAGAGGATTACACGTTGTAACCGTGTAATATTAATAATTTAATACCGATTAAAACAAAGGTAACATAATGTTATACAGTTATGTCACGCAAAAAGTATTTACTTTATTCCGGGACGAATATATTATTATATATAGATTCCTATTTTATTTCTAAATTCCACTGAACGCACACGCCTAGATTGAAATAAGAAAAATAAAATTGTCGTTGCCTATTTTATAACAATAGATTCTACGGGGGAGAATATGATTACAATAATAATTTCAAATCACTAGATTATATCTAAATATACTTACATATTAAAGTAATATGTCGCCCAAATTATTTACATTTTGATTATGAGTGTATACCCACAACAGTAAGCTGCAGTTGTTCAGTTAAAGTGAAAACAAAGTATTTTAAATCATAATTCAATGACACCTGTAATCTTGATCAAAGTTCATAGACATCGTAAATAATATTTAATGATACACATATCTGATACGGAGATCAAAATTAGGACAGCGTAAACCTTTTTTTCTACAGTCGAATTGTCTTACTACAGGTTTCCATTAAATTTAATAATTCATGATTCCAATTTCCAATAACCATATTCGATCAACATCAATTTACCACTTTTGTTTATATTTCTCTATAGTTTAGTACTAATTTATTTATAGATTACTTGATGATTATATGTAAGACATATCACTTGTGTAGCCAGCAAAACTTCCTTAGAAATTTGCATCCATATGCCCATATTAGGTATATGAAAACTCAATCCTGAAAAAGCAAATTTTAAATCAATAAAAAGTCTGTATCTTTATATAATGTGTGTGAGCATTTAAAAATATTTAAAACGTGATCTTACATTCTTTACGCTGAATATAAGCAATTTCACTGTAAAGTGTAAATGTACAAAAAACACATAATTAAGTATAAAAATGCAATGTTGAGAAGGAAAAAAGCTTAATTTTTTTTAGAAAAGTTATTACATTATTTGTTAGGTCTTTCTGTTTAACTATGTATGCATAGAAGAGCAAACTTATATGTACTATATTATATTTTGGCACTAGAACGGATTAGTTTAATTCAATTGAGTAGTTTTTCATCTAATACAAGTACATAATACAACATACGGTTAATAATAAAACGATGCAACAAACCGCCATCTAATAGCTGAGTATCGTAAGTGGGAAAGTGCGTGAAATTCGACGGCGACATCAATAATTATTAAAATACACAAAGAATAAAGATGGTAAGTGGAAATGTATGTCATATGACCATATGGATCTTAAGCAATAATAATATATTAAGTACAATCAATATAATACAGAGTAGTTCACCAAGCATATAATATAGTGACCTCTATTTTTTCTTAAAAAAAAAAAAATTATTAAATAATCTATAGTAAAAAGGGGGACTCTCATTTGAAAAAAAAAATTGTATCAGCATAAGACACTAACTTATTATCAAATTAAATTATAAGAATAAATATGCTTGGTGAATCATAATATATTGTATAGCGTATATTATAGGAAACATTTTTTTATAAATTAAATTTGGTTATTAATTATTTGGATCAATGGTTATTGGGCTTTCATAACTAAATGAATCAAAATGTAAAGAGTATACCTACTCGAATTTTAAGGTTCACATAGATTTTAAGTAGCTAAAATAAAACAATTTTATAAATTAAATTAAATTTTTCAGACATACCAGTCATAACAAACAAAGTTCAATTATTTGGCCGTGATGGTTTATCGAACATAGAACATATACATACATTACCTACATTATATCGATGCACATCATTAACGCTCCAAAAGCCCCCCCCCCCCCCAAAAAAAAAAAAAAAATAAAAAAAATAAATAAATGATAAAAACCGTATAAAATTTAATTTTTGGAAAAACGCAATTATAATAATATATAATATTATACCTCCGTCGTCAGTAAAAAAATATTTTCGAAAACACGAAAAAACCGTCCTTATAGGTATAATAAAATAATAATAATAATAATAATAAAGTTACGAGAAGAAAAAAAAATGTCACATATTTTGTGCGCTGCGGGACGCCGTATAACCTATCCAACGCTCCACCTATATCGAATCTGGCGAAATGTGGGACGCACAAAAGTTCGCTTAAACACACACACACACACGCACACATAGGTATAGTGTATTATTATTATTATTATTATATTACAATAGAAGGATCCCTTTCGCGTCGCGTACACAACATAATAATATTATTATATTATATTAATAATATTATTCCATCGTCGTCGTCGTCGTCGTATATAGTCGTCGTCGACGTTAATTAAACGCGGGCATTGTGTGCGCGGCGGTGTCGTTCAAACTTCACAATTATAATACATATTATTATATAAGTGTGTGTGTACGTATACACCGCCCGCCGCAGCTGATTCCGATTGTTCGGGGCGGCACGGCAGAAAACTTTCATTATCAGCGACGATCACGCATGACGGACCCTTTTGTCTGCTGTCAAGCTTTTAACCAGTCGGCGGCTCTTTGACCAGCGGCCCGCATGATAATATATGTAACGACGACGACGACGGCGGCGGCGACGTTTTCCTGCAGTCGCAGCTCTCGTCTACTCCTCCGCGCCGCCCACTGAATAACCGCAGCACACGGTTCCTGCGCACACCGCGCGCACGACGTGTATACCTCTATAATATGTCACTATCGTTGTTCTATGCTTTGGTATGTATAATAATAATAATAATAATAATAATAATATAATATACTCTGCAGAGTACAATAAATAATAATAATAATAATAATGTACCGGCATCGCCTATTGTTGGAGTCGTCGTCGTCGTTTTCGTACCCGCCAACCGCAGCACCGCGAATTTCGGTCGAAAGGCCCGAGACAGGCCGCCGCCGCCATATGTACCGTAAAAATATTAATAAATTTTTGATAATATTGTTATAAAATATAATAATAATAATATGTAATAACGACATTATATTGTTATTCGTCGGTTCGTACGGTATAGACACGTATAATATATTATATTATTATGTCTACGATTCGTATACGTCATCGAGTGGCGCTTTTCATTGTGCAGACCGTTTCCGGTCACCGAGTTACGTGCTGTGTGTGCAGCGTTGTGTTGTGTGTGCATAATAAACGGTGTTCTCTCGACAATCGAACCAACGCACGATGCGAAATAGGTTATAATAATAATAAAAATAGTAATATATTCTTAGGTAAGTCGTACCGATATATTACAGGTATTTCTATTAAAATACGATAAATATACGATTATTATTTACACACACACACACACACACACTATAGACTTCCGCGCACGCGAAACGATCTATTTCCTTTTCATAGGTATACATAGCTCGGAGCTATAACTTATTCGACGTATTTGGACGTTTGAGAACACATAACACACTCCGGAGTCTGTATAATAGTGTATTCATCTCCTAAATATGCATTCCGTCAGATTTTATAAATATTTTATGAATCGTACCTATAAATATATGTATGTATTATAAATAGCATTGCATCATCGTCGACGAGCATGCAATCGTTTACACGAATTATGAAAGACATATTTCTTCAATCACTGTACCATACGCATATTATAAATTATAATATTATTTATATACATATTAACGACTATAACGAGCCATATATACAGTGCGATTTGTTAAATTTAATATATGAATTTCTTCCTTTGATAATAAATTAATTCAAATTCCCATTATTGAAATGATTTTTTTTTTGCATATATTATAATGTAAGTACCTACTTAGGAATCGAAATTTCAACAAGTTTTTCTGTGTAGTTTCAAAATTCAAATTTTAAGTCGGTACTAAGGTCTATATTATAGGAATAATATTAGGTAGTACATGATATTATATATGTTATATATTATACAGGTTTAGAAGATAATATAATGTTTTTTAACTTATATATAGGAAGTTGTAGCATTGATTAAATATTTAACAGTTGTAGGTATCTTTTTTTTAAAAAAATGTACTTATTATAATTTTATAATTTGTAAAAATTGTCCGAGTATAATAATTAATAAGTATATATATTTCATATTTTCTTTGTAAATCATTTTTAAGGACTGTTATGAATTAAAATTATTATAAAATATGAAATATTAAAAACACTAAATAATAACAACTCAGAAACTATATAATTATATACTGATATAGTAATATTATACTCGTCCAATTTCGATTTAAATGTTTAAAATTTTATTTAACAGGTAAAAATCTGATCATTAAAAATATAGTATTTCAATATTTTAAAAAATGCCAAGAATAAAAATTAAAAAAAGAAATACATCAATACATTATTAAAAGAATAAAGGAGGGGAAGATTAAGCTTAATAGGTGAATCACTATCTGTATTATGATATACATCATGTTTGTGTTGTATGATACAAATTCATACGAATATATTTTCATATAATATACAAAATATATTGTATAATCTAACTTACTTTATTGAGAAACTTCGCATGTTATTATAAACCTATATATACACTATACATACATGTACTCCCGGCCATAAATCAATTGGACTTATGAGTTAAGGGTAATAATTTCACAGATACATTATTCATAGACCGTTACGCGACGCACTGCAGATGAAACTTTATAAAATTCGAAATCTATATCACTGATATAGTGATATTGTAATATTATATTATACGGTTTTATTAATATATTATATATCATGATGAATTAAGAAATAAAGCCATACTGATTTGAAACATTTATAACTTGACAGACATTTTATTACATGCGTCTGTCTAGTCGAGATTATATGATCCGATACGGCCAAAACTTATACATATACAAAAATACTTTGATTTAGACATAATATATTGTATAAATTATTTATACCGCCAAAACGAAATCGAAAGTTAATATAAATGTTCAGTTTAGTTTTTATATAGGTAATGATAGTCATAATAATTATAGTTAAATTATCACAGAGTACCTTCCCATATAAAACCTATAGTACCTACGTATGATGAATATCATATTATATCAATAAGTAAATCTTTGGCATAACCAAGTCACCAAGTGTGGTGTTTTAAAAACGACATAACCACTATTTTAGCCATATCGTAATGGTTTTTTTAATTATAGCCACAATAGATTTTCACTATATTAATAATTATTATTATATTGATATTTGTATTAACTACTAAGGTACAATGTTATTTCGTTCAAAATGTGAAATTGTTTGCTGTACTAATAACTTCTATAACTGATGATATCCTACAAAAATACTACATACACTGTTACGTACATGTATAAATAATACTATTAATAATTAAATATTAAATATTACTATTAATATAATAATTAATGATAAAACAAATATTTTTTTTTTGTTTTAGATACAATATTTTATTTTTTATTATTAAGTACCAATTAGATAATATATCTATAATATCCGTAGTCCTAATAATTTTAAAATATAAACTAAAACAAAATAAAATATACTAAAGACGCAAAAACAAAACAATATAATCATATTAAAAAAATGTGAGATGTATGTTTAACTTAAGTTTCTATGCAACTTTTATATGTATGCATATTGCATACATATAAAATATTAATTTATAAACAATATTTTTGTTGAAAATTGTTTTACTTTTGATAAAATTATTAATTATATTATTTTTGTTTTAATCATTTTATGTACATGATTTATACAAGTGTTTGTGAAACTTTAATAGACTTTTACTTTTAAATAGTATACCTACCTATTACTTATCGTTTTATTAAACTGAATTATCAATTAATTATTATATCATTTAAATCTGATAGTTATCCAATCTTTAATATTTGTTAAAATATGTGTATACCTATAACTTATTATACCTAGTAAAGTCGACATAATCAATATCTATAATAGGTACATGTACATAAATTCTCACATTAAAATTACTTGTCATATAAGTTCGAACATTGTAAACGGGCACTTTTACTATTAGATGTAACATTGTTTATTATTATTATTATTATTATTAACGTATATTCATTGAGTGTTAATTGAGCGTGGGACGATCCGGCTTGAAAAATAAAAATATGCCAGGTCAATAATTTTACTATAGGATTCACAGTATCACACAATAGACCGCCCATAGCAACGTTTTGACGGCTAGTCAATGAACCGATAATTAGAAATTAGTGATGACAAGGATACCTGCCGAGGCCCCCAATCCCAAGTGACTAAGCAAACGCCCCGCAGCTTTTTTTCTATTGTCGTTCATAATATTTAATATTTAGCTTTAAATCGCTCATCACGATATCATAACGTTTTTTTTTTTTGCTCTTCGATTAGGTCGTTAATAAATAATAAGAGAATCTACCGCAGAAACTCTTACAACATTATTATTTTCAACTACGCTGTAAAGTACTAAGTCCTAATAGGAATACAATTTTGACTGTTATTGACCAAGATAAAATACACGATAGGTATCAAATATTATCTTAATTACGTGTCTACGATTCAACTATATAACAACACTTTTAAAAAACGTATATATAGCTTATGAAAAAAAATTATAATTACTTGTGCTTTAAGTTTTCATAATTTTATAATATAAAATTAGATTAAAATATCGTACAATGTACATCATATTAACTTAATAAAGTTGTAGTACATTATGTACTATAGTATAAAATAGTTATTAGTTTTTATAAGAGCAATGATAAAACTCTATAGATAATTTAGGTATAGCCAAAAATGTATCGATAAATGGTAATTGAAAATTATAATTGAAAATAGTAATACTTACAGATAAGTATATTATAGTTATACCTACATACAAATTAAAAGTGTAACTATATCTAAAGGAATGTTGGTTATTAATTAGTAAGAAAACGAAATGCAATAAATAATTAATTAACTTTATTTACAATAGTATACCTAGTACGAGTATATTAAAATACTTAATACAAATACAGGTGTAGACTGCAGAGGTTTATATTATATTATTGTTATTCGTTATAGGGCTTCACAAAACTAATTAAAGTATATAAATTCAAAAAGTATTTAACGACTTAACCACAATATACTTGTTTGATATGCATATAAATAGCATATAAGTACAAACAACCGTATTTTCTAGCTGGCAGTGATCAAGAATATACGGAATACCGTAAACAGAATCCAACACAGATGCACGTAAACGACATCGGACAGTTTTGTATGTAAATTAATGTGTACAGCCGGCAGGTACAGGTCATTTATTATTATCACCGTGTGTCTACGGAACGACTTTTTTTTTAATGCCATTTCGTGAAACTAATGATGTTCACGGAGTTTTTAAACAATGACAAAGTATTCGTGTGTCAAATAATCGAAAGACGCTGGACCCGATACATACGAACGGGGGTGATTCCCTTTAACTTGTCACATATAAACACATATTTCTCTGAACGTTACACTGATCGTTTGATATGTCCACCATCGCTGGAAGGAATTTCGAATATGTTTTCATTGATATTACAACTAGGAAAAAATTACAATATATATTCCTAACATATATTATTATAAAATCTATCTAATAGGTAATATAGGTACGGATACCTGCAGATTTTATATATTAACATGACGTGCTTGCATTATATAAAGAATTTCAAAAACAATAATGCGTTTACATTGCTCATTGTATGTACATAAATTTGATCGAGTACAATGGGGGGAAATAAAATAAAATTGGTTATTAAATTATAATTTGTACCTACTCAATACCACACTTACCTTGAATGTAAGTACATATATAATTTATAGGTGATTACATTTTTATATAATTTATACTTACTATGAGTTGTAATAAGTAAATAAAATAAAAAACCAATCAAGAAACATAATAAAACTGAAATCGGTTAAATATTAAATCATTTATTACGTCATGTCAGGAAAACCGAGTACAGGCAGGCTCAGGGGCTACAGCCCCTCATGAGTTTGCTATAGTGAAGCTCTAAAACGAAATTATCTATGTAAAACTTCAGTACAAGTATAGTGAGTCCCCCATGATATTTTCAAAACTTGGCACTTATGCATCATGTAGTTCAGAATTGAAATGAATGGAATATTTCTATATATAAATAATATCTATGAATAAATAAAATAAAATAAAACCAAAGAATTCATATTTAACGAATACATTGTTTTAGTAAAATTGTAGAAATAAGAATTATTATAATTATCATTATAAATAGGTACATTTTCAAAGAAAAAACTTGCAGGAAATATTAAATTAATTCATTCTTTCGATTTACTAAAAAATAATAAAAATGCCTACATACATGCTGGTAAATTTAAAATTCTTTAAAATAAATATTTAAATAATGTGAGAATATAAGCTATCATCAAATTATATACAGCACGGCGTTAAATTGATATATTACTAATATTATGAGAAAAAACATAAAGATTCGTATCAACCCCGAAAAAACGTTATGGTCGCATATAACATGAAAAATCTTAGAAAAATAAATAGAAATATATAAATAATATTATTTAATATATAATACGCGCATGTTACTGTATAGCTAGACGTGTAAGTTTGTCGGTATGGGTTTCTTTGAGGTTGATATATGACACAAATAGGTAATTTTTATAGTCACAAACGAGCATGACTGGAGTTCACAATTAAAGAAAACGGAGAAAAAACAACATAGCTCTACACTGATCATAATATTAAACGTTTAACATTTTACTTATAACTAACAAGTTTTTTTTTTAATGTTGCACCGAAAAAACATGATGCGCACCGCCTTGGCCAATAAAAACAGATATTTTTGTCAGATAAGTATACAGTTTTCCAGACCTTTGTTCCTCAACTTATTCCGACGTCATTAGCAAAATGTTTAGTCATTATTTTATTATTTTATTAGGATAAAAACCACAGTTTAACATAGAACGACGATTACGAGCATTAAAATACCAAATCCTATAGGTATACGTGAACACTAAAATTACATTTTTATTCTCTTATGTAAGTAAATATATTAAATTTATATTTATAAGCTCAATACTAATTTGCATAGAAATTGGTTATCATTATCTCATACTAATATGTGTAAGTAAGTTTATAATACATTAATATATATAATATATATAAACCTTAAACCTATACCTATACTTTTTAAAACATATGTATTTGGATTTCTAAATAAAATTGTTTGACAGACTCATATATTATACATATACCTATTACCTATATTTAAAATTTTTCACTTGTATGAGGGCATTTTCAAAAAATTCACAAGCGTGTTGTATTCTAACATTATATAATAATATTATTAGTACCTAGCTATTAATTTTATAACTTTTTGGTCTTTTTATTTACATTTACGCAACTAAAAAATTACGAGTTAAGTCAATAAACTTTATAATAGATATATACATTTATTGTAATACATCGTATTGAATTGTATATTTTTTTTTTATTACATATTATTAATAAATAACTCATATTTATAGGTCCTTACTTACCTAATTAGTAAATTATGAATGTAGTATGACTTATTAATTATTAATAATATTAGATTTACATGACTAATATAGGAAACTATACATTTATAAGCACCTAAGTGTATTAAATTTAAATATATTGACATATTGACAAAATATTGTTTATAATCACTAAAAAGATTAAATACTTATATTTAATAAAAATTTCACAGTAATGGCAATATTCTAACCAATTATCTAACTTATAAATTATAATAGATACCCCATCCTAACATTTCTACCTGAAAATTATTTTTTATTACATACAATATTAAAAAGAAATAAATATTCAGAATGAATATAAATTTAAGCTAGGTAACTATACACCTATAAAAATCTATGACCAATTTTGAGCTGCTTTTCATTCAATTTTTAAATATTATTTAAATGACAGGTGCTATGAATACAATAAATTCACGTTAATTTATTAAAATATAATAGTTATAAAAAGTTATGTAAGTACGCATAACATTTCGAAAATTGTATACGTTTAAAAAACAGAAACGTTATCACTTATTATATTGTACGTCAGAATATATTCTAATCACCACTTTACATCATCATAATATTATTTTGCTTTAGCACGCCTTCCTAACTGATTTTAATCGACTGTTGTGGTATTTCGAAATTTGCATTTTCAAATGACTCAGGAGGGTTGCGATTCCGTACGCGCTACTGTTTCTGATCGTTAATAGAATGCAGAACAATGCGTGTGGTCGTTGGGATTCAATTATTGTCACCTCGAAAATACACGGCGTGTATGTGTAGCGTGTTCGCTGATAAAATCGAGATTTAAAAAAAAAAATAAGAATAAGAAATATATTAAATAATAATAATAAAAATAAAAGACAAAGGTAAAAAGCAACATCACGATCCACGCAATGGCGCACAAAAATAAATATCTATCCAAGACTAGTCGCTAACAACACGGCGGTAATTAATTAATTAACAAATAGTGTCTAAAAACTTTGTACCTATACCTACTATAGGCATTATGTTAATATTCCTTGTAGTGGTTTAACGTTTTGTTTTTTATTAATTATAAATGCCTGAGCGTGTACCTGTGTAATATTGTGTGGAAAAGAATCCAATAGGTATATCCGGGGACCTACATGGGAGGTTCGTACAACGCGTTTACAATGTTAACAAATGCAGATAGTAATCGATTGGGAATCGTGAGAAAAAAAAATAGTTAGATAAAGTGCCAGTTAAATGTTATTGATGCCCAGGCATACCGTATACATTACGGCGATTGACGAATAAAGGGTATCGATGACAAATGTTTATTGTTATCATCTCCACACTAAATAAAATTAAGTATTGTTTGGGTAGGTATAGGTATACACAAAATATATAATTTATATTTATTATGTCTTTAGAATATAATTAAATGCAAACGGTATACTATATAAAACAACTATTATAATATATAAGCAGTATTATTGTACAACATTAATAATTGACAATATATTATGTGGATACAGTCGTAATTTAGTACCCATAATACTTACATATTTACGCCGACAGGTATACATAAACGGGTGTAGAGGGTGGACCTAGTTAATTTTTATCAAAATTGGCCTGATTATAACATATTGTGTAATTTGTACCAAAATCAAAATCGATTAGTATAACTAAATTTATAAAACATACTTAATAATATAATAATAATTACAATATTTTAAGCAAAAACATAATTTAGTATATATTTCCGTACTTTAAATAAAAAGTTTTATTATTGTAAAAAAGATAGTTAATTAAAAATAATAAAATGATAATAACAGTTTAATTATTATTGTCATTTGAGTCTGTCGAATTAAATTACTATTCGATAGTGGTGAAAATTACTCACCTTTATTTTGGTGTAAATTACAAGCTCCCGACAAGCACGTTGAAATTTTGAATTTTCATAAAATTGTATAATCTAAAAAAAATTGTAAAATATAAGTAAATATTGGTTTTTTATAATGAGTCATAAATCATAATAATCCCTAATAGTAGACCCATATAGTATATAATTAAATTTACTTTCTAAAATGACTACTTTAGTATTTACTCAACTTATTTAAAATATATTGAATGTAAAAAACAAAAATCTACAGATTTTAACGTAATGTTCAAATAAATTTAAAATAAAAGTTACAACAATTTTAGGAAATTTTCTTTGATTTTTGAGACATTTCAATAATTGATTGTGTTCGTATCTCTATTCATAATTATTAAGTATTAAGTGTTAACTATTGGTGTTTTGTTCAAATTTATTGTTGGTTATTTAATTATTAAGAATAAATGTGTTATTACTTATTGACTATTAGTTTAAAGGTTTTTTTTACGTCATTTATTATCAAATATGAAATAAATTAAAAATAAAACTCATTGTGATAAAATATTGTAAGATATCTAGATTTTTTATAATGATTTAGAACTATTATACTATAACATCAAATTAAAATATAATACACCTATTATACATTATTGTTAATTTTTAATTACTTATATTTTATTAATTTTAGCCTTTAGGTGAAATATGATGTAATATAATACACACTTTTATGTGACTCAAGAATACAAATCAAATAATTTATGTGAAAATGTCATACCTACACAAAACAAATATTTTGATATTTGTAAGAAAATAGACATGATTCTAGTTCAAAAAATAAAAAAAATATGGAGGAAAATGGATTAATGGAAAGTACCTTTATTATTATTTTAGAGGAAAATTAACGATTGAGGAAAACGGTCCAGCCCGTTTAATATATACTTATCAGTTAACTGATTCTAAGAAGTTTAAAATTATTAATTCACAATTATCATTCTTTGAATACTTCATGTTTATCCGACTATAATTCATAAGTGTCAGGGTAATATTATAAATATTTTTTAAATAAAATACCATTGTATTCATAGGTCATAACTTATAGATGTATAGTGTTACTTATTATAACTTGTAAATAAATATTACCAAAATACCAAAGAACAAACTATAATATTACTTAGGTACCACTGTACCAGTTACCATAATTCAGTAAGAACTAAGAAGTTATCAAAGTGTTCCATTAGATCAGTTGCGGACCTAGGATTTTGTTTTGGGGGACCTAATATTTTTTTACATTAGTACATATTTTTATAAAAACATTTATATTATAGTCACAGTTATATTCTTATATATCTTACGGCCGTAAGCAATGGAGAGGGCAGGCCCCTTTGGCCCCCTCCTTAAATGGCTTAAATCCGCCATTGGCCATTGCATTCGATTTACAAAATTTTACGTTCCTATTTAATTTACATTTAAATTCTATTATAATATTCTAATTTTTATTGTTATTGTGTAACTTTTCATATTTTAATTAAGAATGGGTTCTTCGTCTGTAAAACGGCAACTATATGAATATAATTTTAAATTCTAGAATAATTGAAATCGTAATAATAGTAAACACAAACATAATACCCAAAGCCATTAGTCTATACGTATCAATAAAAAAATTTGATATCAAAATTCAAAATAATAAAATATTTTCCATTTACCTATCTACGATCTGTCGGCTATTTAGCGTCTACAATCCAAATAATATTATAATTTTAGGTCAATAGACAATCAGTATAGATTACTCGCATTAATCAGTAAACACTATAGACAGTTATTATAGTAGGTACATAACCACTAATCGCATGATCGGCGTCCGGCGATTGCCGCCTAATCAGTCAGTTATGTAATATGTTATTGAAATCGAGTGGGCTCGTTCGTGTTTACATACTTTAATGTGCCATAACTATGGGTACTTAATATTACCTACCTAAGTCAGTGCCTCAGTGGTTCTCAACTGTTTTTTTGCCGTCAGCACTATTGAGTATTATTTAAAAAGTAAAAACTCAGGGGTTTACACAAATAACTTCGATTCTATGTAACAAAACGCACTTTAACCGTTTGAAAACAAGTAGGAAAATAACTCAAAATCTTTTGGTGAGTAACCTTAGTAGTTAATGGAAGGGTATTAATTGCATCGATGCGATGGGCGATAGCGATATTGCAAACCAGTCTAGTATCAACATTTAAATAGATTCAACCACGGTCCATCTTCTAAGACCGTGGATTCAACTGTTAACTTTTTGTAAGGTATAAACATACGCAATGCATTGTAGGATAATGCATAGTTTGTGGTAAAATATCAAATTATAATATTTTTTTTAGTTTATATGGTAGGTACTGTTTTATGTTCTAATTTATACAATATACCTACTTTCACTATTATTTCATAGATTCCACTAATGAATAAATAATTGTATTTTAGACTAATTAGGTAGGTACCTAGATAATCGTACCTATTTGTACTTTTCTATACATTTCTATTACTTCAACTCTGATTTACCTGCAACGGTCTTCAGTTGTATTATACAAGCGTACAACTTTCTAATAGGTACATCATGACTGGCGTCATCTATGACAATAACTTTACCACCCACAAATGCTTATGGGACGAATACTATTCAGAAAATCCTCAGCGATATACATCCGTACTAGAGCGGTAAGTTTGTTACACAGCAGTAATATTATTAAAATACTGAACTATAAGTACTTGTCTATAAATGCTGTTTAATTGATACAGTTGTAATTCACTGGGATTGATCGATCGGTGCATTAAAATACCCTCACGCCATGCCACTAAAGAAGAATTACTGTCTAAACACATGGCGGAACATATTGATTTATTAGAAAGTACAGAGCATTATAATGATGAACAATTGGAACAATTGTCTTCAAGATATGATTCAATATATGTACATAATGTATGTTTAAAAAATGAAACTTATAAATACTATAAGTTACTTATAATAAGTATATATTTTGATGCAAATTATATAAGTACTTAAATGGTTAATAGATAATCATAGCCATACATTAAATAATAATATAAAGTATAATAATAATTAAATAATATTATAGTATTTAATACCTAAAATGATAATTAGAACACTACTAATTTGTGCTTGCCTAGTACAGGCTGAAGCATTTAAAAAAAAAAATAATAAATGTTTTCTTAAATTTCTCTAATTAAATTTTACATAATATTTGTCTTTTCATTGATACATTTATTGGAGGTACACTGGAAAAAGCTGATAAATTATAAGTAAAAATACATTAGATAGCCTTTTTTTTTTATAGGTAAATGTTTCAATATTTTTCTCTTCACATAATTGTTCGAATTAAATGGCATTTTTTATAATTATTATTTTGTATGTAAATAAATACATTTCTAACTTTCTAAGACACAAAAACATCATAGTTAAATATAATATACTTATTAAAATTATAAAATAAATGTATATTATATTATAATATAGGTACATAATATTATATTGTTTTGTGTGCTTATAGTCAACTTACAAACAATCCCTACTTGCAGCTGGTAGTTCAATTGAATTAGTCAAAGCCGTTGTAGATGGCCGTGTACAAAATGGAATGGCTTTTGTTCGGTATGTATTTATAAACTTTACATAAATTCACATTTTTACAGAAGAAATTATAAAATGCATTTACTTTATTTGAATTTAATCATTGTTAGACCTCCCGGACACCATGCCATGAAGTCTGAATACAGTGGTTATTGTTTTATCAATAATGTTGCAATAGCTACTCAATATTTATTGGATAAAACAGCTACTCAAAAAATTTTTATTGTTGACTGGGATATACACCATGGTCAAGCTACTCAACAGATGTTTTATGAAGACCCAAGGTATCTACATATTTATAGACAGTTTAGTTAATTATGATTTATAAGTTATAACTATAGAGTCAAGAGTGTAATAATATTTTTTCAATTACTTAGAGTATTATATTTTTCTATTCATCGTTATGAACATGGAAAATTTTGGCCAAATTTAAGAGAAAGTGATTTTGATCATATAGGTAAAGGAAATGGTACTGGTTTCAATGTGAATGTTCCACTAAATGATATTGGAATGAAAAATGAAGATTATATGGCTATAATTCATTATTTATTAATTCCTTTGGCAACTGAGGTAAAAAATTTAAAAAAATTAAAATTTATTAATAACAATAAAGATAATTTACCAACTGATAAAAATACTAATCATAATTATCAAGTTGGCTAAGTAATAATATATTTTAATTTATTTAAGTTTTCTCCAGATCTCATAATTGTTTCAAGTGGATATGATTCAGCAATTGGAGATCCTAAGGTAACTATTTAATATATTGGTGTTAATGTTATACATTTATTACCTACCTATACTAATTGAATCTACTATTTTAGGGCGAAATGTTAGTTACTCCTGCATGTTATGCTCATATTACCCAAAAACTGATGAGTCTTTGCTGTGGTAGAGTAGTCGCTATACTTGAGGTATACGTAAGCTCAGTATATTTTCTATAAAATTAAACTTATTTAGAAAAATTTATTTAGGGAGGTTACTACTTGAAAAGTTTGGCTGAAAGTGCAGCATTGACATTAAGAGCATTATTGGGAGATCCGTGTCCAGTCATTGGCTCATTACAGCAACCATGTAAAAGGTAAAATGCACAAAATTTGATTTTTTTTATTATTATTATTATAAATAAGAATTTTTTAAAGTTTAGATTAAAATAGTAATGACTAATGAACATGTTATTATTTTGGGTAGTACCCACAATATTTCTTTAAGTTTTTCATAAATTCAAAATTCTATTGCTTATTATTAAAAACAGTATTCAAATTAATTTTTTTTTACATAAAAATATTATTAAAAGAACACTCAATTGTTAGCATTATAAAAATAATTTTCTAAATTTCTTTAATTGACAAAAAAAATTTTAAATTAGGGTATTTATTTGAATGGATAACTTCATACCATTTTAATTATTTTATCTATTATAGTGTAATGGAAACCATTGGTAACGTGATTTATGCTCATAGACGTTATTGGGATTGCTTCAAGTATAATATTTGTTACAAAGAAAATCTACCAGAAATTTGTTACAATTTTTTTGATGAAAAGCCAGAAATATATCAAACAAGAAATATGTATCCAAAAATTGATACTTCAAGTTTTGATATCATTTTAAACAATATTATTACAGGTATACAATGCTATATATTTTGATCTAACAATACTTTAATAATTTAACTGTTTAAAAAGAAACCAAACTATTCAATCCAAAATTTAGAGTTGGTTTAGCATCCAAAGTGGTTGAGTATTCAAACAGTTTAAAAAATAGTAAAATCTATCAGTATTTAAAATCAAAAGTCGGAAATTTACATATTTTAAAGGTAATATTATGTTTTAATTACAATTAATTAAAATAATTATTTGGTTATTAATTATTATAAATTAAATTTATTTTAAGTAAATGACAACTAGAATACTGTAATAAATCCAAATGTCCTTAAATTTAATATAATATTGCAAATGTAAAATGGATATTTAAAAAATAGAATTAAATTTTAGGGAATATGTTAATAATTTATTATTACTTAAGAGTAAAAAAAAATCATAAAAATAAAATTTTAATTATTTATAGGAATGTCAGTTGACAATTGAAGAATTTAATATAGTTTATTCAACCGAGTACACCAAAGATATAATAAACAAACAGAAATATGTTGGCAATATTGATAAAGAGCAGTGTAGTACCTCCAGCATTAATAATAAATTCATTGTAGATGATCCAGTATTTAATACATTTTCTTCTTCTGTTGGACCATTATTACAGGTTTTTAGATACTTATATTATTTTATTATTAAATCATATTTTATTATTTAAAATAATGTAAACAGATTATTGATTCAATATTTAAAAATGAAATAAAATCTGGCATATTTGTATCATTGTCAACTGCAAACTTAAGAAAAAATGAAATTTCGTATATTTTAAATGCTTCCATTATTGGTGCCAAATATGCTATAAAAAAATATTACTTAAAAAGGTTATAATAAATTTAATAAATATCATATTCAATTGTTTAATAATTAACATATATACATTGAATATTTGTGTTACAGAATATTAATAATTGAACCAAATGAAAATATTACAGAAATATTATCTACTGACCAAATTTTAGTTATTTCAATGCATGATTTATTAAATAGCTCAAAAACTATGAACGGAAATAATCACATCAATATTTCTTGGTCAAAAGTAGTAACCATTAATTGGCTAAAAATTTGATCATACTTTATAATTTACCTACATATTTTTGTTGCTTAGAAATTATTCAATGAAGCAGAATTTATGGTAATGATGCAACATCTGATTTTACCAATCGCTTATGAATATAACCCCGAATTGATAATTGTGTCCTCAAAGTTCTACTCTAATATTAATAACATACACGGTAAAAATTAATAAATAGTATAAATTAATACTATTATTATTATTATTATTATTATTTTTTTAAAAAACTTGTGCTTAAAGGTATACAAATAACTCCTATCATGTACGGACATCTTATTCAATGGTTAAGTATTTTAGCTAATGGAAGACTCATCTTATATGAACAAGATGGACATGATAATTCAATATATAGAAACGAATGTTTATTACAGTGTTCTAATGCTTTACTTGGTAAACCAATATCAAAATTGTGTATAAAAAATCTGTTAAATTTAGAATCCAAAGATATTCTACTCAACAATGTAAAAAACATTGGAAATAACTGGAAATCGTTGCAACTTTAAAGAATGATAATAATATATAGTTTATATTTTTAATATTAAATTATTGTTAACAATAGTTTACAAATTAATCAATTCATATAATTTATAAGTTCATATAATATAATTTTTATATAAATAACAAAATATTGCTTATTGGTACAATATAGTTTGAAATTTTGTATACATTTTTAATTTTAAATGAAAACTAAAGATTTTATAGTTTAATGCATTGTTTTATTATTAAATGTACAATAAATTAAATTTACTCAAAATGTGTTTAGGTATTAAAGTAAATTATTAGTGAGCATAATCAAAGTATCTATAGCCTAAGAATAAACATAACACAATATTGAAAATTTGAAAAATAATAACACATACAAATAAAATTTGCCTTATATTTCTATAGATAATAATAATAATAAAATACTAATAAGTAGAATCAATTTATCAACTATTTTATCTTTTATTAAAAACATTAAATTTAATTTTTTTAACTAAAATTTTCATAAATTGTGGTGACAACACTGAACTGATGTAAGGTAAAATATTACATTCAGGGTAAAACAAGCACGGGATATTGAAATAGAAATATTGAAATATATTAAAGGTCTTAAACTAATGTTTAAATGTGTATCTATGCTTATTCAAATTAACATAAATAAAAACAAGAATTGTATATTTTTTAAAGTTAAAATAAAAGTGAATTGTTTATTAACACTACATTTGTTTACAGCCCAATCTATCTCTGCTACACTATAGTATCAAAAAGTTTAGATTTTATAAAAACATATTATAATTTTCTGTATAAACTTAGTGGATGATATCATATATTTATGTAAGCGAATGGAGAATATACTTATTTTTTGTTATGTAGACATGGGTTTTTTTTTAGAGTATGTGGTCTTAAATTATTATTTAAATTAAAAATGGATAACTCTAGCTACAGAATTGGATTTAACAATTTGTATGCTCTAGACAAATAGGTTCTCAAATTTCCAATCATTTATATATGTATATAAACCAAAGGGATTATAGAATTTCTTCTTTCCCCATTTATCTGACTTATTAATAATAACTTATTTATTGGGAAAAAAGTATTTTATGCTAATATTACATTAATATATATATTATATACCTTTCAATATCTTTAAATAGAAATATCTGTTATGAAGTATATTGAACTATATTATAAACATTTTGAAATGATTTTTAAATCAACTAAACACTAAAGTCAATTCAAATAAATCATTTAGTATAAAATACGAAATTTAATTTATAATATTAAATTCAATTAATAGTATAGTACAATTTTAATTCATAAGTATTAAAAATTTTTAAAATCTATTCTATAATTAAGTATATAATTCTTGCCCAAATATTTTTACCTCGAAAATTTCAATAAATATTATGTAGAATATAATACGAAAAATGGTATAATATAATATCCTGTATTCCTGTTGATAATAATTGGTTGAGACTAGCTTCAAAGACTGAAAAATAGCTTGTAGATTAAATTTATTACAATGATATCGTACTTAAAGTTAGTACAGAAAACCATACATATTACAGAGTAAAAATTAATGACTAGAATTTGCATTTTTGTTATTCTACTTTAAAGTAATAGTAATTACTAATATCTGTAGAGCTTTAATTGTACATTGTAATCAACTATAAACCATTGAAAATGTATCTAAAAATATCAAAGTTAAAACCGTATTAACTAATAAGTAACATAGTTGTATTAAAAATAAATAAGTAATGTTGTATTGTTATTCAGTCTTTATAGTTATTTTATAAAGTACAAGCGAAAATATATCACGAAGTTCTGTCAAACTTATATAAGGCATATTGTTGTCATGGTAAAATAAATCTATCATGGATGTGAAATAAAAACGTAATGATTCCATTGACAAATGAGGAAAAAAATTTTTTTTTGTGTATGCAAGACTAGACGCATTACTAACTGATTCGAATTGCTTGGTTAAAGGACCAGATAGTGCAAAATAGACTGTAAGTTCTTCTTTATGAGTAATTTGTTGACTGATGTTCATCACAGTGTCATACAATGAATTGGGATCCAACGAAGAACCAAGATCATATACTGTGATGTGACGTTGATTTCTAAAATATTTAAAAATAATTATTAATCAACATTAAAAATAATGCATTATTAAATATTTATACAATAATAAATATATTTTAATAAATAGGGTTTGGAAGTTATAAGAGTTACATATTTTTCTTTATGTTCTCAGTTTATAGCAAATTAAGCTGTAGATCCATTATGTATGATAACAAGTTTAAAAATCAAAAAATTAAAATACACATTTTGTCAATTTTAGAAATAACGTGTATGGTTTTTTCTTTGTGTTAATGCAAAAAGTGCATAATTTAATACATATCAATTTCTTTCTAAAAAAAATTACATTATTTCATAATATATGTTACAAATTTTAATATACAACTTCACAAATATTTGCAAATAAATTTTTATCATCACCCCACAATCAGTTTTCTACACATCAGATTTTTCTTAATAATTTTTCATTTATTTAATATGAATATATACTAACAATATAAACATTTTGATAAGTAGTAATTAATACATTTTTTGGGGTAAATTTTGCAAATATTTCTTTTGCGTACTTTGGTTTTTTTTTGTGTATATTGTAATATTTTAGCTCTTAACTTTTGAACCCGATTAACAATAAGTTTCAATATTGTGGTGAATAATTTAGTTATAATAGAAATAAATTCCAAATTAAATAGAATAGTATATTATAATTTATACTCAAATAATTTTAGATATTTTTGAATTAAAATAAGTTCTAATATGAGTTTTATTTATTAATAAATAGTGAATAAAATTAACTAGTATGTAAGTAATTATTTGCAGTATTTTGTTTATAATTATATAAGTTACAAATATGTCTTAACATACCACAGTATAAAATACTCTAATTTATTTTAAAATGAATAATTCAATATCAATTATGAACTTACATGTATAGTAAACTTTCATTTAATTTAGGGATCATTAATAATCCAACAGGAATAGAATATGTATGACTATTGATTACATAAGTATTAGTTGCATCTTTAATATCTTGAAACAAATGTGAGATCATCGGAGTAATACCAGCCTGATGCAGGTAACCATAAAATATAAATCCAATAATGTTAGAAAAACACCAAACCGGAAGTATGTGTTTGAAATTCTTCATGGAATGACTAGAAAAATACTTGCAAGTAGAAAATACAATTGGTAATAAAAGAGGTAACAAAAATCTGGGCTCTTGGTGTGGAAAAATTGACAACAGAATCAATGGAATGAACACATTAGCCATCATTAGAGTTTTAACTTCATAAATATTTGGTAATAAATGGTAATGGTGTTTTAAAATACTGTAAGAATACATAATATTTATGAATTAGTAAAACAATATGAATATAAAATGTGAAGTTATAACATTTTATCTGTGAATCCAATATACTTACATTTTTATGAAAGAATTGAATTGTAAACGTCCTAGAAAGAGTAGAGCTAAGACATTGAAAAGCAATGGCATATTTATGATAGTATGAGTCATTCGAAAATGGATACCATGTTCAGCTAAGTTTGAAGGTTGTATATTATAATAGATAAAATTTAAAGGTGTTATGACCAAATTAGCTTCATTTTCTGTTATATGTTCATAGTAAAATGAATCAATGAGTATAAATATAAATATTCCAGGCAGAGTACATATAAATAATACTATAATACGTATATTGAATATTTTTATAAAACGATTATTATTTTTATAAAATCCTCTGGAAACCCAATAGAATATAGGGGTAACAGCAAATAATAAAAAAGTTGGCCTATTAAAGGTGCCAACAGCTAAAATTGTGCCAATTTCCAAACAATGAGAAAAATTATGACTAGGTAATAGACGTAGTTTACGGCTCATCACTACTTTATCTGTTATTGATGTACGGAATGCATACATATTTCGTATTTCGTTTTCAGCACTTAAAACCTATAATAAATTTAAAAAATAATAATAAAAATTTAAAAGATTTAAAAAGAACATATATTATTGTTTATAGTTAACTTACTTTTTCTGAAATAGCCATACTGTCAACAACTCTCCATAACAAAAGAGATACCAAAGCCAATTCTAAAGAGTTGGTAAATGTCTTTGTACCAAATACAATTATAACATAAGAGCTTGAAAGAAGTAACAAATATCTATTAGGCTTAAGTTTAAGTATTTTACATATTCTGAAAATTATGAAATCAATAATATTATTATGTATTAAAAATTATACATCAAAACAGTCAAAATGTGTTGTTTATAATATACTATTGTCTTACTTATATAGCGAATAATCAGTTATAAATGACATTGCACAAGTAACTGATCGGAAAACAAATAGCAATAGAAAAGGATTCCACGGAATTTTATATAATTTGAAAATCCATTTGGCAATATATAATGGTATGCCAAAAATTCCATATAATAAACCTATACTTCTAATTGGTGTGTTCTTATTAAATTCCCAAGGGCGGTCATGTATAACTCCAAAGACATCACCTAAAATTAAAATTATTTATTATTCTTATATATATATTTAGTTATTGCTAAAAGATGTTTTGTTAAAAAAAAAAATAGATTTAATAGTTTTATGATTATATTTAAACAATCTTCAAGTTAAATTATTACTTACAATAAAAATGTTTTAAACATATTATGTTACAAATCAAGAATTATTGATTGTATAAGACTATAAATTACATTATATATTGAATATAAACATAGTAATCAAATAATTAAAACGAACAACAAAGGAAATAGATCATATTTAATTCTAATGAAGCTAATGATTATGAAATAAAGATCTAAAAACTCACAGAATATATTTAATATTTTCTATGTAAGTGAAAATCATAATAATTTAATAAATTGATTAGATTAGGTACCTACCTATGACATATGTAATTATAAAACATTTTTTTTATTTTTTCAAAATAAGAACTTAAGATATTAGCAGTAAGATACTTCAACAGTTCAATAAACTGAGTTGTTCAGGAACTTACCAGTAATGATTTCGGTAGTTTGAAAATATTCGTCAGGATGAATATAGCCATTTTGTACGAAAATAGTGGAAAATATTCTAAAAGCTACCAAGCAACCATATTCAGATGACATAATATAATATTAAGAAAATTTTAATAAGTTATCAAGTGGAAGAGAGCTCGTTCGTTAATCGCGATGTTATGAATATTATGATGTTTATTGTTTTGATTTGTTATCTTTACAATCATTTTATCATGATTGTGCAAGCTTAGATCACAGATTATATAACCTATGGCTTAGATAATTTAATAATAATTTAATAAATAAATTTAATAATAATTTAATAAATAAATTTAATATTAAATATTTTATTTAAATATTATTTATATTATCTATGGGAGCTACAGCGTATTATTTTGTTGCCGATATTAGCGAGTCTCCGAATACTAAATAGTCCGAATTGGATGATCGATGTACGCATGCGCGAAGCACAGATTTCTATAAAGAAAGTATAGAAGTCTGTGGCGCGAAGCGACTCCTCGCATAATTATCCACAAGCATCGAGATAATATATACACTTTACTATACTTATATAAACTACAACTATAGTTTATATATCTCGATGTCCACAAGTTACAAAGGATACTGTCCTAGAAAATAGAACAATAAAATTACGGAGTTACGTTGCGCGTACGCATATCGAATATCTAATTCGGTTACTCGTCGCTGATATCGGTAACAACTAACATTGTTTTATATTGATATAATATAATTGGACGTGACTCCATCCATAGTAACTCTTTAAAAATTAAAATATCAATAAAAGTCTACGGGCATACGAATGTTCAAGGTCTAAGCTCTAGATAAAATTTAAAATGTATTACGTTGAAGTTTGATAATGGATAAATTGACTTAAATATTATAGCTATGCGACCATGCCGGTATAACGTCCTAATTTTGATTTAAATTTCGAATAGGTAGGTCACTAAGTGGTCAAATGCGCGCTCTGGCAGCGAGGTATCGAGTAGGTTACTATTTTAATTTATAAGTATGTTAAATTTGAACTCGATGATATATTATATACTTGTAAAGTTTACGACGTAAACGAAAAATGTTTCTGAACGCAATTTGAAATTCGTCAAAAAAATTGTACTTTTGTGTTTGTATTTTTTTTTTAAACAGATTCAAGGAATACTATTGTGATATTATCTTGTATTACATATTCAAAAATTTTGACCAAGCAGATAATTTTTTGACAATTTATAAAATTGAAAATGTCTTACTTATATTATAAATTAATATAACTCAGTAAAAATCTTTTGAAAATCTTATCGTACTATGAAAATGCTACTAAAAACATTTGGTTAAAATTTCAAGTATTTTCGGTTACCTAGTCGTTTTTATAGTTATATATCTTATATCAAAAAAAACCGAAATCGATTTGTAGAAAATTAGATTAGCATAAAAATTATTATTTTTTCCGAATTATAACAACTAATAAAGTAAAATTATGTATTATAAAGTAATGCACATTTTTTAGTTTGACCTTTCTAAAATAAAAACTAGATCACTAGACCACATTTTTAAGTATTATATTAACAACTTATTGTAATCTTATCCACAAAAAAAAAAAAAAAACACATAGGTAATTGTAAAATCAATAGGCAGGTACATTTATCAGAATTTTAAAAGTTGAAATAATGAAATTAAAAATATTCAAACAAAATTATTTTTAGGAGATCCTAGATGGGAAACAAAGTTTGATAAAGCTGCTTTCATCAAACTTAATAAGACATAATAAACAATTCATATCAGTTTTCATTTTTTCAAAAGTATAATCAAATGAATAAGCCCATCGATTATCGATAAAAAAAATTGGTACAATTTGGTTGAAATAACTGATCACTTGCAATCTTCTTAGTTAAAACAGATGAAATTCAAGGTTTAAAATGTTAAAGCTTATGTTTTCAGGTTAATTGCTTTTAACTAGTCCCTTGAGAGATCTTTAAGGTTGTCCATTGATTAAAATATTGGTACTATCTTTTAAAATTTTCAGAAATAATACTTGATAATTATATTATTACATTATATAAATTATAAGTAATAAGTTCTTCTCATTTAAATGAACAAAAAAGTATCATAGCAGTTCAATATTTGCTAAACTATTTTACCAATTATAATAAAATATTTTTTTTTCAATTTCAACTAAGGCAAAATGTTTGATGCTAATGATTTCAGTGAAAACTAAAAGAAAAATAAATAGCTAAATAACAGTTCTTCCTAAAATTAACATGTTTTTAAGTTATAACAGAAATTTAAAATATCTAATAGATACTTAATATTTATCATTATATCATAATCATATTTCATGGATAATATTATTGTTCAACAGTCCGCAAAGGTTTAATATTGAAGATATAGTATTTTTTGACCCATCATTGATCATCATGATGACATGATATAAGAATATAAGATAGTGTCATTTTATATAGGTACCTATCAATCTAAATTAAATTCCAAAATTAAATTAAACTTTGATAGTAACTATAGTTTATAATATAATATAATAAATTCAGTTTTTGGATGAAAGATATTTATAATGATTCCTCAATAATTGGTGTGATTTAAATTTTTAATTATTTTGACTAGAACTTGTGAGTTAATCTTACATTTACAAATTCAATATAAAAAAACTAGGTGCCTAAATGTTATTATTGATATTGTAATATATTTTTTTAATTTCTTAGAGTAACTGTAAAGTAAACTATCCATAAGCATATTTAAATTAATTTTTAATATCATAAAATTGATGAATTCATAATTAAAAATTTATAATGTTATTTTAATTTTGAATAATAAGACAATAGATACTTATAAATATGAGATAATATTTCTTATTTTCTTATATTTTTAGAATAATACACAATGAATATTGTGAACACTTATATATACCTAATCTATTAGATCTGCAGTAACTTAGTATTCAAATAAATTAAGCACCATATTTTTAATTTTAAGTTTGATATATTTAATTAAAGTAGTGTCACTGGATGCCCCCTTCTATTACTTCCCTATGCCTTGTACATATTATTTTAAAATTGACTTATTGTATTATTTGTAAACAGATTGTAAATAAACATTTTTTAAGAAAAAAAAAGTATGATATAAAAATTTATGAATTTCACATTCATGATCGCAAGTCAACTACAGTTTTCCATCTTTAAATGACATTTCATATTTCCTTCATTGATTTTTATTTTCTTCTTCTTTCATTTCTTCTTTTTTCAAATATGAAAGTACATCATGCATTGATACTTCTGTTTTATTTTTATTTTTAAAGATTTTATGAAATATATTTTTAATTGTATCACGCTCATTCCATATTCCTATACCTTTAAGTAAAATGCTGGATTAAAACAAAATTTATTTATTTATTTATTACCTATAGTATAATATTTACCAGCTGATATTAATATCATAATCACACTAACTATAGAACTCCACCTTGTGACTGCTCCTGCTACTCCTACTGCCTTGTCCATGTTTGAAAACAAAAATTAAAGCAATTAAACAAAATGCTGGACTATATAGTTTATAGTATAGTACAATAGTCAATAGCGAGTATTCTGGTCATCTGGATCTGAAACCAAATTACTGAACAGTCAATAATTTATTATAATAAATAATAATACACAGTGGCTATTTATAAACTACAGTTTAAATTGTAATACCAAAAGAAATCATCAAGATGTAAAAGCACCAACTATTCCTCTCTATGACAAAAACTTAACATTTTGTGTAACAAGAAATATGTTTTGTGGTGTATCCTGAGTGGAGATATAATATACCAATACTTCCAGCAAACTTTTAAATAACATTATTTTAAGGTATAATTAAGCAAAACATTTTTTATTTATTCTTATGATAGTTATATAGCTATGTAATTATTGGATTAGCAATTTTAATGATAACTCTCTGAACGGAAAGAGTCATATTATAGTGACTGAATGTTTTTTTGAAAATACCAAGTATTTAACTATTTAAGTATTTTAATTAATTCTTGAAGAAAAATATTTTTTTTTTTTAATTTATCACCATTTGACTTTAATTTAGTACAATCTAAATTAAATTATATAGTTCAATTAAAGTTATAGCCACTGATAATAAGACTCGGTTAGTTTTTAATAATTCTAGAGTAGATGAAGTTTTAAAAGTAACTCAAATAACATACTATGTGTATTCATTTGCAACGAGTATGTGTCTATTATGTCACTATTACCACATATTCAGATAATTGTGAAGAAGATTTATGACCTCTCATTATACTATCCAAGGGGGAAAAGGGGTTCAAGCTCTATCTCTCCTAAAATTTCAGGAAAATTACTTATATACACTATACAGTGAAAGCAGTTTCTGTCAATGAAATTTTTGTTATATAAGTATGATTAGTATGAAACTGTACTACTTTAATCCCCTACTTTCCAAAAAATAAAATGAAAATATTCTACGTGTAGATAAGCAGATTTGACCTACAACATATTATAAAGATATAATTAGAAATTCTAAAAACAATTGTGCTTACAAGCACAAAGTAATGTGAGTATATGATCTTAGAAAAAAGATTGAAAATGAATCACATTTTGATAAAATTGAAATAAATCTGTTAGTATAGTTAAAAGTTAACATATTATTACAAAAAAAAAAAAATATATATACTTTCAACCAATATACAAAATTTTAATAGATTTATGCTGAAGTAAAACTATTGGCTGCTTTAGTTCTTTGGCATCTGGAACTACTGGACCACAGTTTCATAAAACTACACAATTATTAAATATATTGCCAATGTTCAGAATAAAGAATTTCATTGAACTTAGGTACTAACATACTAAATATGCTTTGGCATTTGAAATGTACATATTAATGTTTATTTTGTTATATTAATTATACATTTTACTTTTTTTTTAAATGAAAAAAATAATTGTAGTAAATGAGATAATTTCCTAGAACCTAATCAAGAGAGTATAGACTATAGTATCAATAGGTATAAGTTACTTCTATACATAGGCGTCCAAAAAGAGGTTATCCATAAGGTAACTATTAAGTTAATTAACTACTAATTACTTATTAGTTATTATTGTAAATTATTTTACCTACTCACTTTTTATATTGGTGAATCGGCACGAATGTAACAAAAATGCATAGGGCCATAGATGTGAATATAACTGATAAGCAACCATTGATAATACCACGTACTCATGGACGCGTAACTATTGCTGGCCACACTGAAATAGATAAAAGTAATAAGTATATTCTCATTTCTCATCTATCTCAATTCTCGTGGCTATTGAACTATATCATATTATAGTTCATTGTTGCTGGCAACCGGTCTCACTAAAACTTAATATGTTTCTTGAATTTACTTTAACAATTATATAATAAATAATAATACACCTATTGGCTATTTAGTTTAAACTTTCCAATTTTATTTTGATCACAATATTTATTCACATTTTTTTATATATATATTTTTTAAATTCTATATAAATATATAGATATCACGACTAAGGTATAATATCTTAGTCCGTGATAGATATATTATATCAATCAGTAGTCAGTACACTATCAACATTCAACGATGTAGAACAATTTCACGTATCAATTCACTCAAATATTCCGATTTTCTGAACTATGATGATTGTTTGAGACGTTAGAGTAAATAGAGTTGCGTGAGCGCCGGGTGGTATAACGCTAGTATAATCTTCACGCAGTAAAAACGCGCGTGAACCGCACCTCAAAAACGCTCTAAAGTCTAGACGCTCTAGTGTAGTTGTATTTCTGCAAAGGCTTTATGTATAATAATTTGTTGACATACTTATCTATTTTATTTACTTAAAATCACGATTTAAGCTGTTTATTAAATCATGTTTAAAACTACTTTTACCAAATACCAATAATCTAAAAGATAAAATCCCGAGACCGTGTTTTACGCTTTTCACTCATTGAACTATATTATGTTAATTGAAATAATTGGTTAACCATCTATATAATTATTGTAAATAAAACCGAAGATACCCTATATATTATGCGCTTTAATAATATGTATGAATGCTTTAAATTTTCAGCTATTTTTTACGGCACATTTAAAACTAATATTCTAGTTCGCGGAACACTTGAGTGTACTTCTGGTTGTGAATCACTGTTTACAGTGTCCACTGGTTTTAATATTAAAGAACCATTGGATACCATTGATTAGCGAATCTACCTATGTACCTAATAAATATATCTTAAATTGTGGTTATAACTTATAACCACGTATATTTTAGTTCACCGATAATTCGTGGTTATACAACCATATTATGAACACTAGAGAAATGGTTCCTCTATTGGTAGGTAGTGACTATAGTATTTATAACAATAACATAAAAATAAATTAGAGCAGTACTTGGAAGAAGTGATCAATCATAAATGCGTATAGACCACGATTGAATTATACCGCCCAGTTGCTATCGTGATTTTCAATGGTTACTTTCAAATTTAATTCTATTGACATTTGACAGAATACATTTTCACATTCCACCTTTAAAATTTAATTTAAATACTAACATTAAATAAAACTATTATTCACATTCCCAGTGTACAAAAAATACTGAGTTGCTTTTTCATTAATTTTGTGAGTGCAATATTGTGTACATATTTTAATTTATACCCATGTCCTATAATACATACATGCCATATAAAAGCGGGTAAGTGAATAAAATTGAAAAAAAAATTTACAGTTCTAATATAATTATAGAGAAAAATAATTATTTATATTTTGATGTTTATACAGTTTAAAAAAATAATATTAATTGCATTATTTGTCTTGGTTAACATCATTCGGTTTATTTATTATATCATAAATAAAATTGGCATCTACAATTTTAGATTCTGAACGAAGTGATGAATGTATTGATTTTACAATGATGTGTGTGTGTGTCAGTGTACAGCATAACTTGTCGAAATAATGCTTCAATTTCAAACTTCGGGGGTGGTTTCCGATGGAAAAATGAATATCCTTAGTGCATTATAGAGGTCAAAAGCAAACATTTGCCAATAGTTTTCATAAAAAAAATGATGGAAAAATGGAAATTGTTAAACAAAACCAGTTTTTGAACAAATCGATGTTTTTATATGGCTGAAACTCAAAAATAAATCACGTAAATACTTGCAATTTTCACGAAATGTTTATATTAGTATTATCTATATACAGTTAAATTTTCAAAATATTTCGACTTTTTTGAGTTATTTAGAGAAAATTGAAATTTTTGATTTTAATTGCCGATAGGAAAATTTTGGGCGTCAAAAAAAACTTGAAAATTTAATACAAGATTCCTAATGAGTATTGTTCTTATTGTATAAAAATCAATTTTTTTTATAAGCGTTTATAGTTCAAATTTTTAAGAAATAATATGTCAAAAACGCGAAAATTTGCAAGTAATTTTGTAGTTGAAAAATCATAAAAATTGTTGTGTTTATATCTAAGGTGAAAAATTCAACACTTAGTTTTCTATATGTTTTCCTTCAAGTAGCTATATAGAGAAAACTCGAAGCATCATTATAGGAAAAATTTTAAATGGTTTTGAATTTTAAATTTTTACGAAATTGTGTGACGATCATCGTTGTATCCTTAAACAATTTTAAATATTTGTTATTATTCAAAAAGTATATGTTGAAGATACTTAAAAATTTCACTAATTATTTAGATTGGCATTTTTTTACATAACTTAATTTTCAAAATGTTTCGCTTATTTTAATGCTATTTATAGGCATTAATTGAAGTATTCGTTTTTGTTTATTTTTTTTTATATAAATATCGATACAATTTTTTTAGCTAAGTCAAAATACTTGAAAACTTAATACAAAGTTTCTCATAAATTAATCTTATAGTGATTCAAAAATCATAAGCATACATGGGCATAATTTTTTTTGATTAGTTTTTGAAGTTCAAATATTGACAAAAATTCGTCAAAATCATGAATATTTGCAAATTATTTTGTAGGTATAATTCATAAAATTTTTTGTATAAGTAGCTAAGAATTGAAAATTCAATTCAAGATTTTCCATAAGTTTGACTAACAATAATTAAATAATAATTACAATTTTGGTGTATTCAGGCAATGAAAACATAAATCACCTTTTATACAAATCACTGGAAATTATGTCTTTGACTGACAAATCATCTCCGTTCAGAATCGATTTTCGTATACAATGATACTTATCATTGAATTCAAATTTAATACATCCATTATAGTGACCTACTATACAGTAGAGCGCTACTCACTTTTTTTTATTTGGTTTTAATCTAATAAAAATATCGGTAGTGCTTATGGACTATATAGATAACAGATGAACACTCTCTCCCCTCCCCTCGAAAATTACTATGATTTTAGATATTTTCCATACATTACAAAATGAAAGTTTTGAAATGCAGAAAAACTATTGTATTATTTCGATTAGGTTTACGTAAATGGCAAGTATAAGATCCATACAAATCATTCTATAATATGACTTGTATTAATCCCATATTATTGAAATACTTGTTTCGAAACTCATCTAAGAATTTGACCAATAATGAATGCAGAATAAAATATAAATAATGTTTGTCAAAAGTGGATACTAGATTTAGAATAAAGATACAATTATTATTATTTAGGTATATATATTAATTTTATCACAATTTAAAGGTAGCATTAAAAACTTAAATAATTGAATATTCAAACATTTCAAACCGACCAAACATTTAGGTAGATATTCATAGAAAGCGTTTAAAAGTTTAAAATATCATCATTTAATGTTATGACATTAATACTATCACTGCATAGGGACACGGAATATTTTATTGATAAGACTCTAGGCCAGAGTGGCAAAACAAATTATTTTTTGTTATAATAATTTTAAACTTGAATGTGAAACTTTGAAGCAAAACATTTGGACAAATTTTTATGTTTTAATATTTTTTGAAGGATAATATTTTTAATTTAATATTAGACCATATAATATAGATTATTCAATATTCATAGGTGATTTTGAGTCTGCGCACAGCCATACTAAATTTTAGCACATAGGTACACACTAGCTAGGGTGTTTGTTCCCTATTAATGGATTGATCAATAACAGATTATAAAATTGTACTTTCAGTTATTATTTTCGAACACGAAACAATCATAATGTAGGTACAATCCGTTTTTTTTTAAATTATAGGTTTATACAAGGAAAAAATAACAAATAAATTATTATAAATTATAATGATTATATATACACGGATATTAGATTATGTCTGATCATCAATAAATTATTATATTTTGAACACGCTATCAAGAGAGGAACTCGGAAATTATCGTCTGATTTTATTCTTGTTGCAGCCGGTACCGAGTTGTTGATAGGCGATCGAAAATCCAATGTCTCTTTCTTTAACAGTTACACTGTCAGTATGGAATCTGACTATGATTGGTCCAGATGCATAAGCTGAAATATAAAAATTAATTATTTTATTTTTAACCGTAATTTACTTAGTTAATATTGATTCTTAATTACGACTGTACCTACATACAATGTTATTTTGATTACCTCACTATTTAGTCACTTTTGTTTTTGCAGTAATTGTCTTTAAAATATCTACTAATCACATAACTTTTTAGAATTGCTACTATTTAGTTTTTCTTAACGTTTTATATGAAGAATTAAATTTAATAAATGTATATATTCTACATATATAAGTAAGTACTATCTGGCATCTATCAATAATTTAATATATTATAGAATATTATGAATAGTATCTACTATAGTGGCATATTGTTTATGACGTTTCTGATTTTATGTTTTGATTATTCATCAGTCATTACTCATTACGAATCACATTATTAAAAACAAAATACCTAAATAATTTAACATTAAATTAACTTTTGGTTATTATGAATTGCATTATGACGATTTGCTTTCTCCAGTTTTAATGGATTTACGTAATTTTTTTCTTTCTAAATTAATATTTAACGATCATATTCTTCTAGTCTTTCTAATAAAAACAAACCACTCCCGTAGCTTCTATAAGTGATCTTGATATAGTATGTATAATAAGTATACTTATAGTGATTGCCACAGAATTATATTTACAAAGGTTATTAATTTGTATTTAATTTTTCTGCAGAAAACACTATGTTAAACATTGTATGTTACATCAGAAAACTATACATAGCATATTATTTGTTATTTCTCATGGTTTTAAAATAGCATACATCTATACTAACATTTATAAAGCTGAAGAGTTTGAAAGTTTGAACGAGCTAATCTTAGAAACTAATAGACTCATTTTAATAAAAGTGTTATCGATAGATTAATTTAGACTCGGAAGGTATTTTAAACATTTATTTATAAACCCTGTAGGCTGTAGGTCGGTTTAAAGTTGCACACATGCAGTCGCACATGAATTTCGTTTTGATTTAATAAAATTGAAAATTTTTTTGTTTGTATAATAGGGCTGCTATTGGTTATAGAAATAAAATTTAAAAAAATATATGTATAAACTAGACTAAGAGATTATTTTTTAATTAACAGAAAATAATATTTAATGTACCTACTTATTGTAAATTGTAGTGTCTTTACTCTTTATGCATGTACGTTAGAAATAAAAAACTACTTTATCGATTAGGTTAGGACGAAAGTTTCAGAGATTGTTCTTAGAGATATCAAAAAAGTTTAGAGAGTAGTTATTTAACCACGTTTGAAAATTTACCTGGTGCTATATTATGTAATATAGGTACCATTGCTGGATGGTTAATTTTTGTCAAATTAGTTCACAAAACAAAGTATGTACATTGATACTTATTTTCCTGTGAACTGGATGACTAGTATTTATTTATTAATACCGAGATACATTTATACAGTGGTCAGTGTCATATTTGATTTTTATTAATTTTTTTCGGGTGAAATCGAGATATGCAGCTAGTATAATATATACTTGAGAGTATATAAAAATTAAAAAATTAACTAATTTCTATAATTTAATATTCATTAGTACTTTAGAAAAAATAATGAGTAGTATAATTTTCCTTTCTAAAGTTTTATTTGACTAAAACATTCGTAAATAAAGATTGATAAACCATTTTTATAACCTACTTGGCAGAAAATTAGATACTTTTTGTTAAAGCTTGTGATATATATAATAATATTGATTTATTACCTAATATAAATGTATAATTAAATCATATACTACTCACTAGTAATCAGAATATTATGTTATACGTAAATATTGATTTTTTGAGTTATTTTGTTTTATTCCAAAATAATTTTAAGGTTTATATAATTATTTTGATATTAAAAAACACGTAATTAACTACACCAATTTTTCGGATTATGAGTGGATATAATAAAACTAAGTTTTAATTTTTCATAAAATAGTTAATTAATATTGTATTAATTATAAATTTGAGTAATTCGACCCATTCCTCCTTCTCTCTTTCTATAATATATTTGTGGTATGCACTATGCACTTTATGAAAAATAGTGGATTAAGTACTTACACGTTACTGGTGTAGCGATCGTGTTGTTATCCTGTGCTCCCAGCGGGTCGTTTACTTTGATTTTTTCCGCAAACTCTTGAATGGCCAGGCCGGACAAACTTCGGCCACAGAATTTTTCTGCCGTCGGCGTATACACCTCGACATTGCCAGTAGCCGCTAATATCTCTTCGCCTATATCCAACATACCTCCAGGAATGTGCAAGTAGTCGTGAGTAACTAGATCGCAACTCACTTCACCCGCCCGTCCAATGCCTTCTTCGAGCGACGGTCCTGCAATAAGCACACACATAATTATTATATATACATATCCAAGCGAACTAGTGTACATAAACTAGCCTACATGCTGCTTATAAATATGTGCAACATAAATATTAATTTTTGCGATGTTTAAATGATTTTGTTTTGAAATAGGCATAGGCCAACACCTTTATAATATTTGGTACGTAATTCAAAAATGATATTGTTTTCAAATGTTGTTGGTATTTATAATTTTTAGCTTATAAACGTACTGAGGTTAAGTCAGGTACAGCAACTACCGTTTTTTATAAGCCCTGTTTTTCTAGCATGCCGTCTAGACACTGCTATTTTATTATTTTAATATAATTTCTTAATATATATTGGTACTTATAAACTAATATACTGTCTATATGATTATAATTGGTGAACCTATATCTACGCCAAAGAGAATGAAAAGTCGGATGTCTGGTCATCGGTTCACCGCAGAGGAAAATTGAGACATTATAGTTTATTGAACGTAATATAAATGGAGAGAGAACAGTTTATTTGTTACTCAATGTCGTGGGAAGTATACAGCCTGGTTTCTCGAAAGTTGAGAGTTTTTCAAACCATATATACCTGTATGTATGCGGTTGTACTGCAGGCTGTAGTTAATCCATTATTATAGTTCAGATTTCATCGGATAACGATACGTCGTTCCACGTATAGTATTAACTTTAGCATACAGAAAATTATATTATAATAGTATAGTTTGCGTTTCAAAGTAGGTACATACGACGAGAGAAATCGGCATACCTATACATGTGTGGGTGATCACTATATAGTAGTTTTAGGCCGCAAAAATAAAATTTTAATATACAGACGTAGCGAGCTAGTACCAAGTATATAATCTTACCAGGATTGTCTTAATATTTTATATTTCTACAAGTTTAAGAGTCTAGACGGATAATCTGCGTACTCATGATATAATTTATATTTTAGGTATAGAAGCGCGCTTCATATAATTCAAGTAGATCCCTACAAACATAATATACTATGTGTCCTCTACGGTTTTTGTAATTAGAGCGAATTCACTCCTGAATAAAACTTGTTATTTATTACTTATGCGTTGTCATGGGCGCCCATAAAAAACATTTTAGGGGGGTCAAAATAAAAAAATTCTCAAATGTAAGGTAATAAGGATAATAATAATATTATGGTAATATTTATTGAGCTACAAGTTTTAAATATTTTTTGTCCAGGGGGGGGCAAGTGCCCCATCTTGCCCCTCCCAATGGGCGCCCATGTACGTTATACATAATATAACTTATAATATTTATGTGCTGTATTGCATAAATATTAGGCTACTAAGGCACTAAGCATTAATTGTATGATATAAAAACTTAATTGAATACATTTCGATTAAAACCAGCATTGAAAGGCAGTTAGGCATATACATATTACATAGGCAATATTAATTAACAGTTAAGGTTATCGTAAGTTTTATTTTTCCATATTGAAATACTGTTATAATTAATATAATTATTGTGAACTATAAATACGTAAAAAGCATACAAGTTTATCAGTTTAAAATTGTTTATACTTTTTCTCAGGCATGATCAAGTTTTTAGTATGGGAAAATTAAAATACTTATATTAAGTTTTAAGTCGAATAAATATAAATTAGAAGTTAAAATACATTCCAACGGTCAAATTATGAATACCTATATACTAAAGAATAATTTTGTGTTCGCATAAAAATCAAACACAATATCGAAATTCGAATAGATTGATTTATTAATTATTATTACTGAAAAATATCACTAAATACTATTGATGTTGTTAAGTTTTTAAAAAATGATTAGTTATTGTTTATTTCTTTGAATTAACTTTAGTCTTTTTTCCAGACTCCAGTTATGTACTCCCGTTTATACAAATATTAGTTATTGTTATATTGTTGCGAAATAGCGAGAACAACGGAATGGTATTATATTATTATTTATTAATATGTGTATCATTGTATTGCATATTGTTTGAATATGAAATGATTCCGGTTCACGATATATATACATAATACTAAATCATTATGCATAATGCGATATCATATTATAATATACTGACCTTCCATAGAGTTGATACCGAACGTAGAGCCGGGCACCTGCTGGAATTCGACCCGACAAGTGTTCACCGACCGTTTGATGCACACCGCGTAGTCAAGTCCTGATTGGTACATACCGCCTGCGTAGTTGAAGCTCTGTATGGTGCCGCTGAGGCTGGTATGGTATTGTAGACATCCGGTAGGCGCTACATTGCAAACGGGCACAAGTAGGTAAAGGAATTATATTTTAATTTGCGCTGGAGATCTCAGACACGATTCCATGTCTATAGCATTGGGGGAGAGGGGTTACATTGCTGCAGGTTATTATTATAAAACGTGCATAATAATTTATAACTATAGTTTAATAATATTATATCGTACATGGTATACCTACTGTTTAGGTATCTATATAATACTGTATTATGCAAAATTTATAGTAAGATATCTTCAAATATATCTTTCAAGATATATCAAGTTAATTTAAAACGAATAATAATAATTGTTCGCACTATTAACCTATAATATTATATAGATGTTGTAAGTATGTCTAATAAACGTAAAAATAATAAAATATTCGGATTTATATTATATCAATAGTGTTATGGGATAATATAATATTTATTAAATAGGCCAAATGCCAATTTTATATCATTTATCTTAGGATTTGTATTTTTGATTGTTTAATATCTATAGAATATATAGGTAATTTGTTATATTGTATTGACTTTACTGTTTCTGTAGTACTATCTGCTACTATGTTTGGGGGTGTATACACATATTATATTATAAAAAAGTTAAATATTATCTTACTTGAAATCAGGCGTGGATCCAGAACATATTTATGGGGGGGGGAGGGCATCTTGAATAAAATTTCGCTAAAAACGCTATCGGCAAAACAATGCAGATATACCATATACATACAGTGTATACTAGAGTCTACCGGGGGGCACGGCCCCCTGGGCTCCCTTGGATCCGCGCCTGCTTGAAATTATCAATTCAATCAACATGAACTTACCGACGGACTGAGGATCGGAAATGCAGTCGATTTGGGTGATACGCACCTTCCATGAATATCTGGATGACTGTGATGTCATCATCATGAGTGCTACAGACGAGCCACCAGCTTTAGGGTCTACCGGGAAATACACTGGAACAAAATAACACGTGAAATAATAATTACCAGAAAAAATTGGAATCATGTTTACTGCATAATTAATTTGGGTTAATGACCCAAAACACTTAAATTAATTGTGTCCAAGAATCAGTTAAAACTTATGAAGAATTCTAAACCTATAAAAATGAGAAATGCGTATTAGACTAGAGGTTTCTGTGGGTCACAATTATATTTTTAGTGGGTCGTTTTATAGTTTTATAATTTTATATAATACATTTTTTAAATACGAGTTATAAAAAAAATGTTATTGATATTATTGTGGGTCGCTAAACTTAAAAAATTTCCAAAATTGGATGTTCCATAAAAAGTTTGGGAACTTTTGTATCAAACAATATGTTAGGTGTCTATTGTCTATAAGAATTCCAGTCAAAAGGCTTGTATAAATTCAGTAAATATACGAATATACCCAAACAATATGGAATTTTAGAAACTTTGTTTAAATGTAAACTAAAGGTGTTTGAACTAAGTATTTTAAATTCGAAATTATTATATGATTAAATCCCTGAAATTTATTTATTTAAAATTAGGTACATAATATTATGGATTATGCTGTTAATTAAAATATGAAAACGTGAAGCGGAAAATATTATTACCAATACGTTTTCCTCATGACGAATCACGTAGAATGCGTGGTTCCAGAATTTTAAGTGAAATTTTGTTAAATTATACGTGAGTGGATTGAAAATAGAGGAGCAAGCTACTAAGGAAGCGATAATTCAAAGTATTAGAAATAAGTTACATACAGTGTTGACCGGTGTTATTTCCGCACAATTCGGTTATTCCAATGCCATTCGGCAATGTAGTAGATATGATTAAACGGTCTTGTCGACAACTGCCCAAGTACTTGTGTGGTCCTCTCAATGAAAACTCTTCCAAGTCCAATCTAAAATGATATAACAATGACGTGTTGTTAAAATATTAACTAAGTATAAAATACAAAACTAATTGAAGAACGGAAAAAAAGTTTCGGTAAAAAAAGACCTCTGATAAACAGGTCCCGATTAAAACACCACATATAAAAAAAATTAATAAAAAAGTAACTGTTACAATTGTGTGTATAATGTAATAACTTATAGCGATAATCTAAAAAAAAAATCAAAACATAATAATATTAACATATAATGAATAAATTTAAAAAGATCTATTTTTTATGTTTTAGGCTATTTATGTTAAAAAATAGGATTTTAATTAGCGTATAATACAAAAATGATAATAAATAATATAAATATGTGTTATAATATAAACAATACATCAAAATATAAATAAATTTAATTAAATTAATTAAAATAATAGTAAATTTTTCAGTCACTTTTTTCCAATACCCCTTATTATACGTGCAATATAATTTTATATTAAAAACTTAATTTTTTGTCTTGTCTTGTGATACCTAATATACTGAAACATTGGATATTATAAAATGATTTCATGACTGCTTAAAATTTGCCTCCATCTATGGTAATTTGAATTACATTACGGCAATAAATTACAAAAAAAAGTTTGAAGTCATCATGGCTTGTATTCTTATAAGTAAATTTAATTAGATCAGATTGTTATATTGACTTGTTGAAATTACATAGTTGATAATTATATAGATCACTCTTTTCGTAATTTATAAATATATTATTTTGGAACTGCCCCAAGTTTTATGTATATTTTAATTAAAATTATGTAACGATACACTCGAACCAGTCAAAACTCAATTAATAATTATTGATTGAAATTTCTTACCTTAGTTGACACACATTTCTGTTCTTGATGTCCACTCGGAAGTCACAAAAAGAAGAGTCCCAATCTTCGTTGGGATAGCTAGGGTTAACAAAATATGATACAGGGTCATCGGTGGCATTGTGGCAGCTTTTTTCTGCAACAAAAATCAAAGTTTATTAACTTCCTGGTCATTGAAAAATGTGGTTTTAAAATGTATTGTGTTGAGATGGAAAAAGAACGAGTTCTACATTTTGAAAAAAATACTTTTAAATTCCTATACTTAAATAAATGTAAATTAGGTATCAAAATGTACACAATTATAGGTATTTTAATATAATCAAAGAAAACGTAATTATGTATTATGTGTCCGATGACATTCATAGAGATTTACTTATGGTACAATTAAAATGTCTATACATAGTATTATTATTTCTATATAATATTTGTTTGCACTTTGCATACATATTTGTATAAGTATTTTTAAATTTATTATTATCGAAACCAAAATATTGATAAATTATTTGATAATCATAATGTCTACCGATTGAAAGGATTCGAATGACACCTTCATTTTCCTATTTTTTTTTTTTTTTTTATAGGTAATAAAAATAATTTTTAAAAACTATTTTAGTTTTATTTTGAATTTTGGATAAACTAGAAAATACTTATTTTAAATAACTTAAACTGTGATTATCGCATACAGCTTTTTATATCATAATACGCTGTTAACAATTTCTTAAAAGATATGTTATGAAAGTATGAATAAATAACAAGGCACTGGATCGTAGTGCCGTAAATCCTTTACGCGTATGAAAAACTGATTTAGAATACATTGAAAAAATTGTGACAAGTGATCGCTAAACATTAATTTGTAATACCTATACTTGTTTATTGTAGTTAGCGTATATATACATATTGTCGGACACTTACCTGCTATAGCGTTACGGCAACACTCTTTGATGTTTGCCGGACACTTTTCCTTACATTTCTCCGCCCGTTTTTCGCTCATCGTACTCTTGAGGGCGCTCGGCTGTGCGTCCGTCTGTACAGCTCTCGTTTTCGTCGTCTCTTCTCCGTCCGCTGATGGTTTGTTGACGGCGTGCTTAGCCATCGGTCCAGGAGTACCATCGCGGTCTCCGGATGCAGGTCTGGTCGCAGCCCTTGTGGTTGCCACACCGCTGCCGCTGCCACCGACGGACTTGCCTAACTGATCTGGTTTAAATAGATTCTGATATAACAGGTCTGAAATTTTAGAATTTTATTCCTTTTTATTTTATGTATTATGTTTAAAGAGATGCCGAAAGTTGATATAAGTGTCAAATACTGAAGTATAATAATTCAATATTTGTAATATTTTGCAACGTTTAATTATAGCGGTCTGTGGTTGACTTATAGTAGTGTTATAACTTATAAACTAACACAATAATAAAATAATAAACATTTCTCAAAGTAATAATTAAATTAAATACATTTGCATTTAAAACAATTAATTATATAAAAACGGTTTGCCTAAACGTAATGTCCGTTATTGTTGATAGAATGCCTTGTTATTATTGTGTACTGTGAAACCTATTGCTGAGTATTTTCCAAAAAGTATCTGTCAGCAAATTCTGATTACCCAACGTTATGTAGAACACAACACCTGATATTGTTTTGATGTTTAATATAATCAGAGGCTTGTAAGAATAGGTAAAGATGTAAAGTATTAAGTAAAAATACAATGAAATATTAAAGGACGCGAGTGCTGATGAGTGGGTGGTAAAAGTTTTCGTTCTTTGAAAATTTTATTTTACAAAAAATAACATCTATACCTTTTGTTCAATGTATCATATATTTAGTTATATTTAAGTATAAATAAATAAAAAAGGTATATAAATTATTTTTTTGTTTTTCAAATGTGTAGAAAAATAAAGTATTTAAAATTATATATGAAATTACGAATATTTTATTTTTGCAATTTGATATTAAAACAGAAAATATTTTTAAAAAAGGTCATTTTTATTTGTATAAAGTGTTATATTATATATAATTCATTACAAGTAGTATGTTGATTTTATCTTTTAAAAAGCAATAATAATTTAATCGTTACAAAAAAAAAATGTTTATGTATAGGTACCATAAACAATTCTAGAAGAGCTTTTGTAATAGACGAGTAAGAACCTAAAAGCATATGTGACATATTTTGAATTATAGTTATATTTGTATGTTAAAAAATGTATTTTTCTTTTTATTCATTTAAATAGGTATTTGAAAGTTTGAAATGCATTTCAAAAGTATTTTTACAAGTTTGGTAATATCAATAGGTATGAACTAAGACTATTGAGTATTTGTTTAACGCATATTTCTATTTTAGGTCTTAAAATTGAAAATAGATGGTTTTTCAATTACATAAACCGTTTAATTTTATAGTTCAATGAATGAAAGAATATAAATTTAAATTTAAAAGATTTAAAATATATCGTCTACAAGGATAGGTTAGATAAAATAAAAAATTCTCTGAGTGCAACCCGATTACGTTAAAACCAAAATTAGTACTTAGTTCTAATCATTATGATTTTTTTATTTAAAAAAAAAAATCTCCCGCGGTATGTTAGTAATCGAAAACTTCATAATGACCTCAATATATAATGACCATTCTCGATCAAGCATCTAAATTCTACAAACGATTTCATAATAAGTTACATAATTATTTAAATTCTCTTATATCAAATTTATTCTCTTTAGACCTACCCGATTGTTTGAAAAGAAAATGGTCCAGAGAACTTTTAACTTAATTATTATTGATACTCAAATTTATAGGTATTTAAAAAAAAATCAATTCTTGAATTCAAATTTTAGATAGTTTATTTTATGTTATTATTACTTGTGTATATTTATTTATAGTGATGTCACTGAATATTTTCTTACTTTATGTTTTTCTCTTTTGATCAAATTTACTCATTGTATTATATTTAGTATAGATTGTAAATAAAAAAAATGATATTATATAATAACAGATTTTAAAATATCCATTTTCTTATTATTTTAACATCGATGGGTTAATTACAAAGTACCCGAGAAGTACAGAAAAAATAACCTAATTATTAAATAAATCTTTAATTTTTCGTAATAACTACTTAATTTCCTACTGAGAAAAATTATTGCTTACCTATTACATAATCTTATTCAGATAGTATTGATTTTAAACGCAAATTATTATATTTGTGTATAGTACTTAAGGTACTACTTATAAATAGCTTATACTATTTAGATTAGTGTTTGTCAATTTATATTATATATTTCCAAATTTGTCTTAAATAGAACTTTTTGTTCCAATCAATATACTGGTATATAGTTGACATTTTTTATTTTATATAGATAATAGATTTAAATTTTCTCATACGTATTAATTATTTATGAGTATTGTAATAAAATATACTATTTACAACTGCAAGGTTTGGTAATATATTACTACAAAATTGTCATGTCCATAATTATAATATGAGTATACGAGTATATGGCTCTAAGTATATTATAGATACTATCTATAAGACTCGAATATAATGGTAATAAAACTCAAACTAAATATTATAATTTATCGAGGAAATTTAAACTATTTAAAAAAAAATAAATTTTAGATGATTGCTAAATTATAAACAATTTTTACTTCTATGGAACGAATTTTTACGTGAATACATATTTTTATTAAGGTCTAAGTGACTTAATATTTATATAGGTACTGGTAAAATATTGTGAATAGCATGACGTTAAAAATTAATTAAATCATTTTATTTTACGTATTTTAGCTTAGATAAATATATATATTAAAGATAAATAATATATAATTTTTCTTAAAAATTATTGAAATACTTCTAATTAACCAATTTAATTATTTAATATTTGTAGTTTTATTTATAAACTTAAAAAAAAAATATCTTCAAAAATTAAGAAGGGATAAAGGAAATAATATCCTCTGATTATACGAAAACCCGTTCCCCGTATTTATACTAAAGATAATATTATATATTGTTCAATTGGAAAATTGTAAATTTTATGAATTGGCAGTGTTAATAATGCCATTTAACATTTTACAGTTACTGCAGTAGTGTATGGAAGTATCTGGTGAGAGGCAATGTGATCGTAACATTTAAAACAGTTATTGTAGTATTAGATATAAATACAATTAGTAATCGCCAATATATTTAATATTTATATTAAAAAAAAAAAAATGTTTCCTGTAAAAGTTATTATTTAAAAAATACATGAAACTATAATTAATTTAGTTGTACAACCATATATAATGACCTACTTAATAGTTAATAATAAGTAATAGCAATATTATTAATTTTAATACCTATTATCTTACTGAAGATTAAAAGCAAAATACATTGAATATGTTATAGCCTAATTATCTATTATTACTCAAAATGGTGCATTTAAGTTATAATTTATAGCATATAGTTTACGAAAATAATAATAACGATAAACGGTTTACTTCCGGGTTTCTGTACTGTACTTACTTTTATCGTTCTTGAGCTCGTCCAGCTTGATACTGGTCACGTAACACGAACACACCATCACCAATACCAGGGTAAATTTATTGATACGTATCATGTTTAGAGCTTCGGTGCTCAACCATCTACAGCGCGAAAACATGTGATCGTTTCCGTAAGATAACTTCGCCTTATATACAGCGACCCAAATGTGCGTACGGCATTCGTCAGCGTATTTTAATTAATCGTTGTTATTATTCGGTTTTGGACACCTAGTGCGTCTCTCAAAGGATCATTAAACTTTTCTCTTTCCGGACCGTTAAAAATCAATTGTTCAAAAGGTAATTATTATTATTAGTAGTAGTAGTATTATTCTCAACCTAACAGTTTGTCGCCACTATGTCATATCGCAGACGCAATTCATCTTTATTTATAAGTCTGTGTGTATGTATGTATGTATGTGTTTGAGTGTTTGAGAGCGGAGAGATGTACTTTATGGTTCTCAAACAGACGGACGTTTCATTTTTGTTTAGTAATTACACACACAAAAAAAAAAAAAAAAAATTGTGTGTTAAACGTAAAATAAAAATTACAAATGACAATGAAAAAATTACATTTTAATACATAATTTTTTTCACTATTATAATGTGATGATTATGTACACGTGTAACCGCGTAGAAAATATCGCATAATCACATATATTTTTTAACTTTAAATATAAATTATTAAATTGTATAATGAATAGTAATAATAATGGTAATAATAATAATAGTATTTATTTTATATTCTATTATAGACGATAATATAATAATATATAGTTGTAAATATTTTCCATTTTCTTTAAACAATCTTCATGTCGAATTTAAAGCAGCATTCGTCTTTCCTATCGGCTTTTGGTCCGTTGTCCCAGAACTTCAATTTTACTGTGTAACTATTCTTAGGATAGTCTGTGGATATGAATAAATTGTACAGCCAATTCTGTTCGACGTTCATCATCATGGGACATTTTGTGTATAAGCATGCGTTAGGGTCCATATCCATAAATGGCAGGTCTAATAAAAGAGTTTCAGCGTATAGTCTTGTTTGTGGTGTTTCCGAACCAAATTCTGAAATTAATTAAAAAATATTTAAATGTCAAAAAATCTTATCATCCCAAAATATATAATAGATAAGTAATAAGTGTTAATCTATAGATCGAATTTTATAAACGGCTTATAGGTTTCAAATTTAATAAAATATGGCCATATGGGTTAAAAACTATTGGGACTATTCAGAGTATAATAATTTAAAATGTTTCAAACCGGTATTACGTTGATGTACAAATTAATTTTATCTAAAACACAAAATAGCTAAAAGAAATTTTAAACTTTTATTGCATCATTATTAGGTTCAATTATATTAGGTATTAACTATTAAGTTTACTTAATACTAAAGGTATACTACTCAGGTAACTTGAATGATGTATTTTTAATTAATTTTTAGATTAATACTAGGTATACTCATCACTATTATTATTTATATGAATTACATTTATATTATAAGTATTTAAAAACTATATAATTATGAAATGAATATGAATAAAATATCTAATTAAAACTTAATTAAACTATTCTCATAATTTAAAATGTATTGTTTTTTTTTTGTTGAAAATTTCACTTGTAATATTTAAATTTAGTGGACTTAGAGAAATAAATCTTATGGAAGTCTAAATAAATAACCTTAGCACTTTAGTAATAAACTAATAATTAATAATACACCAAATAATAACAATGATGCATTTATTATTAGCAAATTTATTTAAAACGCAAAATAAATAATTACTTGATATTTACTTTAACTCAAATAACTGACAAGTTATACATAATATATTCTTATAATTTAAACAACAATATTATTACAACAATATTTGTTTATGGCCTGTGAAGTTTAAAAAATCCTATAATTTTCACTACGTCCACGTTCATGTTGAAATATTATTACAACTATCGGTATTTAAAATAAAAGTGCGCATGCTATATATTGTATACAACTCATAACTAACTCAGATAATATTGATTTTATATAAACGGTTTCATTATATTTTTATTTTAGGATTTACATCAAACTATATTTTTTAGAATAGTTTTAACAATCGATTAATCACATTCTAATTACTACAATTTATTATTATTATTTTTTGTTTACAAAAACTAAATGCAAATTTAAATTATAATATTTTATAAGTACTATTTAACTATTTAAACTATTTAGAATTTGGATTATAGAATTTTTTAAATGGTAAATTTGTTATAGTCTACTTGGTAATAATGATAGGTAATTATAGATACCTAAAAAGTTTTAAATAAATCAGACAACAAATTCGATTAAGCATCCAAATTCCTTGTAGCATTTTTATTTGCATCCGGGGATATATACTGCAGACGAGGAATGTCGGCGGATGTATGTATCATTATACAACAGTGTTCTATTATACCTATAAGTATGTTTCCTATTCAAATGGCTATTCAATGAAAACTGTGTCAGTATATATTTCTAGCGTTTTTTCTTCTTATGAACACTGTTTATTATACAAAACAATAATAAGTCATATTATATTTTAATTATGGATACCTAATATAATTTTTTTGAGAAACTTTTTCCAAATAATAGTTTTATAATTAGGTAAAATCATTTCTATTGCAGCTTTGTAAATATTTCCTTATGATTCAAATCCTACTCAAAATGTATGTCGACAATTTTATTTAGTTGTTTGCATTGATGCTATTATAATGGTATTTAAGATTTTGCGCATCTTTGAATTCTTAAATTCCATTTGTTAAATTCTATTAATGTAGTACCTATGAATTTATTGATTGTATTTTAATGTGTTTATTAGAATATATTATGTGAGAAAAAGACGTTGTATAGAAAATAGATTTATACATAAAGGTAATTTTTCGGTTATTAATTTTGTGTAGATAATTTGTGTTGCAGTATACCTGTATGTTTCTATTTTATTGAAACATAATATTATAAAATTCTATGCTATTGTAATAAAAAATATTGAGACTTTCTATAGCCTTATTTTTCTAATCTGTTATCAATATTCGAACGACGTATTAATATTGTTTGTTTGCTTAAATTATATAAAATATAATTTATTCATCTTCAATTAATTAATATATTATTCAATTATTTAAATTAAGTAGATAATTAGAATGATTTATAATATATAATTAATAATAAATTATTAAAAACGAAAAATAATATTATTACTACGCGTTGTTCTGAGATAAGTAAAACCAAGAAGATCGATCCACCTGCTATGGGTAGTAATAAAAGTGACTTTTTTCTCACGTGTTACCAATTATTGTAAGCAGAAATAAATGAATATGAGATTATGGTTTCAATATTATTAAAGGTGGGTTAGCCATCCCAAAAACTGGCTTAATCTAATATCTAAACCTTCATTGAATCGTCATAATCGGTCGAATATTATTTGATTCTTTACGTCTCAGCCATACACAAATACACTTTGTCTTTTATATATAATGTAGGTATTATGCGTGGCTTTTATAGTAACACTTTTTTCCAAGATTTCAAGTAATATTTGTGCATAATTCGATGTCGATCGGTCAAAAACTGTGGATATTCTTTTGTGTTAAAAGATACAACCCGAGATTTACTCGACCAATAATATTTGTATATTAGCTGACTAACTTTAATAATCCAAATCTATCTATAGTATTCGTTTTTTTGTAGTTGAAATATTTTTAATGACTGTTAGTCGAAATCATCAAAGATTTTTTTAGTATATAGGTATAAACCTCAATTATACGATTATCTCTTATATAATATAATAGCTGTTACCTACTCAATTTTACATTTATATATGTATACATATTAAATAGATATAATATAATACAGAAAATTGTATAATTGTTTTTTCATATGTAACCAATGGTAACCCTAATTATAAAAAATTGTATATTATGTGCGAGTGAGCAACTCTATATGAGTTACAAGAAATCAATTTATAACTTTTATCGAAAACTGTTCACTAACAGTTTTTCAGTTTATTAAATGAAAATGATAGAAACTTTTTTTATATTTATAAGTAGATACTAAATTGACAATATAAAGTTTGTATGAACATATATCTGTATAGAATATAAATTAAATCTATCAAATTATCGAAGAGACTTTATATTATATGTTGATATAAAGAGTTTACTAAATATTAATTAGTATCTTTCAATATTTACAATAAAATATTTACAAAGTTGTAGTATACGTAAAATATAATAAATATATATTATATTGATCTATATAGTAGTGAGATAGAGGTAGTATCTTTATAAATATTTTAGTATGCTTGAAAATGTGAGGGAACGTTTTTCATAAGGAAGTTATTCTTGTGTATTTTAAAATTTGAAACATCGAGCATTTATAAGTACGCAGAATACTTTGTGATTCACAGTGAAGTTAAAAAATAACAATTTTTATTTTTGAACTATAAAATTTTAGTTATATTGTTATTATTTAAAACCTATAAATCGTACATACTTGAAATCTTTTACTATTGTGTACATTACTATTTCCTATATACATTGAAATCTCAAAAATATTTGGACTAAATTTAAAGCTATTATACTACTACAAATATATTTATTCTGTTCTACTTTAAATTGGTATTGACTATTGACATAGGTATATATACGAAGTTAATAAACATAATATACCTAAATATTAAATGATATAATATTATAATATTGAATATATTATGAAATATTTTATACACAATTTAGTTCAATATTTAGTTCTGTAGATATTACACCTACTATAGAAGGACAAATGACTCAAAAATAGATTATACTGATACACTGTTTCTGATCAGAATATAATTTTTTCTATGCAATGATTAATATTGAAAATAAATTTAAGTGTAATATATTAACTATATGCGGTGATATCTGTACTAAATTACGAACTTCCTATACGCTCGAAACCGATTATACAGCAGAGACGCTGAGTGACTTTACCTAATGCTAGATTTTATTTTATCAGCAGTAACTCAAAATACTTGAGGATAAATTTAGATAAAAAACAATATCTATATCACTTTAATTGTTTAATATTCAAGATATTAATTAATTAGTTATATTTGTTTAAATGTCAATTAAAATCCATTTAGAACTATTTAAAATTTTAATAACTATCTAATCATTGAATATATGTTTAATAACTGATCAATTTGTGATTTCGGTATAAACCCTTTTGAGATGATCGACTCATCAACCGTTAATTGTTAATAAATTGAACTCAAGTATCTATATATTTATTGTTAATAATTAAAAAATAACGACGTTTTATAATACTTCATTTCATAAAAAGTTTCTAGGTTCTGAGTGGTTAGGTTAAAAAGTGATTTAGAGTTTTAGATATTTGAAGATGTCGAAACAATTTAATAACAATTCTATAACTAAATTTCAACATAATAAATAAATACAATTATATAAATAAATATAATTTAAGATCATTTATTTTTAAATGATAACACTTATAAATAATTTAATAAAACTGAAAAGATTTAAGTTATTTGCCCTATGTTTTGATTTATAATTAATAATCAGCTAAATAATAGCCACTTATGATTTTATAGTGCAATTTTTTATGTTTTATATTAGTGTTCAATGTTATAATACACTCAATTCTTAATTTGCTCAATTAAATATTCCATTAAAGTATTAAACTTCTTGTTTTATATCAACATGAGATATCGATTGTTAATCGAACCTTAATGTAGTTGAATGAATGAAACCTAACCTAAATGAGTTAAAGTTTAAAAAAAAAAAAATTGCCTACTATTTCATTTTTGTAAACAACAAATTTATGCATGATCATAGTTAGATCATATATCATAATTAGATATATTTAAAAATTAAAGAATATGATTTTAGATTCTGATTGGAGCATTGAATCTATAATAAATGTGTTTTGACAAGTATATATCTTATGGGTCATTCTGTTAATTTATGTGACACTGAGAATGTATTACCAGCCGAGACGGTGATTGTTTATAGCAACTGGTTGTTATAGCAACAGGTTGATATGTAAACATGTATAAAAAAAATAAAAACAAAAAAAAATATATTACCTATTTAATATTTGACAATTTAATTTACCTACAGTTTAATCTTCTTTTCCTCGTATCTAATACCTAATCGACATCGACATTCTTATGTCAACTGTATTCAATAGAAATAAGACATACATGTACTGATGTATCTGCGTGTAGTGTAGATATAATACAGCTTTTTTTTTTTTTTAATTTTTTGTAAGTTTAAATTTTAAGTGTAGTTTCTAGTAGGAAATTGGATGTAATTGGTGTTTTATTTTATCATAATTTTTTGGGGAAGTGGAGTAAAAATTTCTAAATATTTTTTGAACTAACAAGAAGAAATAAAGTTAAGGAAAACCTGGAATTTAAGCGTTAAGCCTTATTTTTGATAAAATCAGTAACATTTTCATAAAATATTAAAAGAGTATTAGCATAAGCTAGACTTAAAATGCTAATTTTATTTTAAATTGAAATTTCTTTTTAGTTTTTTTTTTCGTTTTATTAATAACATTTTTATTTTTAACTAAAAATATTTGACAATATTTTAATTCAAAGTTTTTCATCAATTATTAATAGGTACCTAACGTTGTTAAAAAATATCGAAAATTCTTAAGCAAAATTTTGTATAATATATACATTTCAATTTTAAACTTTGATATTTAAATTATTTTAGTTTTTATGTATTGTTATAATTTAGTAATAATTATTAATCGTTGTAGGAACTTGAAAATAGTTGTCATTATATCATGAGTATAATACACAACACAGAGAAATTTTAAAATTATTTTCACTTATTTGAAATTATTTATCTCCGCATAATTATTCATTTCGTTTCTAAGTCTATTGATTTATAAGTTAACACAATAAATAAATAATAATAATGATATTAAGTAACTGATATATGAATAGTTTTGAGTATTGTGTAAATGAATATGACCAATTAAATTAATATAATAAATAATATTCCTAACTGATAGATTGTCTCCACTTAGAATCGTTTTTAGTTTACAGTTTAACAATCATATTATACAAGTATAATATCGTTGAATTCATATTGAACACTTGATGATAGTAATCTTCTCTACATTATAGTTGAACGATATCCACTAGTCCAACTTTTTATAATTATATTTTATTATTTTGTAATGAATTATGAAAATTATTACTTATAGATTTTTAGATTTATAAATACACTGAAAATAGCCGAATAGGAATTATATTATTAGCACATACAAATGACCAGATTAAATGATAAGAGAAAAAGAATAATAATTTTTTTTATCTAAAACATTAGCTATGTATACTGATATATCATTCAAATATACACATATTTTATAAATTATGTACTTAAAACAAAATATGTGATTAAAAAATAATTTATTTATAAGTTATGTAGTTACTTATAGTTAAATTTAAATTGTTGAGTCATTTAAAGTTATCCGAATAAATGTAAAGAGTACGAATAATATACGAGTACGTATAGACATGTTTAAACAATTAAGAATGCTTATAATTTACAGTAAGATACAGCTGTTAAATATTTGTAACTGAACTTAAAATATTTATATTCAAAAAAATAAATTAAAGTTAAAACACATAAATATGAATGTATTAAACTGATATTAAATATTCATATTTATAAAACCTATATTTATATATATCTGTATAATTATTTGTATAAATATATCAGTCCTGCAATTAACTAAGAAAATTTTGCCCACAAATTTCTTTTTATAATAATAAAAAATATATATAAATGATAAATAATTACATTCATATATTTTTAAATTTTTTTGATTGTATTTTGATAATTTTATATAAGCATTTTATTTTGTAATGAATATAACGATGAACGGGAAGGATGATAGACATAAATTTAGATTAAATGATACAATATTATGAAAAATATTAAATAATTTAGATTTTAGACTGTAGTTATAATATAGTATTATTTTATATTAAAACTGTTAACCTATTAAATAATGTAAATAATATAGAACGTTATTTTAACATTTTTAACATTTTCGGATTTTAAATCGTAAAAAATAACTAAATTGAACTATTAAAGAATACAACAAGAATTATATAATTAATTATTCATGTAATAAATTATAAATGGTTTTAAAAAACACTTAAAAATATATTGATTTTAATTATTATGACTTGTAGATATAACTTAAATGTATTATTTTTTTTTGTTTACATAGGTATTAAAATTGTTATTATTATTAAATTACATTACTACTATATCATAATATATTAGTTATGATGTATTATTTGGGGATAAATATTTTCATTATATCTATGTATTATATTGTAAATTGGAATTAATTTCCGTAAATAAAGATTTAATGGAAAATCCAACTAAAAGCTAAGTATTGTGCATTTTAATATAGCTTGTTATATAATATATGTGTCGTATACTATGGCTATAGGTATTGACAATGATAAATAAAAACTAAGAATTCTTATATAATACGAGTTCGTAACTTATTATTCACCTTATTATTTACATACAATCGGTCATTAGGTTTATAAAAAGAGTTCAGAGGCAGCTAAAGAAAATTTTTTTTTAATACTTGTGTGATATTTTAATTTGGACTTTCATTTTAATTTATTTATGTTTATTTTGATGATAAAACAATGGAGTTTTGTTTACCTAGTTTTTATTTATTGTTTTTATTTTCTATGAATAATATTAAAAATATTGTAATAAACATTACACACTTGCCACTGTCATAGAAGATCTGTTTATTTTTTTATTTATAGAACTATAGGGTCATTTACTTTTGTTGTAAATATGCTTTCAATGTATTATTTGCATTATGCACGGTTTATGGTGAATGCAGTTTTGATTTCGGCGATCAACTATATATACCTACGTAGGTAAGCGTTTCCTGGTGTTTTATACAAATATTATTGTATTTACTAACTTAAGTACCTCCTACGTACCTACCTACATTATATTATGTTATTTTTTCGGAGTTTCTTATTAATGTGTTATAGGGTTTTAAAAAAATATATATTTATACGTACTAGGTTTATATTTAAATTCGATAGACGCGTTAATGCCTTGTGGTAATTCACATGGTTTGTTGTCTAAAGCTTCGGGACATGGATCAATAAATACATCGTATACTTCACATCTAGTATCTAAAAAAAATTGACATAATTGTATAGTTTATAACCAATGCAAGTATCAATGCAATACTCACTTCGGCACATGCGATAGTTGTGGATTTCTTCAGCATTCGCTGCATTTGCTGCAAGCATTAATCCTACTACAGTTAACACAAAAATCATCATTCTGTTTCGGAATATGTAACGTACACTAATGACTAGCACGAAAAAACTTTAAATTCAGTGCAAGTGGTTTGGTACAATTTATCATACTGCGATAATTCACAGCGAGGTTATCGCTTATAAATTATAGAGCACAATTTTTTTATTAAACCAATAGTAAAAGTGGGGGTTTATCCAATGCATACCTATAAATATAAATATATATATTATGACGTATATTTTATACATAGTGTATATACTTTATGCTGGTTAAATCAAATTATACGGCGCATATATATATATAAATATATTATAAATACACTTTATTATGGACTATATTAAAACAAGAATATTTAGTCAATACCAATTAGCTATTAGTAGACGAATTATCTAAATGGAAAAACAAAAAAATTAAATTTTATCGGTTTAAATCTTCTATTTATATTAGTAGCAGAGATTTTAGTGCATGTTAGATTATTTTTAATCAACAGGCAATAAAAATATTGAATTAGTATATTGTAAAGCATTCTTAAAAAAAAAAATCAAGCTTATTCGTGTTCATCTAATAGGCGTAGTATCAGTAGTGTAGTTATAGGGGGACGATGGGGATAGATCCCCCTTAGAGCCTTTTTTATAAAAATGTTTTATGTGCTGACTTATATTTGATATAACCTATATAAGATTAAAAAATATAAAATTATCCATACTATGTTATAAATTATGATCACGGATACAATCCACCACGTCCTCATATTGGCTCTCAAATTATATCTATCTTGACTTATTACACCTTCATAATAATTAATTAATAACAATTATTGTCTTAAAACCTTATTGTTACAAAAACTTAAACATTGACACAGAGGAAATAATTTAGCTAAAAATCAAGAAAATTGGATCTTATTTTATAAATTATTGTGTTTTATAGATTTCATTTTTTATTTTGAAATATTTTTTCAAATTTATAATTATACTACATTTTAGATTCTGAACGAAGTGGTGAATGTATTGATTTTACAATGATGTGTGTTTTTTTTTTTTGTGTCTGTGTACAGCATAACTAGTCGAAATAATGCTCCAATTTCAAACTATGGGGGTGGTTTCCGATGTAAAAGTGAATATCCTTGGTGCATTATACAGGTAAAAAGTTAACATTTTCCAACAGTTTTCAAAAAAATCGAGAAAAACAAAAAAAAATGACGGAAAAACGGCAATTTTTACGCAAAACCAGTTTTCGACCAAATCGATTTTTTTTTATGGTTGTAATTCAAAAACTAATCACTGAAAATACTTGAAATTTTCACCAAATGTTAATGTCAGTGGTATCTGTATATAGTTAAATTTTAAAAAAAATTTGACTTTTTTTGGGTTATTTATAGACCACTGAAATTTTTGATTTTTTTGAGAAATTTTTTTTAAAATGTCGATAAAAAATTTTTGGATGACCAAAAACTTTTGAAAATTTAATACAAGGTTCCTTATGAGTTGTTTTTATTGTAACTAAAAAAAATTAAAAATCGTTAGTCATAATTTTTTTTTATAAGCGTTTATAGTTCAATTTTTACGAAATCTGTCGAAAACGCGAAAATTTACAAGTAATTTTGAAGTTGAAAAATTATAACATTTTTTGTATTCATAACTAAGGATTAAAATTATAACACTAAGTTTTCCATAAGTTTTCCTTCAAGTAGCTATAGAGAAAACTCATAACATCATTATAGGAAAAATTTTATGTGTGTTTGAATTTTAAATTTTTACGAAATAGCGTAACGACAACGATTTATCCCAAACGATTTTAAATATTTGTTATTATTCAAAAAGTATAAGTCGTAGATACTTGAAAATTTTACCAGTTATTTAGATTGGCATTTTCTTTACATGATTTAATTTTCAAAATATTTTGAGTTTTTTTGAGCTATTTATAGACAACTGAAATTTTCAATTTTTCTGAAAAATGTTTTTTGAAGTGTCGATAAAATTTTTTTGGCCCCATCAAAATGCTTGAAATTTTTATACAAAGTTCCTCATATGTTATTCTTATAGTGATTAAAAAATTATAAGAATACATAGACACAATTTTTTTTTATTAGCATTTGAAGTTTAAATATTGACAAAAATTCGTCAAAAGCATGAATATTTGCAAATTATTTTGAAAGTATATTTCATAAAAATTTTTGTATAAGTAGCTAAGAGTTAAAAATTTAATACATGGTTTTTCATAAGTTTAGTTTACAATTATTATAAAAGAACTTTAATTTTGTTGTATTCAGGCCATTAAAACATAAACCAACTTTTTCACAACCACTAGAAATTATATCCTAGGCTGACAAATCATCTTCGTTCAGAATCGTTTTTGGTATACAATGATAACTATCATTGGATTCAAATTTAACACTCCTATAATATATAATGAATAATGACAAATAATGATCCATACGGCACCTAATGTACAGCAGAGCGGTACTCACTTGCCCACTTTTTTGAATTCAAGTTTTATTTATAATTTTTTTTTAAACTTATAAGTACATTATATATTTTTTTCATTTCTATTATTTATTTTATTATATATTATACTTTATTTATGGCGGGGAATAATAGGCTAATGTCAATTTAACTGTGTATACTGTATAGTATTATGTTTAAAAAAATTGAAGAACAGTTTGTGGAGTGTGAGAGCTTCACCTTATGTTTCAACTAATAAATTATATATCCCCCCCTCAGAACAAAATTATAACTATGCCACTGGGGTAGTTAAATTGTATTGAATAGGTTTATAAATGTCTTCTCTGATTACCAAGTACTTAATTCTCTTTACAAATGAAAAACCCATCTAAAATTTAAAAAAAATTATTATATTTATTTTATGATTTCTTACATGATATAAGAAATAGCCATTAGGTACTTATAATATATTTTTGATATACCTAGTCTTGAATAGTATAATTTTTCATCTTATCTGTAAAGATAAATATTTTAAATGTTGAAATGGTAATTACCTACATAAATAATTATATTTATTTAAGCACAATGTTTTTTTCTGAAATCGTTTTATGTGTGATTTATGTAATAAAAATAATATAAAACTTATAAAATTATGAGTCATTTATAACAAATCAAAATTGTTATTGTATATAAGAGGGTATCCTTATCTATTTATAATTTTATTTACTGTACTTGCACTCTCTTATACATTTTTTAATCTTTTCCAATAGATAGTTAATAGTTTAAAATATGTGTTTTATCTTGGAGTTTACCACTCAACCGCTATATATAAGAACACGTTCTGTTCATAGTTTTTATTATATTTAATGATTCCATATTTAGATATGAGTTATAACTTGTGATCATTAAAAATGAGTAGGTATTATATTATAGTATTATACCAATATACTTCGTAGAACGTTTAATTTACTCTCTGAATATGTTCAATACAAATGGAAAAATAACTTATGCATCAGTAAGCAGTATTTTTTGGTAATTAATATAACCATTTTTTATAACATTATCATAACGATATATTTAAGTTTACGTAAGTAAATTTACAATAATTACTTTATAAGTTTTTATTTTCTATATTTCTATATCTAATTTGTACCTGTAAAATAAGATATAGTAAAAAAATGTACTCAATTTTTTTTATTTATTTAAAAGATATTACAACACAATTTACTTTTACAGTGTCTTGAAGGATTATCCAGAATGGTTTCATTAAGCAGATGCAGTTTTGAATTTGGTGGATTGATATGATTAAGTGGTGTAATGTGAAATTTCTTTCAAAAACATAAAAAAGTGAATAGTTTCTTCGTGTACTGACATAACACTATGATCTTTACGGAATGTATATATTTTAAATAAAAGAATTGTATAAGTTGGTGGCGTGGTAAAGATAATTTTTTGAGGAATGTGCCTCAATATAAATGGATGAGTGGTGGGGTGTACTTATGTGAGGCTATGAGAATAATTAAGCGGACAAATATAACAAGTCCCATTCAAGTTTAAAAGATACATTATTATTAGGTACGTCAAAAAAAGCAATTAAGACTTAAAAGTAATAATTTATGTAATCTACAGAATATTTCACAAATTTATAAGTTGTAACATCTGAAATCAAAAACCTACAACAAAAGTTATTTGGTGTGGAATCATTTAAAATCTTAAAACTGCTCTCCTGTAAAATTTAGTATTTGTGACTTACAACTTTTGGCTTTTTAGCCATCGATATATGGCTTGAATAAATGTATTTCCATTACAAAAACTATAAACATCTGTATATTGTTGCTATTGTTAACCGCATAGTTTTGAAATAAATATAATACTGTCGGTATCAAATCTAACAGTCTCAATTCAGCCTTCACTTTTCTGCAGTATTAAAGTATTTCAAACACATATATTTAATAATTATTAAATTTTGAAAGCATTAAAGCTTCACAACGAACTTATATATTTATATAAACATGCAGAACACTATTAGTCACTATATCTGAAAACGAGACATTGTCTTCGTCCTCTACGGTCCCGATAACCGATGAGCCTATATCAATGAAACCGAAAAAAGGTCTATCAAAAACAGTCTCAGCCATTCAAAATGTATCGGACACGACTATAAAACGACCATACGGATCGATGCCTAATTTAACGGCGGCGGCTATAACAATTGGTTATACTTGGTAATTCGACAAGGCTGCGATTCTGCAGGCACCGACTGCTGTTATAGTACAGCAGGTTTCCACTGAACCGATTGCATTTTGTCCGACGCCGATTGAATTGGCAAACTACGTCGGACAACGAATCCACGAACTTTTCCGTCCGCGGAAGTCGAGATCCGATCTCCGTTCGTCTCGTCTGATCGGCAGGTTTCTGCAGAAGAACCAAACCGTGATGGCTTAGGCGAATCGGACGGGAAGAGCCGAGATTTGACTGGTCGTTCGAAAGATTGTGGTGTTCAATGCCGTACATATCACTCCATTACACGGATAATGTGTTTTATGACACCGAAATTGAATGTACTGCTCCGATGCAAATTTCACGTGACTTGTCGACTTCTAGTTACGACTGTGACAAAACCAGCGGTAACCCAGGTTACTTAAATGTTGCTCGTTGTGGAAACGGGCGAAGAAATTCGTCCGTCGCGTCTTTTGTTGCGCGGCATGATATGGGTCTGCAGTAGTATCTATAGGCTATATACTATATAGACATTAATATTACTGTACCTATAGTTTCAAGTGTTCAAAACTTCAAACATATAAATTATCTTATAAAATGTTATATACTTATTTTTATGGTACTGGTTTGTTATAGCCCCGCCGTGGCAGGTGAAAACTTTATAGCCCCGCCACTCAGGTTTGTTATCACCCCGCCATTCATATAACAATAAATACATCGTATAAATATATATACTTATATATGTATTAAAATTAAAAAATTGAATAATAATAAATATAAAACAGTGGTATAATTAAAAATATTTATTTATTAACTATATATTGATATTGATATAATATTAAAAAAAAATTGAATAATTATAAATATAAAACAATGATATAATTAAAAATGTTTATGCGCTATGTTATTCCCAAAATTCTGCTATATCTTTTAAAATGGTTTCAAATGAATCACTATTATTCAGTTTTGATCACCACATAAATACTGCCAAATACGAGTCTAAAAAATTTCTATCTGTCCCTCTACGTTTTTTGTAGCCCCAGTTAAGGTTAAGGAGGGCTGAGTGGGCTGCAGCCCAGGGGCCCAACAATTTTATGATATTTTAATAAAAAAAAAAATTTTTGTTTATGCATAAGGGGCCCCCACAATGCATTCCGCCCACGGGCCACCACATACCTAAATATAACTTAAATTCTGTTGTTATATGAATGGCAAGGCTATAACAAACCTGAATGGCGGGGCTATAAAGTTTTCACTCGCCGCGGCGGGGCTATAACAAACCAGTACCATTTTTATATATTATTCTTAAATCAATTAGTTTAAGTTGTGAATTATATTTTGTTATGAAACTTATTTGACTATATATTATAATATAAAAATGCGTTTTTTATAGATACCATAAGTTTTTTTAAATCCTACTATCAAAAAAATTAAATTTAAACATTTGTATTTTATCAAACGTATATTTTGTATATTAGATTTATTTTATGATTTTTATTAAATTAAATTAGTAGTATTGAAGAGTGAAGACTCGGGAGAATTTAGATGTTTCCGTCAGGTAAGTTAGGAGTAGACTCGGGAGAGTTTACAATCGCTCGTTTATAATGTGAATTAACACTACAAACCACGAAAATAATAATAAGGCTAGGTTCACATGGACTCGCGTACACCCGCGTCGATCGCCACAACGACGCAAGATTCTATTTCCGCGCGTAGCTTCGCGAAACGACAGCACGAAACTAATACCTACTATATACGAAGAAACTGTTAACTGATATAATTAAATAGGTAGCCAGGTAGGTAAAATATACAGACTTCTATACTTCTATATAGAAATCTGTGGTAAAATAGCTATATAGCAAGCTATACGTTTACACTTTACATACATATTATATATTTATAACATGACAAATAGACATTTAACGATGTTAATGTCAGATAACAAATTATTATATGATGGATAAGATATTATACGAACAACGTGATTTATAAATAAACTTATACAATATTGACTATACAGTATAAACTATAGAGTAAGAACTATGAAATTGTATGGATGCAATTTGAAAATGAAACACAGGTCAGATAAAAAAGGTTCGAGGGCCGACAGTTGTCCATCCCCAGCGTATGGAATAATTGATTGTAGTTAATAGTGAACGTATCATATTATTTATAAAAAATAATATCTGCATTGTGTAGGTAATCGCTTCTGCGCTTAAATAACGACGATTATCGACCTTGCCGGCATGAGCTGCGGTGTCCGAGTGGTTAAGGAGTTGGACTCGAAATCCAATGGGCTCTGCCCGCACAGGTTCGAATCCTGTCCGCAGCGGAGTGAAACTTTTTGTAGGTTTTCTCGAACTTTCTTCTCGTTCATCGATACGACGCAGTGGTGATCCGTTAGTGACACCTAGAGAACACTTGGGAAACGCCTCGTCAACTCTTCGGCGGATTTTGGAACTCGCGAGAGGGGAATTTACATTACCGATTATGTTGATCTTTTTTGTGACGCGTCACTTCCATAACAAAATCTACACCACGATCATTGCACGATAATTTCGCAGATAGTTTTACACTTTGAACGGCGGTCACACTGTATATTTCGTCGTCGCCGCCGCCGGTTGCCATGAGTTACACCTATAGGCAACTCCGTTTTCCTACGACAGCCGCGGTCTGCCGCCCCACACACTCGTCCACAGTCGCTCCGTCGCTGTGTTTGTTGACGTTAAGTCTGTTCGCCGTCGCTGCTATCGTCGTCGTTTTTTGTTTTCGTTTTTTGTATATTTTTTCGACAGGCGTTTTGCTCTTACGTTTTGTTTTCAAATTGTTTTTGGTTCGCACACACACATCTCGGGATCTAGAATACTTATAATAAGTTCGGACGTGCTCCTGCAGCAGTAATGATATGACATCTCGCGAAAGAAACAAACGTAAGTAGTACCCATGAATCAATTATAGATACAATTATCTTTGCCTTTAGGTTTTATCATCTTGTTGTTTACCCCTATCGCCTATAGGTAAAGCACTTGCTTACTTACTTGTTGCACAGAATTAGTTTACGCAAAATCATGTCGTAGGATTGGTTTTAGGCGAGTCGCGAGTATTTAATTACTATTAATATTTTTCCTTCCCACGGGTTCTCTCAGTTATATATTGACATCGCCCTGCTGAACTTGACTGGACCATCAATGTATACCTATTATAGTATCATAATATTGTGTTTCTGGTGAGCAATATTTGTAGACTGTGACGCCCGGTTGAATTCACACGGTTCGGGCGAAGACAATCGTAGTTCGGTCACATCACTATTGGTTAAACAATCCAGACCGAAAAAAATCGACATCTGTTTCGTTTCCAGGTATCTATACCTGGAAACAAATAAATGACTACAACAACAACAACAATAACAATGAATACGACAATATTATTATCGGTGGTGCCCACTCGATACGCGTGTTTGGTGCTTTACAATATTCGTTTATTATCAATTATCATCACGCGATAAGACGACTATAAAATATTATATACGGTCTGATACGGACACCTGTAGTGACTGCAGTGAGGCGGGCCGCGTGTATTTGTGATTATTCCGACTGCAGTCGTGTATTCTTGTCATTAGATCTTCGATAATTTTACATTAATTATGTTGTTCGTGGCAATCATCGTGTATCACCATATTTCAATGTTGTTCTTTACACAGACTGTATGGTAGTCGACGAAATGCACTCTTACATGATGACATATTATAGGACTTATGTAGGAATTATTGTTTGCTAAGGTTTCAGTAATTCTCTTTTGGATGTTAAGAAGCAATGCCGTTCGATTGGCATACGCATACCTATGTATGATTTGTGTTCGAATTCTGAACAGTTAACGTTATCTGAAAACTATTGTAATCGTGAAGCAATAGAAATAATTTACAATATTATTACAAGTGAAGTACAAAATATGCGAGTGGATCTCGAAACTAGTATACTTAGTCGAATATAATATATGTTATATTTGACATACCATGACAAACTTGAGTATTTTCGATGTTTGAATGTTTAAAGAGATTAACATAAGCTACTACTTATTTCATAAAATCGTATAATAACAGTTTATTGTATAATAATTGTGTTTAGTTCCATTTACATATATATATATATATATTGTGATGTGTGTTACATTCTACGTACCTAGTTAACATTTATCACGTCATATAAGTCACCTGCGCTTAGACAGTGTTTGTTACTGTAGTATGTAACAGGTGTTTATATATGTTTTATAGTTTGTTTACTTTTTAGGGTTGTTAAAAATATCTCCTTTTTTGTAGAAACTACTTTATTATTTTTGTTTCTATTACATATTATATTTTATATAACGTAAGCAAATTTTGTAAATTATTATTGTTGGAAGACTATAATAGCAGTGCAATTTTTGCTGGCTAATCGGTTCTTATGAATCTTTGAATCGCGTGAGATCGAATATCTGTCGTTGAAAACTCTGTTAAAATATTACCATAATATAATAGTTACACTCCACCCGCGTGATCTTTCATCATTATTATGTTTCATCACCAGCTAATGCGGAGAAAACCATTGTGTTTCTTGTTATTCAACCCGTAGTCAAACAAACTATAAACTGAGGCAATGGATCTTAATTGAAATTGTAGGCTGGTATACCTTAACTATACAATTCACTGAATGAGCGTGCTATATTCCAAATAATTATCTTCGACAATCATGTTGAGCAGAAATTTCCATAATGCGTTTTTTACTTGACATTTTAATACGGTGACATCCTTGACGGTAGTTTATATTTACTGTAAAAAGTTATGAAAAATCGGTTAGAGTTTCGTCAACACGGTCGTTTGCACATTGTGTCGATGCACCATATATTTTATATTATATTTTTATATAATACGAGGACTACTGGTTTTCAAAAGAACCGTATAAAATGATTGGCGTCCTTCGATTACCGTCTAATAATGTAGTGCGTATATATGTACTTTTTTCGATCGCGCAGATTGAGAGCCACGTGAAATAAATCTGATGGATACGATATTATTACAGACACTATAATAATAAGAGTATCCCATCATTATTGTTGTTGGCGTCTGGTGGTCGGTGGGTTTATCATGTGTGTCCCAAAACTACCTTTATATTTATAATGTAGCAGTAAAATATACCGGCCGCACCTGTTGGGGTTCTCGAATTCAAAGAAAAATGCAGAGAATAAGAGTAAGGTTTTTATGATACTCCATAACGTATAACATTTCAAAAATTGTCTTGTATTACTTTTTAAATGATGTAGTTTTAGGCTCTATAATAAGCCGTGGGACTTACGGTTGTGGGTAAGTTTGATATAGTAATATTATTATTATTTTTATTGATTTATTTGTTTACTAAAATATTGTCATACCTATAAATTAAACTTTATAATTTACAAGTATCATTTTCTTAAAATAAATATCAATTTATAACGTTTCCATACTTTGATAAGAAATTTAAACTTTTTTACTATATAATTTTCTCAAAAGATAATTCACAATTCGTCAGAAAAAGGGAAGGTTAGATGCCTTAGGTATATATATATATATTTGTTATAAATTGCCGGCGATACTAACGCATCACTATATCGAGCTGTATCATACCCGTCTATATTGACTACTGGTGACGATGTCAACAACGACGCGTGAAGGGGAAATGTTTACGTAAACATGGTGAATATATATAATATACGTGTGTGTGTATAATATATATCACTACGACGATGACGATTATATCATCCGTGAATATGATTGAACTCTTGTGGTTTGAAATGGAAAGAAGAAAAAAAAATCAAACGCTACAATGATTAACTGACTACGGCGGCAACGGCAGTAGCCATGACCCGTTTTACCCTATTGGACCGACCGAGAGACAATATTATATTATATACGCACGACGAGAAATTAGTTTAAGGCGTAGATACACACCTCCACCCCCGCCGCCACCGTCATCGTACTTACAACTGCGGCTGCAGTAGATGGCAGTCACCGGCAGCCAGTCAGATTCCTTTTTATCTTTTATATACAAATATGGTGCCGATATTCCACCTTCACCGTACAATACTATACCACTATATATGTATAAATAATATAATAACATACGTGGCCCGTTTCTCTATGCGCGCGATCGTGCACGTAGCGCGCACCTTATATTATACATCGTCGTAAAACTCGGTAAGGTCTTCTACATACTTGGCGACAAAATCTTCACGTATCCTCGAACCGCCTTCACCGTCGCACCGTGTTTATTCTGAGAGAACTTAACATAGCTTCAGTTTTGAAGAAATGTCGTTTCACATAATATCTAATGCCTTCCCGAGCGTTCGCACTTAAACATAATATTCGTATACAATAATATGTTACATATATAATTAATATTATTATTATTTAAACTTTTTGATTTTTATTTATTCGAAATCATTGGCCATTGACTGGCTGACGCGTGACTTCTGTTTTTCTGTTTATTAGTTTTCTACTATTAGGTATGCTGTTTAGTTTCTGCGCGTGGTGCGAATAACCAGTCGCCAGAGTTTATATATCTTCTGTTCTTTCGTCCACCACCGCGCAATGTACCTATATATAATACCTAGTACTTCCTAACTCCATCATTTACGCATTCTCTGTATAAATATAAATTACGACGAGACTATGTGTGCGTGCACTGCAGTACACGTTATGTTCACGATAATAATATTTGTAAGATATTTCCATCACGTAGGAACGAAAGTGTGCTGCGCCGCGACCGGAATGATATGAGATCCTCTGCCGCGCGTCATATTACGCGTACACTATTCCGGGGAACCTGTTTTCCTCGTCCGACGGACGGACGACGCCATTGTAAACAATTTTTTTTCCACTGACCGTCGGCGGGGACGACGAGACGACGACAACGACGGACGGACGAGAATTTATGCCGCTCACCACCGGGGCACACCTTGCGTTGCCGCTGCGAGTCGTGTTCATTAACCTAACCCCACTCCCACTTACTCATTACATACTATATTATAGTCTATTAGTATGCGCGGGGCCCATTGTCTTTTTCAGTTTCGCACGTTTATAATATATATATACGTATATAAAACGAGGAATAATGAGAAACGTCCGACGCCGGTCTTATCATCATGATAATTATTATATTATAAATCGGATATATACTATAGTATAGCCAGTATAAATAGGTATTATGTAGATACTGAGGATAAAAAACAAAACAATTGATGCGGTCGAAAAAGCGAAACGCATAAGAAACATTCTCCGGATAACTAGAGGAAGTGATGCATCTTGTAGCACGGCAGAGAAATTAACGGCGGTGGCGTTATGTCGCTATGGCGGTAATAATCTTACTATAATATTTGGATTTTGGACGGTGCTACTAAAGATCTATTGTAATGTACAATACATATATATGAAAAGTGGGAGTATTGTGCACTGAGCATAATTTAAATACAAAACTAGTGATAAAAAAAATGTTTCAAAAGTGAAAATCCTACATTATAATTACTGCAGTTGATTAAAAAAAAAACGAGTATGCCGTAATCGTATTGCAGCAGAAGTAGGTATATACTATATAGGTATATGCGATTACGACGCACAGTAACTGTTGCTTATGTTTCCGTGTTGTGACGCGCCATATAAACCGCGACGATAAATTGATATCATCATTTTTTTTAACGTTATATACGTAAATACAATAAAGTGTTTGCTCGCGAAAAAAGAAAAACCATTACTAAGATTGAAAAAATGCATTTCGATTCATTGTTCATCGTCGTCCTCATCCGGTTAGGTAGGTAGGTACCTATATAATGTTATTATTAGGAGTATTGCAATGGTAGTGGAAGTTGTAGTTTTGTCGTGATTGAATAGAGCGACGAGTGAATGGAATGATCATTTTATAAACCGGGAGGCCCATGACCGCTGGAGACATCACGTACATTGTCCAATATTATTTTACTGAACATAATCATTTTTATTATTATTATTGCATTTCTATTAACTGACAATTTTCTATTTAATAAAACGCACGTGCTCCTGTATCCGTGAACTTGGTTCGCGTGTCTAAACATGTTTACATAGCATACAAAATTATATTATACAGGTATCTAGGTAGTGACAAAAATGTTACTCTATAGTTGATGGCGCATTATTGTGCAGTGTTCGATGGTTTAATTATTAGTTATTACGTACTGCAAGTGGTTTTGAAACTGGACAAACTGAAATTATTGCAGCGTGGACAATCTCTTTCAGTGGTGGTGATTAGAGGGCATATCTCTGCACTCGGTAGGAACGGGTCACGAATCTCCGTGCGTTTCGTCATTCCTAGTCATTACTCATTACTATCCATTCCGGTCTAAATAATACGACAAAAGTAATAAGGATCGTTTTATTAGTCAAATATTATATTAGGATTTTGAAGTTTAGTGTTATAGTAATGTTTTCGTTGTTTTTACAAGTATAATATACCTAGCCTTAAAATCAAAAATGATAATTATGAAACCCAATTTGAAATCAATTCTATTGATTTGTATTTTTAATTGTATGTATTTTATCGAAATACCTAAAATTTGAAATTATAATTATTAACAATAGGAAGTATAGATTGTGTATACTATTAGATTATACATTCGTTTTTAACTCGTAGTTTTGAATTAAATAATTTTATTTAGAAGATGTTATGGATGCAAAATGCACATAATATATAGCTACAAATAATTTGTTATTTTTTGTACTTGTGACAACGGCGACGCAAGTAACATTTATGCATGTACGTATAAATCGAATACGCTTTGAATATAATATATTGTGGTCACCCATGCCTGTTACCTGTTTATATGTAAAAACTATTTATGATACCTATCTTTGCTGAGCTGGTAGTTAATAGAAACAATATGCTCCTCCATGCAAAATAGTTTGTGTCACCACTAGATTTATGACTAGTGTGATATTTTATTATATACCTATAGGTATAGGTACCGTAAATCTTCCAATGAAATTATTTTACGATTGAAAACTCAAGAGGAACCAATCATAACTATTTGTATGCATCTCTACATTCCATAAAAATCTGAACAAGTATATTATATTTGTTTGTGTTTATTGTGTTTATATTTTATGTGTCTTCTAGGTATAAAATAATAATATGCCGGATATCATTTAGTTGACGTAATTGTCTAGAACAAATTTATAATTTCGGGTTATCTATTTTATGTTATTTTATTAAACAATAAGATACATGTTTACAGTTCAAGATCGAGTACTTTATTATGTATAAACTGCATTGAAATAATTTACTAAAATAAACTAAAAGAACAGTTTCAGATCAAACTTTATAAGGAAATTAAAAAAAAAATAAAAAGATTTTCTGTCATATTATCTTGTAGGTTTATATTAGTGTACTTCATTATAATTTATATAAATATAATCTTGGGTAGCTATGTTTTTACAATTGTAATAATATTTTTGTATAGTTGTTGTTTTTGTTAATCACTTATTTTTTAAATTTATTAAATCAAATTAACCAAAAGCTCATAATAATTTTGCCAATTATGAATTTTATATTGTTATTAGACCTGTTGTAACATATATTACTAAAAAGACCGTTAATACGATTTGGAAGAAAGGATGTTTGCCTAACAGGAATCATGTGAACTTGAACAATCAAGTTAGAACTCGATTGTTCCGAAATGTCTTGCATAACATGTTTTTAACGATTTAAATTTTACATAGCAATTATTTTTCTCTAAATTCATATAATCTTTTTAAGTAAAATATTTTTTTTTTTTAATATATTATAAACTATGTTAGGAAAAATAAATTATCATATAATTATATACAAGCTACACATTTTTACGTGTGAATGTTATATAAAGATTTATATAGAATTGTAGTTCAGACATGACACATGCCGTATATTAATAATGCAATAATTATGAATAAATATTGAATTAACTGACTCGAAAACTTTAGGTGTAAGACGAAAAACAGTTGTTATAGTGTACATGTTTATTTTTATTATTTACGGTGTATAAAAAAATTGTACTAAAAACGAAACCTAAGTATAGTGCAGAATTAATTAATATTTGCTGGTGACATTGTTTATATTATATTACACAATATAGATCTTGTAGTGTTTAATGCGGGATTGATTTAGGTCACATACTCGTGTTTGTACAATGACAACAATGATGCATATAGATATTACGGATTGACTTTTAACCTGGACCAGCTGTATATAATAGATTGTGTTGGGGTTGGCTAGTTTAAGCGTTAATCATTTTGATATAATACAAACATAATATAATGATGACTTCTGTGAACCGGTAAAATCATCTCTCGGCACACTTTCCAACAACGGATATCCGTTCGTTTTCTAATACATAGATCTATCTATTTATATATAATATAATATACAATATAACTACATAAGTATATGAATATAACCGCACAAAAGACACTGATGGTAATTGTCGGATCGTTTTACTCTGGTCCGTCGGCCGTATGACCCACAGTCCATGTGTAACCTAACCCGAAACACAAAATAAAGCGTACGCTCGCCGTATGTTGTATAACTTAGGAAGATTAGGTCATGCGTATACACAAATACATCTAACTGGAGAGTTTGCATTGTCGTACAGAAGTCGACCAAAATCACAATCTGCAGTTGTCTATTTAACATAGGTAAATAAATGTATATATATTTATTATTATATGTGTGTGTGTATTACCTAACTTGTACGTAAAGTAAATACTTAAATATTCGACTCGTCATTTTTAGGTTTTCCAGATTTAATTTATTCATAATTCTGTTTCGTTAATTTAAAAGTATTTTTATGTTAAATAAGGAGGGTGTAACTATATACATTTTGAATTTTATTACAATATACACGAGTAATTGACTAATGAAGTATTTAAGTAACTAATAAGTAATAACATATTTTTTACCTATATGTATCGTAGCATGGTTAAATACTTTTTATCGTAGACGCTTGAGTTATGAAAACCATAAGAGGTAGTTTATTGTTTATAGGTATCATAAATCGTGTCTCTATTGATGACTGATGAGTTGATTTTAATATGTCACATTTTATATAAAATAAAATTTACATAATAGTTTACTTATAAATAGTAAAAATAAACCTATAACGGATAATTATTTTATAGTATGTACCTAATATATTTCAATTTTTAGCTTTAATTAAATTTAATCTTATTTAGATTTTAGACATTTAGGAATGGATGTTTATAATTTAGTCTTAAATGTCACATCATGTTAATGGCATTGAAACCTACCTTATAAACTAATAGGATTCCGCTGTGATTCATTAATTCCTTCTTCTGATTATTTCGTACGATTGCTTTGTTACCATTTTCAACTACGAAATTGTTCTTGGCTGCATAATATTCAAATGACATTGTTTTGCGAAGTTCAGTGTAAAAATTGTATCCCCTCTTGAAGCTTAGTGTAACGGGTTAAATCGTGAATCATCTGTTGATGGACTAAATGAAAAATTTAGACACAGTAGTTTCTTTCCAAGAGGTTTTATTGATAATATTATCTAGCAATAGAGTGACTAGGTATAAAATGTATTGAAAAAATTGTTCTTGCAAGTTACACAGCTGAAAATCAGTCAGCATATTCTATACAGTCGAGTGTATATATAGTATTTCCGGTTAGCAGAGCATTCTTCGTATACCTATACCGGCTATACTCCAGTCGTATGTCATTATTAGGTGCATATATAGTATTATGACGAATTGTTTACATATATATTTTATTTTGATTTAGTTTTAGTATGGGTAGTATGGGAATAATAAAAAAAAGATTTTAAATGATTTTATGTAATTCCTTTTTACATTACCTATGTAAAAAAAAAAACACAATCATATAATGATATATGTATTAAACTTTTAAGTAAAAAATATGATTGACCTATTTACAAATACCAAGTTTTTCAAAAGATTATGTTGCTATGAGTAAAATTGTTAATTTTTATCAATAATGTATCTATTTTATATTTTCAAATATGTTGGACTAATCCTATGATCATATTATCATATACCTAACTATGTATAGGAAAAAATTTTAAGTATAGAAATACGTCGTACAATATAGATTTATACAAAAAGATGACAACACAGGGTTTTAGATGCTGAAGTGTGTGTATTACGCAAAAAAAAAAACTTGTGGTCAAAAAACTATAAACTTTCTTAATATTATTTAATTCATTAGATTTTGACGTAAAATTATAATATTATAAAAACCAAAACCTTAAAAAAAAATATAATTATAAAAGAACGATTATTGTATATAATTTACCATAAACCTAATTGTTATTGTATACGTTATGCTATGTTAATATTTTTTTTCATATTTTATAAAAATTGTTTATTGATATTATAAATTTTATATTATGTTGAATCATTTTTATTCTGTAATTTTTTTTAATTATGTACTAGTACTAAATAATATTAGTCAATTGTATTTGTTTACTAGTTTTATAGTTTACAATTTGTATTTAAAAAAAAAATCTTTTACTCTCTATCTCCAACACAAGTATAGCTTAAAGGAAATAGATAATGGAAAATGAAAATTATATATTTAATAACTATTATGCATAATACATGGGTATATTCTTTTTTCGATCAATAAAAAAAAAATACTAATAACTTATTTTAGTTCATATGATCACAAATACTATATCAATATTTTTTTAACAGTTAATAGGTAATAATAAATATTTTAATTCGATTAATCATGTAAAATATAAAATTTATATAATTATAATATATAACTGTATTTTAAGTTTTAACCCTTCTTATATAATCATTTTAGTTTGCACTCTACGTACTTATTTAAATACTTGTTTATCTGCAGACACAATATACGAGTATCGGAGTATATTATATTCAGTAAATAATCGAGTTGAATGTTTAATATCTTATTTATACAATAAAAGATAATTATAATTTCAATTTTATTCCTAATTGTAAAGTATTTTAGTATTATTCATAATTCCTGATTGCGCACAATAATATTATAATAGTTGCATTCAATCATGCATGTATTGATTATTATGTATAATAGCCAGAACTAAAATATATTACCTGTATTAGTATATAACAAATCGATTTAAATTTTACCTAATTCATAATTACTGTTATTTAATTATTTTATTGAGTAATTAAATTGATTTCTGTATACAATTTCTTTATATAAGGTTAATGTATATAATCTCATTTATAATAAATTGTTATTACTTCAAAGATTTCACTTATTATATATTTTTGTAATAGTACTACAGACAAAATTTTCATTTAAGTGTTGTATTTTTATATTTTTGGATAAGCTTCACTAGGCATGAAATCACTTTTTATTATTTTTGACATACATTCTGAATGTTGCGTAAATTATTATTTTATTAGCATTAAAAAAAAAAAAAAAACTGCAGTGTTATTGAATAATTATTGAAGTATAGCCGACTACGTTCAAATTGCTAAACGATTAATAATAACTCTGTAGGTACTCAGTGGTGGATTTTTTCAATTATAGCTATATTATAGGCTGTTTGATTACTTTTTGTTTTAATTCTTGTACCAACCTTTTTTTTTATTATTTGTTAAGGCTTCAACAACTGATTATTAACCTACTTTAAAATTAAGTACAAGTTATAACTAATAAGTCTTATAATAAATTCACACTACCTGTTTATAATTTTTGGTTTAAATAGATTACATCAATAAAAAATGTATATATTGTATATTATATTATACTAGATTAAATGTAAAAAATTGTTCAATGTTTTCTTCATTGATATTGAATCGAATAAAAGTGTTTATATTTTAGATGGTGAAATAAGTGGGTTTTTTTTATTGTTTATATTTATTGTTGGTTATTCTTTTGTGGGGATTATAACTCATTATTAAAATAAGAAGTTAAATAATTTAGTCATTTTGGTTTTAATACTACCATCAGTCAATATAAATATTATTTTTTGACCATTTTTTTTCTTATAAATATTCGTTTAATTTTTTTCTACGTGAAATAATTTTTATTTGAGAAATATTCTTTGAATGTAAACGTGATAAAATTGAAAGGATAGTTTATAGTTATTATTTTAAACTTTAAAGAAACATGTCTCTTGTTGGTTCAAGTTCTTCATCTAACTAATCGGTGACTCGTGTTGAGAGATTAAATCTTGATCTGATTTTAGGTTTTTTGATTAGGCTTTAATTTTCTGTACCTTTCTTTTCTTTTTTATTACATAAATAAACGAACCATATTTTACATTTACATAATAACCTTGAAAGAATTATAATAATGAACCTTTTCTTGTATGAAGACATGAATACACTTATACACGGAATAAGCACACACAAACACATGTACCTATATCTATTATATATATATATAGCATTTAATAAAAGTAACACCGGATCTATAGTGAAAGTAAAAAACTGCATTTATATAGAGTATTATTTTTTTGTTTATATGAACAAACCGCGTTGGTTTGTGTTTATTCAGCTTTTGTTTTCCTTCCTATCACCTTATTAATAATGTCGATTCTATGCAGATGGATGTTTAATGGCTCAAGTTAGTTTATGTATTTAAATTTCTTGTATAGTAATTTTCAATTACCGAAATATAATTGCTGCTAACGTAGTAATGGATATCATAGATTTGTTGAAGACGATTTAAATGCAATATGACATAGGTAATAGAAGTATCGCATATAAATTAAAATATATATATATATTAATTAACATTTGTTTTCGAAGAATTTTTTATTCAAACTTACTACGCACACCTTTTTTTATTCTCTATAACTTTTATTTCATTATGTGGGTCGCTCCACATGCTTATACATAAGTCATTCTGTATCGAGCCCATTATTGGAATATTGATCACGCAAGAATGTCCCGGCTTAATTTACTTCCGGGTGCGTACATGCAAATACAATAGATTTGTTTTAGCATTTACCAATTATTTTTTTTTTTATAGTCATTGCTGAGATCTATTATGTAACATTTTATTTTGTATTTTTTTGAAAATTATTTGAATTATTTTAGACTGATATTAAAAATACACGTATTTATTTAAGTACATTAAATATATCACCCTATATAACTACTTAATATGTATGTTGTAAATTATGTGTATCAACAAGAATAGTTGTTCTGATTAATTAATAAACGTAGCAAAGATAGATATAACGCTTATAAGTTATAACCATATTGATGTAGGTCTTGTTTAGATAAAGTTTATATTCATTTTACTTAGCAATCATTTTTATAGATTATTTGTATTACCACTATCATGCAATTTCATTATTTAAACGAACGAGTATAATCCATAACGAGAAAAACCTGTACATTATTTTTGGTCGACATAATTTCAATAGATGTCTTGTAACTTATAATAGTTGTGTTTTGTAAAAATGAGAGTTGTGACGTCTTGTTATAAATTGAGCAATGATCAATGACTAGTTGAAAAATAAAAACTAAGTAGATTTAAGCTTATATGTGAATTAATATTATGTATTAAAAAATGTGATCTTTATACTTGTAACTATAATAGTATATGTATTCTATTTATAGTGAAATGTATAACGTGTTATGAATTATTAATACATAGCAATTTCTATTGAAAATCGCAAACACCTTTAAAAAAGTAATTTATCATTTGCATAATTTATTTGTGAGAAATCAAGCAACTTATTAGATTTAAGTCATACAAATTTTATGTTTATTCCTGGTGTATTTAAACTATTACATTTAAAATCATTTCATATTAAAATTGTTTTTTTTTTTTGCGAGAACGAATGTTATTAGTTTGTGCCGCTATTTTATTTTGTTCATGATACATTATTTTATAATTTTTAAAAACGATTTATCTTTTAAATTTAATAAGTATTTTTTTTTCAGATTAGCAGAATGAAGTAATAGTATCAGATAAAATATTAGTTTTAAACAAGTCACTAATATGCGTATCAATGGCGCCGAATCACTGTCATCGTCTTCAAAATCTGAAGCCGGTAAGTTAAAAAAAAAATAAACTAAGCAATTAATTAATTTTAACTAGAACCACTATATTAATAAGTTTATATTGATAAATTATAGTACTCGAACATAAAATATGTCTACAACATTTTATTTATTTTTACAAAATTTAAAGTATTAATAGGGCTTCAACGTGAAAATTAATAATCATCTCACTACTAGGTTATAAAGTGAATAACGGGTTAATTAAATTTCACAGACACCAATTAAATTGCATGGCTTGAAGTTATCTTATATAGCTTATTAAAAAAATGCATTTTTAAATTATTCAAAATTGCATATTATTATAATTATAATCACAATTATTGTGAAATAAGATATAATTTAAAAGGTAGTATATAGATTGAGATAAGATTAATACAAGTTTCAGCGTAGATTGTAATTGCTATAGCTCATCTCCTCTGTCTCAACTAACGTTTATATGTAGTTGCACAAGTGGGCAGTACATACTGTTAGTGCTCGAATTGGAAAAATAAAGGAAAAGGGACTCCCAGAAGTAAAAAAAATAGCGTTCCATTCAATGATTGAAATTAACCAACCCCCCCCCAATAGTATTATCAACAGCAATCAAACAAACATTACAGCTATATAAAATGTTTACTACAACAATAAATACGAACAGTGCGAGGGAAGCGAGCAAAAAATTGTATGGGCCCTTAGTCCTTACGTTCTGGGACCTATCCGCCCCCCCCCAGGGCGCGGGCGGCTCCTGTACAATGTGTACATATGTATTGTTACCAATGTTACCGACCATCAGATAACATGGCTTCTTAAATTTTATCTTGATATAAAATAAAGTATTCATACATATTATTAGTAGCTGTAAGCCTGATTATAATAATTATCTTATATCTTTTGATTTTTATCATCAATGAAATTACAATTTTTTACATTTGTTCAAATTGCTAATACATAATATTAATATATATAGTATATACTATGTATGAACAATGAACGTTTTACAAGTTTTTCAATAATAATTTACATGGTGGACGTACCATCCCCCTGTATAAATTAAAAATATAAGAAGGGGTACGCTAAAATAAATAATAATTAGTAGGGGAGCCCCGCCCCATGCGTTCTTTTGATTGAAAATCGAAATAAGTTATCATCGACGGGACCGAGTGCTATAATAGTGTTCTAGTTTTTGTGTCATTACGATGATCGAATATTATAGGTAGGTACATAATATATATAAAGGACGGTCACCTACCTTATTATTATATAAAAACAACGATCGACGCGAAACGATCAAATGGCAACAATAAAAATAGTTGAATTCCGTTTTGAAAATCACTTTTTGCCGTCATCGTCGTTGTGGTCATTGTTATCGCCTAGCTTGTATTATGTTATACCTCTGTCCTCTATACATTTCGAGCGTCATACCCGCCGGCGCGGCGGTTCATCGCATATAATATAGTTTTTATAATTTATTATAATGTTTGACTGAAATACCGTCGTCAAGCTTACATCATTTAGATACATCGTATATAATGTACACGATAACAATATAATACGTTTATATATACGTGTGTAATATACCCATCAAAGAAGTGTTAACGACACTGTACAATATACATGTATCTCATTTGAGGTGTATCTGTATATAAACGCCGCTAGATTTCTTCGAAGGCCGTGGGAAATCCGAGGAACCTGTGCTCGGTCGTCGTCGTCATGTGCCGGTTCTCTATGCAGTCGTCGCCTCGGATATACGTAGGGTTCCTCATATATGTTACGCTTTTCGTATAATATAATAGTACCTATTTAGCTACTCGGCACTCATCGGTAATCATATTATAAGTTATACCAACCATAAGCTTAAAGTATTGTTTAAGTAAAGAATAGAATCAATTAAAAAAAAAACAATTTTTTTTATACAAAATAATAATCTATAAGTATATTTTATCTCCTTTCACGTAAAAAAATAGACTTAAAACGTTGATGTATTGTATATTATTATTTATTCAGAATTATCTATCAATGTATTATTAACTGAATCAATGAGTTTCCAAAAATCAAGTATAGTCGTGGTAAATTTATGTAACTATGTATCCCGTACTTATACATGGTAAATTCGTATGTCACGTATTCACTCACTACCTATTTATATGTGTTATGTCCGCCACCTTTCCCTGTGTGTTAGGTGGATCGGTGAACCACAACAAGTCTGACGTTCGACTGCTTTTATATCGTATTATTATATTTTAGTATGTCCAGTGTACACACTACTCACACCACATCAGTAGATGGTGAACGGATCAGGTGCTACTATATTCGATCGCCAAAAACCATACGCGCGGGTGAAAGCGAATATCGTGCAATGACATTGATGGGGCGGAGTGGGTAGAGTAAAATAAACATAAAAAAAAACACCGAATGTTTTCACTGCGATTGACACATGGTGGTCAATGATCATTATACCTGCGGTGGCGGTCTTCCATCCATCGGACTGTACATCCGATCGTCCATCGTGATAATAATATATAATATTATTGTATTTTATACAGGATGTGCTTCGGCCTTGACACTCCTGCGTCGCCGAGTTCCGGACGACGTCATACCAATAGCCAGTCGACGATGTTATTTTTTATATGTTATTACGGGAAATAGTACTTTTTTACCATCATTATTTTTACTCAAAACCATTCGAAAAAATATTACTCGTTGTCGTTTCCGCGTTTGTGACGCGACGAGTCTGCAGTTCGCAACCGGTTCGATTATATGTGTACTATGGCAGTGTAGTTGATAGAGCCGCGGGTCCATCGTGAACCGTGATTTTTTATATTCCAATGCGCGAATAATTTTATTTTTACCGTAATAATGTTATATAGTTTTATACTTTTATAGTGTTCCGATCTGCGATTTTTAAATTCTTTTAGTCGTCTGATACAACCTGTTTGAGCAAATCAACCTATGGTGATATATTATTATAGGTATAGTAGGTACCTTGGAATAGTTTACCACCGACTGTCGAGTCATAGACGTTTTGTCTATATGTCGTCTAATATGATTGCATTTTCTATATAATATAATATGTTCGTTGTTTTGAATATTATATTATGCAATTATTAGTTTGTTTTCATCAAAATTAGCATTGTTTTTCCTTTGCTATATGTTCGTAAAAAGTTGTGAAACTCGGATAGTGTATCTTTGAAATCGAATAGCCTAGCGTAAACATATAAATGATATCCGCATGTTCGAATTTCATGGTAATGAGTGTTTATGTTCGAGTATGAATGTATGATGATCATTTAACATTCATTTAACATCTGCACGTACTTTTATTATATTATTTTAATATAGACTCATCTGTTTTGTTGCCAGCTATTAAGCTGATTAATCGCTAATCTGTATTGTTTACCAATTGTTATTACCACAGTGACTAAGCAAATTGCTTTATATTAAAATGGGTGTACATTTCTAATATTTATAATTCTTTACTGACTTAACTTTCTTTCTCAGGTGACGATTTATTCGTTTGTGATCGATGTTATTATTATTACAATATTTCAAATTAGACATCACAATTATTTTACAAGATATACGTCAGAACATACGTACCTATAATAAAACATAATTACTATTATATATATAGTATTAAAAATTGAATCATATTTACTAATGTAGGTATATAGCTTTAAATTTATGTAATAATTCTGATATTCATTAATATGATATTGTTGGTCAGAAATAACTAATAAGTAGGCTTTAATTTTTTATTTTTACTTTTAAATAATCATTGTACGGTAAATAAATCTTGTACAACTTGTCGTTTCGGTCCCGTGAATTTCGTGCGAAAATAAAGATTTTTGACCTTGGAAATTGAAACTATAAGTCATTGAGACAATGTCATAAATGTATAATGTGGAATTATGAAAGGTTGTAAAAATAAGTAACATTTTTCCATTATTATGTCTGTATAGGTACAACCATTTATTAAAAGTCGTTCTGTTATAATAGTCCATTAAAATGTATCTATTATAAATGTACTATAATAATAAGCATTGTATACCTATAGTTGACTCATAATCTTTTAATAACTTGTAAAATAGGGATTGTTATTATCTTATAATTTATACATTTTTATCAAGTTCATGAATAGCTTTTAGATAAAATAATAAGTAAATAAATAAATAAATAAAGTCACTAGGTAGATAATTAATTTCATTATGATATTTATTTTAGAATCATTTTTACTGTTGATTACTTAAATAAATACAGTTATAATCTTTATTTGAAGTAAAGAAAATGTTTTTTTGTAATTAAAAAGACAAAATCATATTATACTACTTTCTTACTATAACTAGTTTTATGTCGTGTGAAATTGGACATTTAAAATTATTTTTTATGAAAAAATATCGGTATACATTTATGTAAGTAATGCCATTTTTAATCTCAAAAATTTTAATTATTGAATTAATAGGACAAACGATTCAGACTTGTGTGTACCCGATTTCGAATAAGGACCCCCGGTATGTGGTAACACTGCCCGTAAACATATATCGATTGACCCTCGTGGTCACCCTTCGAGAGCTGCGTTCCGAGAGGAGTGTGTTCATACAGCTGCAACGACTGTAACGACGCGGTGGCCGTTGTGTTTGAAATCAAACGTCGGCTAAGTATGACGTGTGTAGTCGTTGCGGTGTAGTTAAAAGTACATTTTAATTTTTCCATTCTCGTTGACATGCGTGTATTCCATATTTTATATAAATTATCGTTTCGTTACATATCCTAGAAATATTAATAGTACCTATAGGCAAATCGAGCGTGTAGTTAATGTCGAAAAGATGATTTTTGATACGGTTTTACGTGCGACAGAGTTATCTCTATAAGTAAGTCCGTTCTGAAGATTTTTTGGCGGTGTACTATTGAGTATTGAGATAAGTTTTGAATTTTTAGAACATTCTATACAATGTAGAAATTGTTTTTAACGTTTGTAGTAGAATACTCCCCACTTGTAGTCATTTATTTCAATATTACAGGATTACATATTATTCCGTATGTGTTGAACACCTGCAATAGTCTGTGTATAGGCTTTAACGTCCGGCTTCCAGACGACTCGAATCCTGGAGATCCTATTTTTATGTACTACCTTCGGTCGTCAACCTCGCTGGATGTGATTTCCAAATTTAGCATTTACTACTGCGTACTTGGTAGCTATCTGTTTTACACATTCGTTTACCTGTTCTAGATGGTGTTAAGTGGGTTTGAAAATTATTCTCCTTTACGTTTTTCACATACCTACCTACTTTGTTTATTAGTTATTTATTGATACAATGATAACATTTTAACTTTTTATTGTTCAACTCTTGTTTGTTATGGAATTTAGCTTTCCTTGACACGATTGTATTAGGTTTAAGTATTCCAAAATTAAAAAAAATATATATCAAGTACGTCATGTTGCAGGTAGTGTTAGTATATTTATTAACTAGAAATTAAATAGTTATGTCATTGAAATCAAATATTTCTGAAATACAAATTACAATATAAATAATAATTCTTTGCTGTTTGTTTATAGTTAAATTAGGTAAAAAATAGTAAAAAATAGTAAAATATTATTATTATTAAGCTCAGAAAAAATAATAGTAAACCAGAAATAAATATTTATAATTCATTAATAAAATGCTGTATTGCAAAATTTAGATTACATATTATTTATCAAAAAATTACGAAAAATGTAATACTTATTAATAATTTCATCTTACATAATATGTGTGTAGATATTATAAGAAATATTTTACAATCTAATATTTAAAATGCAGTAATATCAGAATATTTCCTATATTGGGTAAAATTAAATTATAATATTCATGCAAATTAAAATCTAATGAGAATCAATGGTTAATTGTGTTTAAAATATATTAATGTTTTAATAACTACTTTATAGTTTTCACCAAGTTACTTAAAATTTAAATATATTAAAACTAATTTATTCTTATGTTAAATTATTAATTAGTTTTGCAGTTAAACGTATTTCTTAATCAATAATGCACAAGTTATAATGATATATCAGGAAGAAATATTTACTTGGATAAATTGAATTATATATAGGAACATGTAGTATGTACTTACATATATGTGATTATAAATAAATATAATATATATATAGGTAATGTTTGTTTCATAAACTTATTATATTTAAAAAATTAGGAACTATTTAATACATACATAAATTCTGAATAGGTATAATGTTCTGTTTTATATTTCCAGTTTTGACAAAAAAATAAGAGTATAATTTTAATAAGTTTACATAATATTGTTATACCGACTTATTATTATAGCAATTATCATAATTTTTTCATTGCATGTTAACCTTGAGTTAAATATTTTAAATATCAATTTTCAATATATAGATATATGTTATTATTATTATTTATTATTCATATTAATATATGTAATACTAACTTTTCTCTACATTTTTTCAGTTGGTTGTTATTTAGTTTATTATTAAAGTATTATTATGATTATTGATTGTAAATGCTTAGAATTTTATTTATTTAATAGGTGTAGGTATAGCCGATAGGATACTGCGAACTTCGATTGAAAGAAAATAAATAAATTTATTGACGTGTTATTGATTTTTTTTGAATTGACATACATAAAATTAAGTAGTTGAGGTGCACCATAATTCAAGTGGTTTCCGCAAATTCATATACTATTATAGTTGGAAGTTAATTCAAGTTGTATTAATTACTCAACTATTCGTTCACCCCAAAACACGCAACTATCTTTATTGCGTGCCTTAAGCACATTATTCACGTTTGACATATTCCTCATCAGTCATCACCTAATAGTTTAGTAATTTTTTTTTTTATCTAAGAGTGAAAAGCCATAAACTGTAATTAAAAAGAAAATAATAATAATTTCTAATGTGTTATAATATGTATTAATATGATTGAATAGCGTTATTGCTGAAAATATAATTACAAAAATAGTTTCAGTTACCGACATGCAGACTGTAACGGCTAAGGTGCAATTGGCTTGGAGTGAGTGTATAATAAATTTTTAAAGTCAATATTAACACGTAGAATAACATAAAAAATATATATGCATTATCGTTTTTATTTGAATGATGGGCGTAATTCGCTAATGCCTTGATAAATGTTGGGTGTCTGTCAAGTTCGTAAAAAAAAAAATATAAATTTATGTTTTTCTACTTAACTACATGTGTAGATGTTCATGTATTTAGTTAGATAAATTATTATATTATGATGTACTTAGAATTATTTTGATATGTAGACATGTATTTGTATAGTAAATCTATTTTAGTTGAGAAGATCTAATATTCTGGCTATTATTAGGTCTATTATATGTATATTTTTATTATGACCAAAAATCTATCAGTGCAATATTATTGGAAACAACTAAAAAAGTAAAAAATTATATTTTATCAAAAGTTTTTCCGAATAGTAAATAGGTATATAATTAGTTATAGTTAACTTAAATTTTTTTTTTAAATTTAAATATTTACGTACAATTGATGCTTTGTGGTACAATAAATAATTTTGATAAGTAATTTACCTAAAACTTCGATTTGTTTTTACATACCTATGATGTATCGGTTAACCATTTAATGATAGAACTCATGTTATTATTATTTTTAAAGAATTTGAAGTTAACACATAGGTAGTGCTTAATTAAATGTGTTTCTATATGGTTCTAAAAAATTAGAAGAAGAAAAATTAAATAGGAATTTAAAAAACATAGGTATACATATTATCGTAAAATAATAAGTGTTTTTTTAATATTTCATATATTATGTTTCTATATTTTAATATTACTGATTTTGTCTGGTTCATATTAAAATGTTAACTTTATAGTTTATAACGTATAATCAACAAATTAGATTATATTTTAAATTATTGCTTTTCAGCTAGTACAGTAGCTTACACTCTTGGGAATTAATTTTTTGTAGCTTATGAGTTATGACAATAGAAAATAATTACTTCATTTTTAACCTTGAATTAATGGGTTTAAACGAATAGTTACCTATTGAAGATAACAATTCGTATATTTATTATTGAGTATTGTATTGTTTCAGTTGTTTTTATTTATTTCGTAAAATTATTGGTTGAAGTTTAGATTTAGTAAATATTATTTTTAATTATTATATTAATTTATAATATGTATAAACAAAATTTAACTTGAAAATTGAGCCATACACGAAGAGAAAATTATTTTAGTGGTAGAATGTAGACTTTAATGTTTTGTGTTACCTATAGATTACTTTTAACGAAGTTTGTTTTATAATGTTTATAAAGAGTAATAACAGTTATTTTGTTGTGATAATCAGAGATATATTTTTACCTTTTATATGTTTATTGTATAGTATAGCTACAATGTTTTAATTTAACGTAAAATCTTCATCAGTCAATATTTTCTTTCAAAATTTCTTAAAAATATCTTAGTAAAAAATTTAAATGTTTTTATCTTTGTATTTTTTGTATTTTTTTATTTTATTTCTTCTAAATAAACTTATATAGTACATATAAAATATATAAATACAACCTATAATTTATTTTAAAAGTAAAAAGAATGAAAAATGATGATGCATTGTAGGTATTTTTCTGGTAATTTCTTTTTATAAACAATAAAGTATAATATATAGATATTAGATAGTGTAGCACAATATTTTGCTAGATATACCTTGAAACTGTTTTATTATGTGTGATAGAATATTTATATGAGTCTAAATAATGTGTGATGTACGTTATAAATATCACCCTGTAGTAATATGCATACGTCTTAGTATATGGATTTCTGCCAAAAACATAGATTTCAAACGTACTTGGCGATGTCGTTATAATCGATTTATATCATATTTAGTATGTTAAAATAATTTTGAAAAATAAATTATCATACCATAAAATCATAAAATATGTCAAAATAATATTTTATTTAAACTCTTTAACTGGTAAAATTATTAAATTATTATATGTGTAAAGATTGTAAAGATAAAATTTGCATTTCACCTTTACATATTTTTATTTATATTAATTATGGTCAATAATATGATTGATTATTCAATATATATCTACGTTTTAGGTAATGAAACTATTTTTTTCTCTTTTTTATTTATCGTAGTGATATGATCAAATAATGTGAAATAATTGTGAATTATTCGTGTATATGTAATATGTATACCTAATATTATATTAATATTTATTAAATCAAAACAATTGCTTTTATAGATGACATGATTGAAACGGAAAATGAATCGCTACGTGAACGTGTATGTGATTTAGAAAAGAAAGTTTTAGAACAAGGTGACGAAATAGTCTGTCTTCGATCAACGTTAGCCGATGTACTTAGGCGGTTGAACCAATTAGAAGGCAGTCGGACATTGAGTCTCAATACATCGGCTCTGAAGAATGGAAACACGCCTAGGGCGGGTACGTTTATCACTAATTAGAATATAAAGTAATTGCAATTGATGATAAATCGCTATTGCTTTGACAGAGAATACTTAAAATTATGATTATTAATATTAAACAAATACGAGGGAACCATCGAAGCTAGGGGAAAGTTCAACGAATTTCAATATAAACTAACATTTATAAGCTTAATGTATACTTCTTTTATTTAATGAGCATATTATATTTTAATATTATCAAGTACTAACTCACTTGGAGGATATGCCCTTGATTAAACAATATTTTAAAAGATGAAAAATAAATGTCCCGTACTACATAATTAATAATTATTTTCGAGGTGAAATGTTTTAAGTTTTATTTGAAATATAAATTGCTATTTGTTCTCATATGTCATAATAAAGGACAAGATGTCTTCAGGTTATCTATTTTCATAATTTCGTATATATTATTATTTGTTACTAACGTATTGTTAGTGTAAATTGTTTAATTAATTAATCATATACCATAAACATAAAAATTAAACTCGGTTAAACTTTACAATACATTCATTAAATAATATTCATTGCAGTATATATTCTTCTGTTTTTATATTTATCTTTATTTTCTTATCATATTATTTTAAGTTGAAGTGAGTTTAGACTACTAGTCACTCTTTCTATTAACTCGTTAATTCGTGTTTTTTTTTCAAATTATGTTTAAAATAATTGTGTGAATACCAATTATAATATCTTATTAAATATTGTTCCTTAAATATTATTTTAAATATTTCATTATTTTATGGAGACTTTAAAAACATAAAAACTTTGTATTACAAATATTTCATAATAATGACTTTTAACAAATTTCAATGGTGACATCTATGTGTTTAAGTAATTAGTAATAAGTAATTACCAACAATATACGTTTTAAAGTTATTAAAATATGGTAGCTATTTTAAATGGCATACGATTATTGATGAATAATAATTAGTTCTTACAAGGTTAATTTGTTTATATTATAAATAATATTTTAAACTATGATCTTGATTTTTAAATAATTCTCCCGTTTATCACATTTAATAAAGTTGTGAATTATTATGATGTGTTAGGTTTTTGTAACTACTTTTTATTGAACTACTTTCATTTAATAATTAATTAATTCAATTATTGATGTTTTTTATTTCTATTTTGACAATTTAACCAACTTTCTTCTGACATTAGGTATAGTAGTCTGAATAACTATTCTATTACTATAATTATGTTAGTATTATTTTTATATTACACAGAATTTTTTTGTATATTTTTATAAATTATGTGAAAACCTAACCCAATATTTTTAAATATGAAACATTTTTATTATTTTTATGAATTATTGTATGATAATGGCGATTATGATGACAAGTTCGGTGTATTACAACAAGGAAAATGTTATTTTAAGGAGTTTTAAGTAGTCAATTAAATTGCATATTTGTGTAATATATTGACGATTATATTTTTTAGTTTTACTAGTTAAAAATTGAACTAATGTTTAATTCTTGAAACATTATAATCTCAGATTACAACTTTATAAATATTATTTTCATTTAATATAAATCTAAAGCATAAATATTTAAATATGTGGAATTCTTATTTCAAAAAATTACTTTAATTTTTTAAACTACTATTTCAGCATATTGTCATCATAAATTATATCAAATTAATTTTTATATTATATTAATTGTTTTTGGATTTTTATTTAGGAAATCATTATGGTGGAAATGGTCATCATTTGATTTCACCTACGCTATCACAAAAAGAAGTAACACTTCGCTATAGATCTGCAAATGAACACCCTGCATCTGCACTAAGAGATCCTGTTAGAAGAGTCCCCAGTCATAATAACTCACATTCTTCATTACCTCAAAGGTAATATTTTGTATACTTTTGCACTTCAATTTTTTTATACTTACTTTATTTTTTATTTTTTAGGAGGGCTGTACATTATCAATCAACTGGTTCATTGCATTCTGACTCACCAAGTTCGAGCAGTGTATCACCAGTACCTCCAGCATCACCATCTCCTTCTCCTACAAGACCCGGAACTGCTCAAAAACCTCAGCGTTTAAGTGGCACAAATTTGTATAACTCAAAGAGATGGAGTAGTACTGGAGATTTTAATCAGGCCCAAAATTTTAGTGTTGCACCCCAACCTTCCACCTTAGCTTCCAGGTGAAATAATAGAGATAAATCATATTTATGTGAACATATGTGTGTGTGGATTGGGTTTTTAGTTGTGATTTTAACTTAATTATTTTTGCACTTCTACAATTTTTCACTTTAGTTAAAAAAGTTTATTTTTCATAAAATATATTCAGTATTCCTGTTATAAAGACAACTAATAATGATTGTTGTTTCTTTTATTATATTTTTCGTTCATAAAATATCAAAATTAGTAGTAAATTTTTAACATGAAAAAAAAAATGATTGCAAAACATATATTTTATAACCTAAATTAATCTATGATTTAAAGTATTAGACAAATTAATGATCAAGAAGATCATAAATGAGATTTTAAACTTCTAGTAGACTAAAAAATATTTAGTATATTTTATGTATAAGTAGTTGAAACTATTTTACTATTTACCATATTTATTGTAGACGATAAAATATATACAACTGGACTCAAATAAAGTCAGTTGGCAAAATATTGAAGCACATAAATTATATTCCTACCATACAACTAAGTACAGTAGGACCTCAATTAACTGTCAATCTCAGAACCAGAGCTTTAACAGATAATAAGAAAGACAATTAAGCGAGCAACAAACATTTTTTTTAAACATTCACATTAGTTATTATTTTTCAATAATTATGACATGCATTATGCAATATGCATATGATATAATTAGGTACTATTATTTATTAGTATATTATTAATTTCTTTTTTAATTTATTATACTTCATTTATTTATTATTTAAAAATATATAACTAACAATTATTGTATTTTAAAAAAGTTGTTCATCTTTTTTATTTGACCATATTATGGTTTTTTTTGGCTGCCATATCTGTAATTCTTTGAAGCAGCAATAGCTGAGTTGCATCAGCTTCAGTTTGCTGTTAAAACTATTCAAAGTACTTGGAAAGCATGAATTCTACTTTAGAGTGGGTGATAATTGTTATAGGCTCTTCAAATTCTTGTTGATGTTTGTCATTTTAAAATATATGTATGTACAAACCTATCTCACCAACTCATATAAAAGGTGATAAGATTTCACTGCAACGTGCAAGTTGTCTGCTGCTTGCCGATGAACTGAGAAAGACAGTTAATTGTTGGTGATGGATAATCAAAATTCTATTGTGCTTATATACTCATTACTCATAAATAATAGATAAATGCATCTACAATTTTTGACTGACTTTTATCATCCATTAAGAGGGTACTTAAATGAAAGTATTGTTTCATCATACAAATATTCAACTTGTAAACCTGTGTTCTGAAAAATAAATTTTGTATAGTTAGCTTTAGTATTAGAGTGAGTACCTATTACTAGATTATAATATTATCTAGGGTACTTACTACTTACCTCTAAGCTTTTATTAATATTTTTTAAATTTTCATATGTTTTATAATCATACAAATATTAAAATTTTAAAATACAACTTCAAAATTAAATTATCAAAAATCCTATGAGTTGTACTAAGTCTTTGATAATATTCTTACTTTTAAATTTGAAAAATGTAAATTACTTATAATATTAAAACTAGTTCATTTTTCACAAGTTCCATTATTTCTTTAAAACTTAAATAAACACAGAACTGATTGTACATTGATTTGTATAAATACAATTTTTATTTTTTATTCGTATGAATGAATAGGTAGTTTAAAATTAATAGTATTGACCTTTTATAAAAGAATCTAAATTGTACATTGCCTAAATGGATTTTAGTTAGTTTTATAATATTCTCATCTGTTTACAACTGACTATTTTCTTTTGTTAAACTTTGGTAAGAAACATATTGCTGTTACTACATAATATGTAAAAAAATATAATTTTTTTATATATCTAAGATTTCGAAGTAAATACTGACCAAAGAATATCTTATTTCTACTTTAACATTATGTAAACTAGTAATATTTAACCTTTTTTCAGTAGGCCAGTGGTAAATAATTATTTTTGAGTAAGGTAACAATTAATATAAAAAATAGTGTATAAATAAACACAATAAGGTATATGGTATGAATTTTACTTTTTTTTTAGAAATTTGTTATGAGCTTTAGGCATCACTGATATAAACAACTGGATATTTATTTGTGACTATGGACTCAATAAGATCTTGCTCTTATTAATAATAAATTTATAGTAAACAATTTTACTCTTCAGATTTTATCAATTTAGTATCAATAATACCAAAATCAAATATAGGTACATTAAAAGATATATGTTTGCAATTATTTTAAATTTATTATTGTACTTGTGTATACAAAAGTAATGCCTGTAATCAGAATACCTATCTAAATTATAACAATTAATTCAATATAAAAACTTACTATATTATTCTTTACAATATACATTTGTATTAGTTTTGAAGGAAATTTTAATTACTTAAACTAAATGTTTAATTTAATAATAAGCCAATAATAACAATAAAAGGCTATAATTGGGTAATGATTGGTATATTCAGTACTCAATCAGTATATAATTACATCCCCTAAAATTGCAATATTTTATGTAGTATTAATGTTTGTGTTTGTTTTTGCATGTTGTGTGAATTTGTAACATTGTAGACTTGGCACAAAGTCGTTGCTTAATTTGAATTTGCGATCACAGCCACAGCAAAATCATAATCATCATTATCATCAAAAGCACGGGTAAGCAAATGTTTGAAATTTATTTTTTTTAAAAGGGGTTTTGGTGAAGGGATTATGTTCTAACAAAACAAGATAGATAATCTTGTTTCATAATTTATAATTTGCAATAGTTTAATAATAGGGTAAAATTTTGAAACGTTTTAATATTTGTGTTTTGAATAAGTTTTTATAAGCAAAGAGAAATTTTGTGTTCACATTAGTTTTGAAATTTCTATTTGGATAAAAATGTATTTTATAACAGTGATAGAGAGGTAAATATTTCACATATCATATAGATTGTTAATAAATTAAATTATATTTATTATTTTTTTTTTTGAATAATCTGATGTTTTAATTTGGTTTAACTATTTGTGTAGTACTAAATATCATAAAAAGCAATCACGGAATTTAAAATGACTATGAATATCGAATTAACTAGACATTAGTGTTTTTTTTACCAATGCCATATTAGTCATAGAGTTAAAGCGTAACTATGGAATGTATTATTTTATTTATTGAACAATCTATTGTTAAAAAATGAGTTGGGTACTAAATTCAATTGTTTTTAATTTAGTAATCAAATTCACAAATAATGAAAGAAATTGCTAATATTAGATGCTTTTAATAGCTATATAAATTATAATTACATTTTATTATTACCTAATGTAAATAGGTAGGTAATTCAAATTTTAAATATATTTAAAACAATTAAAGTAATAATCATCTAAGGTTAAACAATTTTTAACACAATTAATCTTAAATCAAACAATTATTTTTATGAAAAAAAAAAATGGTTTGCAATTAATTTTGTGATAATCATGATAACAATTATAATAAGAAAATCATCTAAGTCTCCTAGTTAATTATTAGGTTTTGGGTTAATACCTCATCATTGTATGAGGTGGTCATTGTAATGGGTGTGTATAAATTTGAATAATTATATTATTGTTATTGATTAATTAGTTAATATCATGTACCGATGTAAATAGGTTCATGATATAGTATATTTTAATTAATCTAAACATTTTAAAGTTTTTTATTGTACATTTGTACATAGAAAACTATAGTTTAAATATGTGGAGTATTGGTGTGTTTCAAGTTTCTTTGTTTAAGAATATATAAATAATTATAAAAAAACAAAAATTAATTGATGATTAATTTTTTTTTTAAATACCCATGTATAGAAAGAAATTTATTAGGGTTATGTGAAGTTGTAAGAAAAATGTATTTCTTTAATTGGTGTATTGAGAACCATTTTAGGTAGTCTTCTATTAATGATTTTGATATTATCCTGTCTGTTAACTTTTCATTTCTGAACTTATAAAAAAGTAGTATTACTACTGTTACTAGAGTTTATCAGGTAATAATGTTGGTACTATATATCTAAAAATCTTATGTTGTTCATTAATGAATTTAAAACTATTGTATCTGTCTATATTCTATATGGTGGAATCAATTTGAGATTGATCAAATTAAAATTTTAAATAATATACAGTTTTTTTTCCTTATTATACTTATTTTATAGATTTTTGGATGAGTTTCTTTGTTGAGGAACTTGCTTTAAAATTAGGTTTACACTCGCTCTCCTTCAGAGTGTTTCGTCATTTATTTTAAAAACTTTGACTGCATTGTTTAATATCTATCCCAAAATCCTAAGGAGTATTATGTACTCCTTATGTATAATGGTTTTTAGCCACTAATTATACCAGGTCAAATCCAACATTATCTTTTATGTAAGTCATTTCACTCACAATTATTCTTATACAGTTATACGGTTTAACATTTTTAATTGGACTAAAAGTCGTATATCTTAGATTTGTAATAGCTTTGATGACTTTTGCTTAAATTTTGAAACTGAATCTAAAGTTTGGCATTTATGATTAAAATAATTGATGTGGCTTTAGGCTCAACTTTTTTTTTAAGTATTTCTTAATGTTATTTAATTGCTAAAAAAAAAGCGACTCATGTCTAATGTTATTAAATTATTAAAATATGTACTTACAAATACACACAAAATAAATAAAAAACATGTCTTTGTAACCATACATTCATTGTTTTTGTTCAGAATCTAAAAGTTTAGAAAATTTCATAAAAAGACATATTGAATGCAATAAATTATACATTTGTTTTAAATAACTAATTTATAACTAATTCAAAACTTGAAAGAATAAATAAAATATATATTATAATTTTAAGTTAAAAGAATAGAATGCTTAAAATATAATAGTTAATCTTAGATTAACTGGGAAAAATTTAAAGAATAATATGGGAACCAATTGGCCGACATTGAAAACTGCGAAGAATCATTTTTGATTTTTAAAAATTGAATTTACCTAGAATAATTATATACCTATATATCTAATATTTTATATAGGTAGTTATATTAATGAGTTGCATACTTATAAACTATAATTATTAATTATAAAGACAGCTACATAAATTGTTCAAATATACTATAGTCTATAAAATATTATATTATGAGTCTGTAAAAATAGCAGTAGATATCTAGGTAGGAATAGGTATCCTACCTATTGATACCTACCTATTGAAATAGTATGAGTAGGTATACCACACATAGGTAAATTATATAATATATTTTATTAAAACTAAGATTAATAATTTAGTTTTTAGTTGTTCACATAAAAGCTTGAGCTATATAATATATAATATGAGAATTTTGGTTATGATTAATATCAATTTAATGCGGTTTTTTGATTGTTTAATTATTTATAATGTAAAATATAGGAAAAGTTTTAAATGTTTTTATCATTTTTTCGTGTAAAAACCGCACATAAAATATTTTTTCGTGTGAACTCAGATAACATTTTAAATTGAGATTAATTTTAAGTTTTATGTATTAAATTCGATATAATTTTTCGAACTCTAAACATATGTATCTAATTGATGATAAAATACTAAAAAAATATTTTGGAACACTAAATTTTCACCCACAATTAAATATATATCTGTTGAAGTATCTTATTTTTTAATTGGCCTTATGATAAAAGATTACAAATTTATATATTATATAATATTGGCTGGTATTATACAATATATTATTACAATATTACCATTAACTATATATGAGGATGCAAAACACATCCTAAATAAAATGTCGTCTATGTTAGTATCTTATCCACCAGTAAATTAATGTATATTGTATACATTTAGGTGTATACCTAATAATAGTTTAAAATAAGTAAATATAAATTGAATATCAATATTATGTCTGAATGAAATTAAAATATTATCTATTGGTAAATAGTTTTGTTCTATTTACCAGCAGTAAGCAATTATTAAAATAGCTTATACACATTTCTTAAGTTTATTAAGTCTATTTTAGATATTTTGATTTCTGAGATATATATTAATATATTGTATAAGCTATATGATTAAGTTGAAAGTTTCAGTGTAACCTAGTATCTTATTTCTAAGGGAAAAATTATTATTCTTATACATAAAGGAAATTTTAACATTATAAAAAACAACTTAAAAAAATTATATCGATAATATAAATAAGAATCATTCTTTTTTTAATACTCTTAACCTATGATGCTACTTAGAAGTTAATTCTAAGAAAACGCTGTACTTACACATATTATATATTAGGTACATTATATACCAAGTATTACGTTTTGAAAAAAACTTTCAAAAAAGAATTCCGTTTTCTTTCGTTATTTTTAATTTAATTGCGGATTGACGTATCAAATTTAAAATTATAAATATCATTTAAGGATCTGTAGGCTTGTTTAGTCATTTTAATTTTGAAATAAGTTATTTGTATTTTTATATTTAAAATATTATTTATTATTTATTTCAAAACTAAAATATACGTAGGATCCTGTATAGTATTTTTACTTTTAAATTTGATAGTAAGTCGCTCAAACGATATAGTAACATGGTTTCTTTTATTTTCAATGGTTTTTGAAAGTTGATAAAGTATTTTTCAATTTATAGAATGTAGCTAGTAGCTTCTATCGGCTGTATATTATATAATAGGTAGGCAGGTATTATTTTTTTATTATTTAATCCTTTTTTTTAAATATTATTTTTAGTGTACACTTTAATTATTTTTATTTAGTACAATTATTATGTAAAAAGGTACGTTACGTAACATTTTGACGATCACTCATCCACAAACTGAATCGTCTGAATAATTTCATTTTGTATCACGTATTTACGTCTGATTTGTATTAACCACTTATTAAAGCATTTACATTATTCATAAATATGATATAATTTATAAGTATAATATAAAAGTTTTTTTTGTGTATTAAATTAGGGAGTTCTATTTTCATAAATTTTAAGATTATTAATTAAAGTAACTATACTTACTTACATTATTTGTTTAACTAGTAACTTTATCAACTATTTATAACTTATTTTTACTTCCCTAAATAAGAAGTTTATATACGTTTATTTTACATTTTGATTAGAATCAATTAAAAATTTTTTATTTGATTGCTAAAGAGTGTAAAAAATAATATATAATAAGAATATATATGAAGAGTTTCCTTGAAGAATAAAATATATAATTATAATAAATTATTACAGTTATTGTAATAATTTATAAATTTCTTGAATTGGTCTTTATAATAAATTTAAATATAGTTTATAATTTATCTAAAATGATTTTCATATTTTTACTGAATGATAAATTTGTTATGTTTCTATACTCTTTTCATTATACTTATTTTGTAGATGATCATTCCAGAATAGTAATCCAAAAGTGGTTGTATATTATTTGAGCCGTTAGTTTATTAAAAATGATAGTGGGAGTTGAGTACTTTTTACACATCTATATCATATTTTAAAATTTATAGTAATAAATACATAATTTTACAATAATTGATTTTATTAATATTATGTAAAAATATATAATACATTATTTTATTTGTTAATTTTTATCATACTTTTTTTACGTTTGATAATACAATTTTTGGTTTTATTAAGGCTATTGCTTTGGCCTTGGACGTTGGGAATTTTAAAGTTGATTAATTTTAATAATAAATTGTGGTCTATTTGTGATAGAGTAGGACAGATTTATCAGAGGAGATGCGCATTCTAGTAGTGATCGTAGAAAACCGCAGTTTGTAGACAAGGACGGAATATCGTCCATATATATAGGTGTTCATTTGACGCCGCTGACATCATTGTTATTTCGTCTCGTTCCGGCAGTGCAGGTTTTTCGTACGACCGTCATACACGTTCATTGTCCATATTACTTTTCCGATTTTAGTTTTTCGAGCTATTTATTTTTCAACAACTATTTTCGTTTAATATAATATACTTGATTCGGTGACCAATTACTGCCGAGTAATTAATACAATGCCTTCTGATAATAAGAGTAATAGCAAGCCAACGGCTGCAGATAATAAAAGTAGTAGTAAGACGACGACTGCAGAAAATAAAAGTGGTAGTAAGACGACGACTACAGATAATAAGAGTGGTAGTAAGACGACGGTTGCAGATAATAAGACTAGTGGTAAAACGACGACTGTGGTTAATAAGAATAAGACGACGACTGCTGATAAGTACGTGCTATACCTATATTATGCTACTTTAATCGTTAATAATTTAAATTGGCTTTTATATTTTATAAATGTAATGTAGGTATACCTCCACGTGGTACTATTATCATCCACTTATTGTATACAATACAATATTATATTATATTTTATATAAAATAATAAATTATTAAGTATTTGGTTGCTCGGTCAAAAAATATACGTTAAAAATATTCGGTACCTACTCGTATCATAGAGCTGTAGTACCAATCGTATTTTTTTCTATATTACCTTATAAGTATTAGGTAGGTATAGTATATTGTGTGCAACTATCATAAACATAATTATTTTTGGTTATCTATTATTTTTATGTTGGTAATTTATTATATTAGAATTATAGATTTGATCGATTTTCGGATGATTGTAGATTTTTATAAGGGAGACAACAATAAAATACCTTAAAATAAATCTGTAACCGTTTTGAAAATGGATAAAAAGGACAGATGTTATTTCAATAAAAACGACGGATTTTATACAAAATTGGGGTAGTGAAATGTGTTTGAATTTTCGTTACATTATGTTATGATTTTATTTCAATGATTTTTATCATATTTGTTAGTTTAGTTAAATATAACTGAGTTAGAAAAAATGTTAAAGACTTATAATAGTCTATATTTGAGTCAAAAATTAAATGGAAAATAAAAAATAGTTAATAAATAATATGTATTTTATGGTTAGGGTTTAGGTACATAGTATTTTCTATTGTCTTTAAAATAAAAGAAAGCATGTGATCAGTATAGTAAGTTGTTGTATAAACAATATTAAACATCAATATGTTTATTGTTTAAGCTTGGGGGGTGAAGTATTATTAAGAGCGGTTACCAACAGTGTTCTTTAAAACAAAACCTAATCTAACCTTCCCGTTTATGGAAGAAATATTTTATAATAAATGCTATAGTTAAATTTTCTTCATTTTGTAATTTTGGTTAAAATAAATAATTTAAAAAACTTTTAACTACATATTTTATATAATTTGTAACTAATTATAATAATATAAGTTATAATTTTTTTTTAACAATAACATCTATTTAACGATTTGTATTTTAATTGATTATAATAACTTAATTAACTAATACTATAATATACTATATAATACTAGCCATTTTAAATAGCAAAATAAAGCCGTAAATTAAAATGTTAACTATTAACTTCTATAAATGTATTATTTAAAATAATTTATTCTTAATTAATCATCAAAATTTTGTTTCAATCATAAAAATATAAAAATATTTTACATTAAATGAAACGTTTTTCGCAGTGTTAAAATATTGTATATTCAACATATTATGTATGTATACGCTTAAAGAAGACATTAATAAAAACATTAAAAATAGTAAAATGCCTATAGGTGTCCTATATATTATTCATAATTTTTGTAATTAGGGTGATTAATGTATTATACAAAAATAATGGGTGACATTATTTTAGAAAAATAAATGTTTCAAACACATTTCGAGATGCACCGAGAAATAATAATAGTAGTTTTGCATGTTGATGTCAAGTCAAACAAAACTATTTGCTATTTTTAGTTAAACAATCATTATAAATATTTTATTTTAGATATTTAATTTAGTGAAAACTTTTTTTTCGAAGTATGGATATTCTGTAATTAGTATGCAAAGCTACTAATTGTTTTCCATGGTAATTGGAAATATAATATTTATTGAATTAATTATATTTTTCTTTATATTTTATTCGTTTAAATCCGTGAATAATAAAATCCTATTTGCCATGAAGCGGCGATGGCTTGTTGTATTCTTTGCAATATTTAATTTTACACGGTCAGAACTAATCTATTCTATGTATAATATTAATTCTGTACCTCCACTCGACAAATTGTGCGGTTTGTCTCGGACTCAAATCGCAGCTGCTCAGCAAAGGTATTTAATGCATTGTTGTTCTTTGGTTTTCGTTTGACAAAATATACATATAATCGACTTAATTTGTTGTTTGGTTACCAATTAATATTAATAATAATATTCGTATAATACATTAAAGTGTAGGTACCTACCTACTTATATTTATTAGAAATTTGTATTCTAAATAAACTCATAAACTAAAAGATTCAATCGATTCATTTAATATAATAATTACTAATTATTTAAAAAAAAAAAAACAGAATTCATCTGAACAAACGCTTTTTTTTATTTTTAGCTAATTCGTAAGACTCATTTATAAATTGCTATTAGTTAATGCCTATATAATATTATATTACCTCAAACTAAAATATTAATTATATAATGGAATGTTTATGTTTCGTGTTTAAAAGAAAGTTTTTAGTACATTTCAACTTATTTCTACTTTTTTTTTCTTTTCTTTGTAGTAGGTAGTACCTATAATTTATTAAAATAATAAAATGACGTCCTTGTGAGTAAAATATAACAATACAACATTACTTACGTAATAGATTTTAATCTTCTCAATATTGTTTCTATATTATATACCTATTACCTATATAGGTACTAGATAGATACTCTGTTATACGTTAGTCCATTTAAATTTAATAAAACTCTATTAAAGTTAATTGTGGTATTCGATAAAATACTCATTTCGATATAATATTTTTATCTATCATTGTACAGATATAGAGATTTTATCTTTTATTAGGTATAATACGTTTTAAGGCGCTATTATTTTTTTTTGACATTATTTGCTACATTTCTGTAGATATGTATACTATTTATGTTCACGGGGAGTTGGATATTTTTTGGTTACCCAATACGATCTAGATAATATTATTTATTGCGTATATAATAGAGGCGCCGAATAAAATTCAGCGGCTACAATAAGTCCTATATTTGTATTTCGTAACGAAAAACAATTTGTGGAAGTCTAATTCGTTTAAGTTCCACGGGAAACGTCTATAACAAAATAAACCGTAATTTATTTTATATAATTTTATGCATTCATACTCAATACTTGTGTCTTATTTACAAGTGATAAGTAAACTATATAACGTATAATTAGATACACGTTTACTACTTTTGTCATCTTTGTGTCCAAATCAGGTCCGGATTAAGAATTACGGTATCGGTATAGTTATTTTTTATAGCCTTAACTTATTGAACACACTATTATAATTATTATTTTTATTAAACAATACAAATTGAACTTGGGTACTTACATGGGATTTATTTTATTTTAAATACTCATATTAGTCATATGTTTAATATAATTAATCTAAAACCGTAGGTGTGGCCCGTATGTGGGTACACCTCAACACATACTGCTGTGGTCCAATACTGTTGTAAAAAATGTCAACGTAACGTACATTTTGTGCTTAAAAGATTTTTTATTTTATACTTTATATATAATAATATTATATGTATATAAAGTCGCCTTTAAATCCGATGACGGTATACGCTGTAATCTATACACACTGCTTATCCGGGCCCGTGACGCTTATCCGTGTGTGCCAACAGCTGTGTCGTAAAAAACGGATCGACGTCGTCGCCGCCGCCGAAACAACAGCCGACTGACGTGTTGGCCTCGTGCTCGGGAAATCAGTGCTTTGAGCGGCAACGCGAGCTGGTCGACTGTCTGACGTACGAGACGACCGCCGGCCAGAGCCTGGACGAACAGCTGGCGCTGGACGAGCGGTCGCTGGCCGGCCAGCTGGTCGCGGCCACGGACAGCAAGGAACGGTCGACGGCCGAGCTGTTCGACCTGGCCAACCGGATGGACGCGGCGTTCTGCGAGTACCGCGAGTCCGCGATGGCGGCCGAGGCGGCGTCCCGGGCGTTGGCCGAACAGCGGGACGCCGTCCATGAAGGCCAAGCGAGAGTGGAGAGTCTCAGCAACCGGCTGGCCGAAGCCAAGACGTCGGTGGCGGCTTACGTTCAGCTCAAGCACGACTCGGGAGATTTCAGCGTGTACGCCACCGGATGCGGGCCAAGGGACGTCGAGCACAGCACTGCTCGAAGCGGCGGCGTGGATTGCGTGGTCGCCGGCGCGACGACGACGCGCCCTGTAGCCGCAGCGTCCAAGACGACGCCGCCGTCGCCGACCCCGATTTCGTCGTAGCTGTTCCGCGGTGTGTGTTTGCAAGACGATTTTCGGATTAATATATTTTTTGCAACGCGATTTTATTGTTTTGAGTGACCGACTCGGCACCGTCACGGTAAATCGTTGTTGTAACATTAATTTTACCACAGCAGTAAAATTGATTTATCCGTCGGAGTAAAACAATTAAATCTTTGTTTTCTCGTTTCTGAAATTATTACTGAGATATACCCGCGATTGATAAATATAATCTTATGAATCCGTCATAGTTCAGTTAGAGGGCATAAAATAAAATATACAAGACTATTGTAATAATATATTTATGATAATTTATATGTACCTACTCGTAAATAATATATATTTCGTAAATAATTTTCACTAGCGTATTTTTTTTTAGAACATCTCTCCACCGTAGTCAGAATTTACAAATCTCTAGTGGGAATGGCTGTTTCTTAAGTTTGTCGTGGTGCGAGGCGAGCGGCAGATAATATTATATCAATTATTTTAATTAGGTAGTATAGAACAAAATGAAATCGACGGGAGGGATATTTGCACCCAAATGCCGCTTTTGGTTACGCAAATCGATTATATTTTTTTTTTGTAGAAGATAAAGCCAAAACAAAAAAAGCGTGTCTAAGTGGGTACCGCTCTGCTGTGTATTAGGTGCCGTGTGGATCACTATTATATATAGCGATATATGAATGTTAAATTTTAAGCCAATGATTATAGTTATCGTTGTATACGAAAAAAAATTCTGAACAGAGATGATTTGTCAGTCTAGGATATAATACGAGTATATAAAATATATTATATTTTAAATTGGGTAATGAAAAAGGTGACTTATGTTGTTTTAATGACCTGAAACCCCAAAATTAAATCTTGTACAGAAAATACCAATTTAAACAACTGGTGTATGTTTCTATAACTAGTATTTTTTAACTATGTCAAAAATTTAAAATTATTTTATAGTAAATCGTTATTTTACACATGCATTTAAGATTTCGTAAAAATGTCTAACATAAGATAATTTTTTTTTAATTTGCCAACGCTTAACTTCTTTTATGATTATTGTAAGCCAAACTTATGGAAAATCTTGTATTAAAATTTTAACTCTTTACTACTTATACAACATTTTTTATGAATTTTTAACTACAAAATAATTTACAAATATTCATGATTTTAACGAATTTTGTAAATATTTGAAGTTCAAAAGCTAATAAAAATTGTGCCTATGTATTCTTATAATTTTTAAACCATTATAAGACACTTATGAGGATTTTTGTATTAAATTTTCAAGTATTTTGACTTAGGTAGGTACGTATAAAAAATAAAATATTTTATTCAAACGTATTTAACTTGTAGGTAAATAATTAAATAATAATTTTGTTTAAAATATTATTTTTTAACTAATTCATAAGGTTTTTATGTCATTACTCATTACTCTTTATTATTTATCATACGCAGTCCTTAGTTTGTAAAAATGGGAAAGAAAATGTGTATGTTTAACTATGTTTTACAAAGAAAATCGAAACCAGCTAACCTAGTATATTGTATATTACCCCACAGTAGTGTGGGGTAAATCTCAAATTTGAACAAGTATAATATATTCAGCTTATTTTAATAAAATAGGTACCTATTTTCAAACTGGAACTACAATTTATAAACCTAATACATTTAGACTCATCGTACTAAATATATTATATAGGTAGTCTTTTTTGATAGGACACGAAATGCGTGTTTTCGATTTTAAAAACAGCTCAATTATTAATTCAAAACAAAAAGTATTGATTTTAAACTTTTTTCACTCGGGTTATTTTAATTATATATATTATTATCATTTATCATATGTATAGGTAAATCGTAAATATAAAAATCGTTTTTTTTTATGTACATAAAAAAATATTTCGTTTTAACGTGCACTACACGAAATAGATAATTCGCTACGGGTTTTAATTATATTTAGAGCATAATTATGTATTTTTATTACTGTAATGACTAATGTACCTATATAAAGTATTGTGTTTGTGTTTCGTTTGAACATTTTAAACGGTTACTAAAGTAAAGTAATAATTAATTTCTATAATGTATTTAGATTGTAAATTATTATGCTAAATATGCTATAATATATATATTAGCCACAATTTTGGCGATTATTTTTTACAGATTACGTTTGACCTTCATATACAATTACTGAAAATACCATCAATATATGTTAACGATGACTATCTACATTTTTAAATGTAAAATCGATAAACAACGCGTAATTTAAGAGAAACAAACTTACCTATATGACGTATAACTATAATTTAAAACACATATATTAAAAACAAAAATGTAATAGATACTTATATTATAGTATATTAAGTACGACATTCATGTCATATCATCTACATTTTATTTTCGATGCAAATATAATGATATCCTATAAACAAGAAAACGCTTGACTTAACGTGGTAGTAGTACTTACCTATATAAGTATAAGGGACTACGCGCCCTTAGTCGTATAATACGTTTTATTAGTAAAGAAAATAAGATTTAAGCAACTCGCTGGAGGTTATTACATAATTTTAATCTCGGAAATATCGAAAAAGACCGTTCAAATATTATACTAGGTAAAGTAGGTATTCTATACCGTATATGATGAATTATCGAAATTATAATGAACGCGACATGTGAATAATACTTTCGAAATTCAATCTCGTTTTGGCGGGATACACGCGCAGAACAAAAAATACCTGTTCTACAAACAAACAAGTCGTATCGACGTTAAATAAAATAGTTTGTTGTATAATAGTGTCCTATATATTATACTCAGTGTATTGTAATTTATAATATTAAACTGTTACTGCCAATGAGTAATGACCGTTTGTTAAATATACGAACAATTTAAATTTTGTTAATCTCACGGAATTATATAACGTATAATATATTATAATATACCCGAATACCTGATACCAATATTAACTAACGGATTTGTAACTTGAAAAAAATTTGGGTCCTTACTTCTAACGCGTAATTTGTTTTAGCTGAATTTCTCGTAAAATCTTCTATAGTTTTTCGAATAAAATTAAAAGAATGTATAATTTACGATGGTATAAGTATGGACTAATACGTCATTTTCGATAGCTTATAGTTTTAAAGCAAAAAATAATCTGTATTAATATTACTAGGGTGTACACTGTACATATTATATATATATATATATATATATAATATATATCTTAATATTATACAGAGTGTAGCAGCGGACTATTTAACTATGTATGATTAATTGGAGTGACTTTCAGTGACGAAAACAATAAACGTTGGCGCATTGATATGATGTAGAAGTCTTTATAAGTATAGGAAAATAGATTGCAAAGTTTAAGAGAGGAATAAGAATTTTTACGTGATTAAATAATATTTAATTTTGTATGATCGCGAGTATTCTTAAACGGTTTCTCTCAGTCCTGCTTGAAAGTCCTGCAGCAGTTTCATTCACCTTTTTTTACATCTTTAGCAACATATATCATGAAATATATGTGTAGTTTAGTCTCTTCCAAGAACCATACTTTAATGGGATTCAATGAATCCATTGCCGTTTTCTTTCCTATCGTCGAGTCAAAGCTGCATCTCACACAAATCACAGTTATAGTTGGTATATTATATCGTATACCTATAATATAATATGCAAATTGTCACTTATCGCGTTCGACCACGACGGTTACCTACCAGTTACCACAGCTATATCTATGCCGACGTTTAATATACGATCGCATAATATATATTTTGTTTGAAACATTTCATTGTGCGCAATGCACATACCTACAATAACAAACTCCGATAACCGTGACACTTGAAGTGCATGCCGTGAGTCCACACCTCATTTCGGGCGTTTTCCGAGTTTCCTCTTACCACAGTCTCAGATTCTAATAATTCGCAATCGGGCCCGCATATTAAAAACTTATCAACTTCACAATTTTTCATACATTTTCTATGAAAAATTAACCACTATAAATAAGTACAGTTCATTTTCCTTATTAGAACAATTTTAACCTGTCTAGTGTCTATAGGTACTATATTATATACTATATAGGTATGGCATGTATAATTAATAAATGAATCCCATCTTATTTCAATTAGCAAGTCTCATAATATTTTGTCATTTGTCTCTTGTTTTGTGGAGACTCATTTCGTTTTAACTCGTGCTCAATAAATATTCAAATTTTGGGAAAAAAATATTTATTATAGGTAGGTAAATTTTGTATCTATAATGATATCTACATAGTTTGTAAATTTATTTCTCAAAGAAAATTTCAAATTATCGAATTCTTTAGTAACTAACAATAATTAATAAACTGAAATACATAATGTTATATAGTGTAATTTTTTTTTTTAATTCAGAAACATAATTATTTTAAATTATATATTATAAAAAACTACTATAGGTACCCATCGATACAAATAAATGTTATAATTATAGTGGTTATTTAGTATTAAATATTTTGTCAGCTGTTGCCTATTTCGGTTACACCCTAAGTATGAGAATTGTTTCAGGGAAATTAATTTTACAATTAGCTTATGGGACTGATACCTATATTATCTGCCTATTGATCAATAATAGCTTATCATATTATAATAATAGACATTTGTCATTTTTTTTCGCTCGCTAATATTAGCGGTAGACGCTATTATTTGTATTTGGTTAGTTATAGTTTTGTATAGATAACTTGTTCAACTCCATATAGTTGTATGCATATACCTATGTAGGTAAACGACGGAGGACTTTTATTGCTCGGACTAACCTCGAGGCGTTCTCTCAACCTATTTAAACCGATTTGAACTATGAACGCCATACATTAAACGCATATTGTAGAGATCACGGAGACGTCCATTATAACAACTTAAACACGATTTTAGTGTTGTGGGAGGAGAAGACGAAGCCTATTTCGTATATTCTAAATCGTTGTCTTCTATTTATTATTTTGTTCCGTTTTACTGCACAGTGCACACAATTACTGCAGAAGATTAAATATAAATACAACGAAAAGTATAACGACATACCTACAGTTGTAAATTATAATTATTTGTCGGAGGTTTGGTAAAGGTTAGTGGTTACCAGGTAAACGGCTGTATAATAAAATATAATAATATAGTCTTATGTAGATACTGTATATGCGTAAAGTTCGACGTATTATATTATATTACTTGATAAAACGTCAAAATTAATTAGTCATCATAATATTAATCAGTCGTATAAAATAAATTTTTTATAGCAAGTTTTGCAAGGTATGATAAGAAAATCGTATAAATCTGACCCGTAAACATAAAACATAATTATATTTTTGTTTTAATTTCATTATTAGTCGAATATTAAAGGAGTTTCCGTATTCTTTGAATATATATATATGCGTGTATATAAATCATTACAATCCCTTTGTAAATAGTAAAAATATTATTTTTGGTTGTGGAGGGAGACTCGTACACGTCACGTCTTGACGGACGACGTTTGATGTACACAACCGGACCGGACGGCGAAACCGATTTCAGTCGTTAGCAGTTCGGCCGAACGTTCGCTCCTCCGTGCTTTCTCCAGTTTTTGTCGCGTCTTGTGTGTGTTAATTATATATCATATATTTTATACTTTGTGCCCTACGTGTAAGGTAATTTATTAGTCTTGCCGACAGAGTACCTATATAGGAGAAAATGCCATTCCACCGTGCCGATACTAAAAGGTTTATATTAATTATGATGTATACTTTATTTTTAAAATTTTAAAATTTCTCACGAGAGAAGGATACGATATATTATATTTGAGTACGTTGAACGAATTCTGTGCTCGTCAATTTTGCTGCGATTTATCGTTATAATGTAGAGATTTAGTGTATATGTATATTGTATACATAATACATAGGTATAATTTTTATAAATATAGTAGATTTACCGTTATAAAATAATTTGTGTTTTACATATATTATGATATAAGTATATACTTTTTTTTATTCGTTTAAAATATAAGTTGTTCTAGCTAAGCTATCTATAACTACGAATATTTACAACTGTGCAGCATTTTTAATATTTGAACATAATAATAATAAAAGTGAGATGCTAATGGATAGTATAGCCATCTGCAGACTATAAGAAAACATTAATGTAGGAAACAATAATTAGTGACGTATAAGTTAAAACAATGTAGTTATTAAATAATAATAATAATAAATTGTATAAAAATATAATATATAGGTATATTTTTTGAGTATTAATATTGTATATTTTAATGACGGCGACTGACGAACAATATACATGAATATTTTTAGTATAGTATTGTGTGGTAGACTCGTCCGGTCTTGCTACAGAAGTCTGGTTTGGCTGAGTCTCCATCAAAACCCTCTTGTGCTCGTTTATAACATAATACACATGCATAGTTTTTAATTACTTACACGTACGACTACATGCACATTTAGTTATTTAACATATATATCTATCAATATTTTCGTCAAACAAGATTATTTACAAAAAATTAAGAAAATCTACCTTAGTAGAAGTTGTTTTAGCTCAGAAAAAATCATATAAATATATAATATTACGTGAAGTATATTTACTGACTTCCTAGACATCACCCATCCCCTTTTATACCGAAGTACGACAATTTGATTGTTCGCTTGTTTGTTTATTTGTTCATTCGAATATTGAATGTATAATAATAATAATGATAATTGTGTGTTTGTTGTTTGTAGTACACGTGATGCTACGTACAATGAAGAGGAGGGCAGCGTACGGATGTTCCTGCGCGGACGTCCCATCAACCTGTACGCGCCGACTGCTGAGATCGCGACCTACGACATCACTAAAGTGGCCACCGCTCCTTCGTCCAAGCTAAAACTCGATTGGGTGTATCCTTTTTTGCTATATACTAGATCAGCCTATAAATTATGTACATACGAATTATATTATGTGGTATATTATAATACGTATACATAGGTACCTATTGGAAAACTTAATTTATTTTTTATGGTTTTAAACCATGATTTCATATTTTGAAGTAGACATTTTTTCAGAGAATATCGATTAACCTACATTACCTAAGAACGTATTAAGTACACGATGATTTTATCGCGAGACTTTTTGTTAGACAAAATATTGGTGGTATTCCTTGGGTTTTCTGTGAATTAAAATTTTACCTAAATACTCGCAATATTAAGTTAATTGTGTTATAATTATACTATTTCGTGCACAATTTACTGGTCATAACTAGGTACTTAAACCGAAATTTCATCGTTTTCTTTAAACGTTTATTTTAAATTCTTAATGATTAATAATGACACTCATTATACGTTTTCGCGCTACAAGTATTGAAAAAAAAATATAATATAATAATATTTACTTATTTTCGGAAGTATAATAATGTGTTTAGTGTTTACTACTTACCCAACATTAGTCTGAACTCTGTACAGATAAATAAAATAAAAATATGCCAACGAATAATAATTTTATATCGTTTTAAATATTATAATCATAATTTATTACATCTTCCTATTTGGTTTGCTTTTATACTAAATCAACATATTATAATGTACCGTCATTAATCATTCGTTAATTATTGATAAAATAAGTCCATTTGAGATAACTATTATTCTATAGACAAGATAATGATGACTCAGCATTATTGCACTAATAAAATAAATGTTAAATAATACAAAATATTTACAAAATTTTATAAAAAATTGTTTACAAATTAAATTGTATGAAAACAAAATTACATTTGTATGTTTTGGATAACAGAAAAACTGTATAACAATTAAATAAATAATATAACTTTTAAATTAAAAAATAAAAGAATAAAATAGCGATTATCAAAAGGAAATAATCTATTTATGAACACTGAAAACTACGTTTTTCTATAGTTTCTGGGGTATTCTACCTCTATTTTCTATGAAAAATAACCGCTTAAAAATCCTTTATTTATTTTTATAATTAGGCACTACGTAACACTTTACTACTATTTTTTTAAATAACACTTCCATATGTATTAATATTTAACTTGTTTTACTTTGTTTTAAAATCTATACACAAACAAAGAAATAATTATATAAAATAAATTTCTAAAAAAATAATAATAGGTAGGTACAAATTTATATATGAATTATATATTTTGGCTTGTATCAACTATAATAGCAACTCACAGTGAAGTTTATTTATATAATATAAATTATACATTGTTTAATATAATATTATATAATTCAGTACCTATAATAAAATGTATTATATCAAAAAAAAAACAATAATAATAAATTTGCTCCACGAAGAGAAGGGGATGTATATACTTAACAATTTCCATATTATAACATACATCATTATTTATTATTCAATTTAAAATAAACTTAATAATCGATAAAAACAAGCCAACAAAATTTTTTGATTTTCCATTAAATTCAAAACTGTTATTGGGGATTCCAATTCTGGTTACACATTCAAAGGAATAAATGCTTCTATTAATCATTAAAAATCAAGCTAAAACACATTTATACAAACGAGTAGGTACTATTACTATATATTACCTATTCAAAAAATACTTTGTAGGTAATTAATAATTTAGGATGCTGAGGTTATGTACTTTTACCGTAGGTATTAAATACTACTAAAATTGCCCTAAAAAATTATATGAACATTTTCGAGTAAATTATTATACATACTGTAGACTGAGAATACACAACATTATAATTTCTATTTTTCTTAATCGTCCAACTCTACAGTTATGGGTACAGAGGAAAAGACTGCCGTTCCAATTTATACTTGTTGCCCACCGGTGAAATGGTATACTTTGTGGCCTCCGTGGCTGTACTGTACAACGTCCAAGAACAAAGTCAGAGACATTATTTGGGACATACGGACGACATCAAATGGTAATGTTTACCACAATGGTTTGCGGTTTTTACCTATTGACAACAGACTAAATAAGAGTTGTACAATAAGTATTTGTTTTCAAATAAAAATTTGTCTGCACAAAATCAGTATTGAACCTTTTTCGCTTTGTTCAATTAGTTCGAAATTGTAAAAAAAAAATTCAAATGAAATTCGACGAAACAATATTAGGTAGTATGAATTAAAATACATTTGTTAAGTTACACAAAAATAAGAATTTTTTGATGCATATTTAAATGTTTTTAATTTTTTCTTATATTTTTAGCATATTATTCATGTTATATTCTTTTCTTAAAATAATGGTCTTATTTTCGTTTTATTTGATTCATAAAAAATAAAATTTAATTTCTGTGCGGTCGGTCTTATTTCAATGACATTATATGATAATACTCACTTAAAAAAATCTTCTCGCGAATCGCGATATTAAGTAAATTGTAACTTAAATTTTGTTTTGATTTATTTTCCAGCTTGACCATTCATCCCAACAAGCTGTTGGTAGCTACTGGCCAGACTGCTGGACACGATAACCACGAAGGAAAAGTAAGAATGCGAATCCGACACAAAAATAAACGTAAATATTATTTAACACATTTTTTCTCTTCAATCATTTTAGCCTCATATTCGAGTGTGGAATTCAGTCAGTTTAGCAACAGTGGTTGTGCTGGGTTTAGGAGAATTTGAACGGTCTATCAGCTGTCTGTCGTTTTCTAAAGCGGTAAGTTAACTCGGAATTATTATAAGTTCTCATCTGTTCGACGACATTCAATGTAATTAATTAGTATCGTTACGTTTATAATTATCTTTTAAACGCATGTTTTGTTTTTGACAGGACGGTGGCAGTCTTTTGTGTGCCATCGACGAGGGAAACGATCACAACATATCCGTGTGGGACTGGCAAAAGAACGAAAAGGGTCACAAGATCACGGAGACTAAGGTTAGTAGAATTATTAATAACAATTAATATTAATTATAATTATCCGACCTTGCGACTAACCGCCGCTTAGACACCGACTTCCTTTTTTTATTTATATTTCTTGTCTTAATGGCTATTCTTTCAATTGCCCTGCATCATGTAGGTAGTTCTCTCGCCACCTATACTTATCCCCGTGTAATTCATAAAAAATCTTTGTCTTCGATATCCTATATTATCACGGATTTTAGTCCTCCGTAATCACCTATATTAACGTTGAATAATGAATAATAATAAGTTATTATTAATAACAATATTCGTAATTATTTATTGGATTTATAGTGTTCTATGGATACCGTTGTGGCTGCGGAATTCCACCCACTGGAACGAAACCAAATCGTAACCTGTGGTAAGGGCCACATCAGTTTCTGGACACTGGACGCCGGCGGTACTCTGTACAAGCGCAACGGAATATTCGAGACTACTCGCGATCGTCCCAAGTACGTGACGTGCTTGGCGTTCACGCAAAATGGAGACGTCTTGTCTGGAGACTCAAACGGATCCGTTGTCATTTGGGGACGTGGTGAGTACTAATACTTTAAGAAAATGTATAGACATTATAGATATACATTATATATATATATTATTATATATTTATTATTTAGACCTAACCCCGCGATTCCTGTATGACTCAGTGGCAGTGATGTGGTACCTTAAATTTTAATGACTTTAAACTTGAATAACATTTAATATATATTTTATAATTTTGGGTGTATAGGCTGTATATTGGGCAGCCAACAGTGTTAAACCGTTGTTTGGTTTAAGTGTCTTCGACAGTTCGACGGTAAAACTAAAACCAAACAATGCTTCACTAAATGTCGTACGGGCTCCACCGTAATGCTTTTAACAGTTTAAACATAAGAAATATCCATAAAATATTCTTAATTTTTAGACAAATAGTTTTTATAAGTGGTACATCATTTTCGAAATTATGTTATCAGCTCAATTTATTTTGTTTAAATTCCAATTTTTATGCATTTTACATAACACCTATTTCATTAATTGTCATTCATTGATTCTTGTAGAACAACTTTTGAAGGAATTAAATTTTTTTTAAATTAAACCAGCCCGTGACACCTATAGGATAATAAATATACGAGATGATATCTAACATTTAAAATTAAAAATTGTATGTGTTATAATGTATGTATAAACGTTTGAACTGCTAAGAGATGATGATATTTTTTGTGGCCCTTAAAAAAAAGTTAATAAAAAAGTTTGGAGACTCCTAGTCTAGTGTGCTAATACTTTATCCTTATTTGGTGCCTTGGTATATAATATTTTTAATTTATTTCTGTTGATTTTACCCATCAATTTCAAATTTTGTTTTTTATTATATTTAATTTTATTTCTCATCTTATAGGAACAAATAACATCCTAAAAGTCGCACGAAATGTGCATGAAGGATCAGTGTTTTCCATTGTGTGTTGAAAGAGGGCAGCATTATAACCGGAGGTGGTAAAGACGGTAAACTGATCCAGTTTGACACTTCGATGCATCCCACTGGATATGAAGCACAAGTAAGCTATTATTATTATTATATTAATATTTGTAGTATCAAACTGTTCGCAATATAATAATTTCATAAATATTTCTAGATATTATTTAACCCATCTTCTTTCATAGATACGTTTGATAAAACATTTATGACCAAATTAATATTATGAACTAAAAATAAATTATATAGACGGTATAATAAATATATATTTTTTTTTTTTTTGAAAGAATTTGTTAATATTTTATTAAGTACCTAACTATTGTATCAATATTTTAGAATTTTAGGTATTGTATTTTTGACACCTTAGGCAATAAAATATAGTTTACAATTTTACATAAATTGGTATTGGATATAATCTTATTGGTTTTGGAATAACATTAAATATTTTTTCTTTTAAACATAGATAGCTGAACATTTGGGTGGTATACGTACAGTATCAGAAGGTCGTGGATCACAATTGCTAGTCGGATCAACCCGCAATTGTATTTTGATCGGTTCTCTGTCGATGGGCTTCAGCCCTGCTGTCCTGGGCCATACCGATGAACTGTGGGCGTTATGTCCTCATCCTACTTTAGCTCAATTTCTTACAGCCGGATTCGATCGCATTGTCCAACTCTGGGACTCGTTGTCTCGCTCTGTCGTATGGAGTAAAGACATTGCAGTAAGTATTACATTTGCGTTACCTAGTTAATTTTACATTTCATACATCGCTTCTGTAAATATTTAGGAACAAGCACAGTCGGCTGCATTCTCTATTGATGGTCGAATAATCATTGTTGGTTGCGTTTCTGGAAAATGGATCGTTATGAACTCTGAGACACGAGAGATTTATTCGACTCACATCGATGGAAATGAACCAATACAGGTATGCACAATCTCAGTGTAAATAATTTATATTTGATTACATACATATTGTGATCAAATTTGTAATCAACTTAGTTTATTGTCATTTAAAGGTTGCAAAGTTCTCACCGGACGGTCAACTACTTGCACTTGGTTCCAGGGACAATTACATCTATATATATCAGGTCTCAGATGGTGCCAGAAATTACACTCGTTTAGGCCGTTGCACTGTAAGTATTTTAGTCTACAATAATATGTTCATTGTGCATCTGAATCTTATATGCCCTTACTAATGACCATATTAAATTGTGTATCTACTACCCTTTCCACTTAATTATCATTGTTGAATTCACTCGATGTTTAGTGTTGGGAAGATAAACGTCGCAGAAGATGTAGCACTGGTGCTATTATTGACAAGATGTCGGTAGGTGTAGGTTGCCCGTGTAGAACCGAATGTTGATGCATGTAGATTTGTTTGTAGAGATAAAAAAATTTAATGTACAGAAAAGATATACATTATGGATGAATTAAATGTATATTATGTATTAGTGGTTAATGCATATTAATTCGCTGTAGGTTTACATTTTTTATTTTTATTTTATTAATTAAACAACATAGTAAATTGTAATATTAATAATTTGATTTTGCTAATATTGATTTATATTTTATAAAGGTATCAATATGTTGGTACATATTGATGTTGAATTTGTATGCTTTGTAATCAATAATAGTTTATTGGTTGTTAAAATGGTATCCATTTAATTATTTCTGCTGACTTTATTGAAGACATATTATTTTCTGTGTGTTACATAGGTGTATATATTATTTGTGATATAAATTGATTAAATTATGTTAATATTGTTTTTATTAAATTAGGGCCATTCAAGCTTTATCACTCATTTGGATTGGTCAAAAGATAACGAGCACCTTCGCAGTAACTCTGGAGACTACGAGCTGTTATATTGTATGTAACATTTTTTATATAATACACAATTTTGGTGTATCTTGTAGTGGTTAATGGTTATTTATTCTTGTTCATGTTATTAATTTAATTTAATTTTTTGGTTAATTAGGGAAAGTGAAAGTTTGTCGTCAAGTCACTCACAGCACTCAACTTAGAGACACTGTATGGGCATCCAACTCTTGTGTCTTGACATTCTCCTCCATCGGAATTTGGCCTGAAGGAGCTGATGGCACTGACGTTAACGCATGTGAACGATCAAATGGATCTAAGCTGATGGCTACGGGAGACGACTTTGGTAAAGTGAAACTGTACTCATACCCGGTCAAACAACCTAAGGTAAAGAAAACAATAATGAATAATATAGAACCTTACAATATAATTTATTAACATTGTTTGAGTGTAATTCATTACTAATCTTTATGTATTGTTATAATAATTAATTATCATAATTGCTATATGTATATTAAAATAGTAATTTTCAAACCATTTTCGATTTTACAAGATAATTTGCTTATTAAATTTTTTAGAAATAATTAAAATTTCTTTAATGTGTGGTAATAAATAACATCTACTATATAGAGGATAATAAATTGTTCACTTTTAAAATTTGTGTATGTTTGATTACATAAAGTATTATTTTAATTACTTATCTTCACTGTGTTATTTCTTTTCCACAGTCGCTGTGTCACGTGTATGGAGGCCATAGCAGCCACGTGACAAACGTGACTTTCTTGCATGACGACTCCAGACTGATATCGATTGGTGGCAAAGACACCAGTGTCCTACAATGGGAAATCATATAAAAGAAGAGCGTTAATTGAATCTTATAATTATTATTATTATTATTATTATTACTATTATTATCATCATTATTATCGTTCAAATGATTCTTCACCATTAAGAGTAAAAATTAATTATATTTATTATTGTTTAGTACATTTTTTTTAATAATATTCACTTTAGCACAAATACACTATGTGTACAATGTGTGTGTTAATAAAATGTTCTATTATATTATTCGTTATTACACATTCAATGTTATGTCGACAATTATTCATAGAATAATACTTTATTATTATTATTATTATTTATTACCATCATCACTTGTTTTTTTTCCGTCGAATTGTATTAATTATAACAACATTATTATCATTACAATGTATTTTTGTTTTAAATAAATAAACGTAATATTTATGTGTCTATAGTTAAATAGTTTTATTTTTTTTATTTTAATAATGCCCAGATAAAAATTTATCAAACTCGTTGAATATTTTGTAAGCGAAATAACAGATTTGTATATCATATAATGGCTGCAATTTTAGTAAAAACAAAGTATGGTTTAAAGCAAAGAAAAATATGAATAGGTATACTATGATAATAAAATTATGCTTTGAGATAACTCATTATCTACAATGTGTTTAAAATATCACCTCAAATCTATCTAGGAATATTCATAAACTTACTCATTCTCAAACACTTCTATTAGTTGAGTAAATTTTTTTTAATGTTGTGTAAAGTCAATGATATTTTCTATATTAAATAAATTATAGTTTTAGTAGTAAAAATTCATAATTTTTGTGCATGAAAATTGTTTAAATGCATTAATATTCATAAACTATACAAGATAATATTATAATACAATTTTTCTTTGATTGTAAAAAATAATAATAGACTAAATTTGTTACTGATTATTCTTAATAATTTATAAATGCTATTTTTAAATGCATAAAACTATGGTCAAGTAATTTATAAGGAAAGATTGGTAACATTTTTGAATTTCTAAAAGTATAAAAATTGTATTTTAAATAGAAAAATTAAACATGAGACTGTTAATCCAATAGCTATAAGACCTCAAAAATCAGAATATTTCTGAACATCTCGAAATTTTTATTTATAAATCATAACTCACAAGTTATGTTTAGTATTGTAGTTTTTTAAATAATTAATTTCAGATAGTTAACATGAGTTCTAAAAACATAATTCACAAAACAAGTGTTTTTACGCTTATATTTTTAGCTGTTAATAAAAAAAAATTCCATTGAAAGTCATTCTATAAAATTACCTTCAATAATCAATTGTCACCTTCAATTTTGGACACATTTACAATGTGTCTTTAATAGTCACTAGTCACCAGTAGTTGAAAACCTGCATCTCAGAAGTATGCATTAATATTAAGATCCATAAAATGTAAATTAAAATTTGATTACCTATATTATAATTAAATAGTTATTGTAAATTTAAAATGTATTATTATATTTTTAATGTCTATCAATTCCCAATGAACTTGTTTAGTGAAATATATACCATATATAATATTGTACCATATTATGTTTTTACTCTTTGAAAATTATGATTTTGCAATTATTTAAAAAAAATAGCTCATTTACATGAAAAAGTTACCAACTAGTCTATACATACAATTAATAATATGTACTTTAATTTGAGTCAACCTATTGGTTAATACAGATTTATTTATTTTTTTATTTATTTATTGTTTCATTCTGTGTTAGATGACTTTAAATTACATCAAAAAAATATACATTGTAAAGATAAACAACCAGCTTACATAAGTCACAACTTAAACCTCAAAGAAAAAAAGGCAAAATATTTTTGTAGTTGTTGGTTGCCAAAATAAATTCTCATTTGTAATATATTGAGTAAAACAAAGGTTCAGATCGAGGAACAATATTATATATTATGCATAAAGACTGAATATGCAAATAAAAAATACCATCAATTACATGAATACAATGTTTAACGTTAATTTATAAGTTACCGGGTTAAATATAAAATTTTAGCGGGAAACAGTTTAACAACCTTAGACTGGAGAAATAACTTGGGAGCCCGCAGACCACTATTTGGTCCAATTGGGAAATTGTGCATGACCATTGACCATGTTAGAAATACAATTTTATAATATTGTAAACGTTGTCAACCGAATGATAAAATCAGATTAAATTAAATAGTGATAAAATGTTATTTATTTGTCATCGGCCGGACGGCGACCAACTTTGTACCTAGGTAGTAGGTACTCTACGGATTAGTTAAAATAATTTACAGTCTCCGTACTCCTTATCTTTTTAACTTTTTTTTACTTTGAATACCTAGTCAGTAGTCTATAGTGGCATTGGTGACAAAATAATTTGGTTTTGATGGCCGTGATAAAGTCTGTGATCTGACTGAACGCGAACTACCAATTTTACCACAGCATCGTTAGATCGCCAAGACGCCGAGTTTGGTACGTGTGGTCGATCGTTGACATAAGTTCCGGAAAAGCCGAATTCATAAAGTGACGACGTGAAATCTACGAATTTATTGCAATATAGGAATAACGAAGAACACTGGAAACATATTTTAAGTTGGTACGAAAAATCCACATTGTCGTGTTGATAAAATCTGATCTATAATCGCACGTACACACGACTGACGAGTAGTGGCGACAGCACGACAAGTCGACAACAACAACTGAGTTACCTACAGAACTGCTACGGTCTACGACGGGAAACAGGGAACGTGCGGGTTTGAGAACGACGGTCGCAAGTAGGAGTTCTAAAAAATATTTTAACGATCGTCTTTAGACTTGGACCACGTATGCTATTCACTATTCGCAACGTCTGTGTAGGTAGGCACCTTGAATTTTCCAAGTGTATTGTTCCGAGTTGGTAGGAAAAACATGAAAACAGTAACGAAACAGTGTAAATCTAGTGCCTAAACGAAACTCACCGTCATGGAAATTTCCGTCGGTATTTTCGGCGTTTTTCTCGCGTTGTTGACGGCCGTGTATTATTTCGTGAGGACCAGATCGTTCGGAGGATTGATCGCCGACAGTTTGCCCTCGTCGACGACACCGTTGACCCCCGTCACCGTTCCGCGAGCCCGGCGATCGGCTTCGCGCCTCGGATCACCACTGCTTCCGACCGCCACTAACGGCGGCTTGTCGGCCAGAGTTCCCGAAAAATTTCGCGTGTCGGTAAATCCGTTCACGCCGACCGGTATCGAGATTTTGAAAAACAGAAAGAAACGCTTTCCCGGATCGAATGACCGTAACGTCCCAAGTCTCGAGAGCGGCGGCGGCGGCAGTGACGACTTCGATCAGTCCACCCCCCCTTGCAAAACAACACCCGTTTCCGCTCACCCGTCCGTCGTCAAACGTCTGTTGAACAGCGGCGAGGTGACCAACGTCAGTATACGCGAACTGCAGACGTCCCGATTTCACAAAGAGTTCAGAATAGACGAGTTCATCGCCACCGGTAGTTTCGGCGTCATATACAAGTGCACAAATCTGTTCGACGGAATACCGTATGCGATTAAAAAAATCAAACAGACGACGTACAAGAGTCCGGAGTATTTGGTCCGCAAGGAAGTGTACGCAAACTCGGCGTTCGGGCGACATCCAAATTTGGTTTCGTACTTTACGGCGTGGTACGAGAAGGGTCACATTTATATTCAAACGGAATTCTGCCATGGCGGCACCCTGGAGCGCATGATTCACGAGTCCGATCACGTGTTCTGCGACAACGCTCTAAGGCGATTGCTGTGGCACGTGTGCAATGGTCTGGCTCACATTCATTCCAAAAAACTTGCACACTTGGACATAAAAGCAGCAAACATATTAATATGCAAAAGTAATGGGGCGTTGGTGTTTGCTGACGATCTAGACGACGACGAAGAAATAGTTGACAAAGATATTGTTTACAAGATAGGTGACTTTGGGCATACAATATGTGTTGAAGATGTCCGAAGTATTGAAGACGGTGATTCTCGCTATTTACCTAAAGAACTATTACGTGACGATTATTCTCAGTTGCAAAAAGTCGATGTGTTTTCTACCGCACTTACAGTATACGAGGCTGCAACTCGAAAACATTTACCTAAAAATGGACCAGAATGGCATCGGTTAAGAAATGGCGAATTTTCGTTACCTCAAACTATCTTTTTAAGTACGAGTCTAGAAAAATTGCTGAAAAAAATGGTTGATTTAGATCCTTCTAATAGGCCTAGTGCTTCTAAAGTGGTTAATCTATTGCTCGATAGAGGAATGGCAGCTACTAAGGATCAAGATGAAATGGAAGCATTGAAATTAAGTGCTCAATTCCTTGAACCTTGGTTAGTCAATTTAAAACCGTCAAGAACAACATTATCAGATAGAGGTACATATTTAAAGACTGACAATTGTAGAAAAATTGAAGACTATTGTTTCAATAATAGCAAAAAAATTAATTAAAATATTTAACCTTATAAAGTTATAAAGTTTGAACTTAGAGATTTGTTTTTATTTATTTATTCAAATTTAACTGTTAATCAAGACATTTTAAAAGCAATGCTTAGTTTAAATTAAAAAAAAAAAAATGATTAGTATCATTCCTTTTATTTGTTATATTTTATAGTTATGTTATTATATAAATGAAAAGACATGACAAAGCATTTTCTAAAAATGTTATCTATTTAAAAATCTAAATTCCAACAATTTACAAAATATTTTAAATTTTAACATAAACTTATATATAAATATTATTGTACCATACTTATTTATAATTGAATTAGGTATACTTAATTATTTAATTAAATTATTTTATTATTGATGTATATTTTGTTTGTTCAATTTTACATGTTTTGTTTATTCCTAATATGATAATTATTGCCTTGTCTTGTATAAAAGTATTATTTTTTTCACATACTGTACTGAATACATATTTAAGTGCTATTAATTATTATATTAATTACTGTCTTATCTGTACATTGTATTAGACACGGTACAGTCTTTTAGTCAATATCTTGATTGGTAATAATATGAATAATTATATAGTTTACTTGTGGTTTGTACGTACATGAGTATTGCCATTGCCATTTAGTCATTAACATAGTTATAATAAACTATAATAATAATGTTATTTATAATAAGCTAAAAAATGAATCAAATTGATACTTAGTTATAACTTATAACCATTATTTGTAATAATTTATTACAAACAACAAATTAATATTGTGTACTTAAAACATTATTAAACTTTTTTTTGTCTATGCATTAGGAAGTAATTATTATGAGGAAGTCATACCCATTTGTGTTGTCTTACTAATACTAAATATAGCAAATTTTATGTTCAGAATAATCCATTTTTTAATGACTAATCAAATTATTAAATGTTAAAAATTATTGAACCAGGGCTTTAAGCAGGCTTCTTTTTTTTAAATTTGTTGATAATTTAAGTTTAAACCAAACAAGCATTTGTTTTAAAATTTTAATATTACTTATGCATAAACATAATTATTTTCTGTCTATTCAAAAAGAGCATGGATACTACTAACAAGTTACCAAACCTAATAAGTAATAACCTAAGACTGGTAATATAAATTAAGTAAAAAATAATATTAATTATACCTATATTTATTAGTTGTATAAGTTATTACCACCAAATAGTGGATACAAATTTTGCTGTTTGCAACTAATCTAAGAATTATTTAATCAATGCTAAGTAAGACATAATACAAGTTAATAAGCTATTAAATAACTTTATGTTTAAAGAGAATTAGTATATTTTAATTTGTGTCACTTTATATAATTACTATATATAAAAAAAAAAAAAATTTAGTTTTGTTTAATAATTAGTTTTGATCAAAATTCTTGAGTGTCATCAGAAAGATTCATTATAAATATTTCTTATAGCTATAAGAATTTAAAAACATTCATAATTCATATAAGGCAAAAAGTGTTAGTAGTTTAAATGATAATATAATTTGTAAAAATCTTGACAATTTGCAAATAATACATAAAATATCTAATTAGTATAATGTGATAAATAAATAATAATAATGGTTAATGTTTGATACAGGATACATACTAAAATAATTATAAGTTTAAAGGTGAAAACATAAATAAAACAAATAAAGAAACTGATTGGTGCTATGAGTATTTTTTAAGTAATATTTCACATCACAAATAGAGTGAAAAAACAAGATTGAAATTCTTTATTTAGTTTTTAATGTTAACATACATTGAAATATTTAAATAAATTTAGATTTATGGAAAAAGAGTATGGCAATTAATTGTAAGTATGGTTAAACGGATTTATCCATTTAATCTATGCTATAAAATATAATATTTATAAATTAACAATATCTAAAAATAATAATAATACATTTGTAAAGAAAATGTATGTTTTTGCTTAGTAAAAACAAATATATAAGTTAATTAATAAAGGAAAGCTTTATATTAGTTGTTTCTTGGTACTAAATATGTTTATACGGCCATATGAATTTCCTCCAACATAAATAGCTTGAGTGGGATGTACTTCAATGGCTGAAAAACGCATGGTCATGTTTTCAGATATTAGATCGTGTAAAACATTTCCATCACAATCAAAAACTTGTGCCTAAAAACAGGAAATTATTTATAGTAAAAATTAAAATATGAGTAATTACATAAAAGAAGATAAATCGAAAGTACAAAACATTAATTATAATTAAAAAATACAAGATTTATATTAAACATAATTATTATAAAGACATTATTATCATCATTTAATTTACAATTACATGTAACTATGATTTCTTTTATTCACTTTATTCTTTTTTTTTATAAGTTTTAAAACATCTCAAGTATGATACAAATTTACTTTCCTCATGAAAACATTGAATAAAGAAAAATGTGGGGGGGGGCATGACCCTCCAGCCATAACATTTTAGAAACTAGAACTGGAATTAATGGACATTTTTCGGACATTTGTAAATTGAAGTAAATTATCTTTTTACTTATGAAGAATTTACTCTTGAAGATTTTAATTGCAATCATAGGGTATTTATTAGGTATGCATTAATCACATTTATTAATGTTGAGCCTGTTAACCAGTTAACCCACCAGGCTATGTCGCTGGCCAGGTGTGCTTGGGCCTGAAATTATTTAGAGCTCTAAAAGAGTAACTAAATAAAATTTTTTTTTTTACTTAGTAATGTGTTTAAAAAATATATGATATATTCTTTGATATTATTTATGTAAAAAAAAATTAAGATGTAATACTTTTTAAATTTGTATGTAAAAACCTATTATCATAATATAAAGGTTAAGAGTTACAGACTTAAGTTCAAAAATCACGAATAAAAATAAAATTATTTTTAGAAATAGATTTAGGCAGTATTTGTTTTAAGTTAAAACCATTGCTTTTGATTAATATTGTGTGATATTACTGCACTATAAAATTCTGTGATACAATAAATGATCATTCATCAGTATAGACTAGAGTGACTAGACAGTAGACAGGCCTTAAGTTAAGTATGGTTAAATTAACTTAATTTGATGGAATAAGAAAAATTAACATACCAGCAAAATATTATTTAATGGAATACATAAAAAATGATTTTGTTATAAATATTTATAATTTAATTAAATTATTAATTATTATTAAACATACTCTTGGTGGCAATAGCATCGATGTCATGAAAAATGCATCTTCTCTTCCAGGATTCCATTTTGCTTGAAAATCATTATCATTAAAACGCCTCATAAATGGGATTATCTTTATGGGTTCTAAAAAAAATATTTTAATTAATATTTTTAACTAATTTGCTCTAGGACACCTTCGGTTAAGTGAAAAAATAACAATATTAACTTATAGTGCCTATTCACTAGTTAGTTTTGAGAGTATAGTAATTGAAAACTAAGCTATTAATAGTAAAGAAACACATAACAATGATAAATAAATATTGATCATAAAAATGACAAAAGATTGAAATAACACTATTTAAAATTTACTGCTGAATCTTGATTATTTTTTTATACTAAGTTATTGTTTTTAAAAATATTTATAGTTTTTTTGATGGATAACATCTAATAAATAATAACTAAAAAAAATATTATGACATAATAAAAATTAAATTTTTGTATAAATAGGTAGTTGAAATGTTGAAGAAAGATCAATGCTAGCAAAATTAATTTATTATGATGTAATTTATTATATCTAAAATTCATGTATAAGAGTAAGTAAATAATTTTTATTTAACATCTCTTAACCACTTTTTATACTTAAACAATCATCAAATGTATTGAATATTATTATAAAAAAAAACATTTAGATTTTTAGCTTACTTGTGGCAGCTAAATTTAATTGCTCAGTGTTAAATATTCTAATATTGTTATCATTACATGTTGATATCATCTTGTTACCATGAGCAGAAAAAAATGAACTTGTTAATACTTTAGGATGCTTAAATTGCAAAATTGGATTAATTGATTTGTCAGTCATACTTCTTATGTCCCATAAGGAAACCATTCTAAAAGTATAATAATAATTTATTTGTAAATGGAACAAAATATTATTAATAATGAAAGACACAAAATATTAACCTAAAAATACATTTAAATACTATAATTTTATATTCATAATAAAATATTACAATAGCAGTAAGTAATTACTAATTACCCAGTTTCCGATGAAGTTAAAAAGTAATGTTTTTGCAATGGGTGACACTGAACTGTACGCACAGATCTTTCATGACACCAGGCAGAGTTGATAATTTTATTTGGTATTCGTAAGTCGATCATTTCTACATGACCAGAATCTTAAAACATTTAAAACATTTAATAACAATTATAATAATGATCAACGATGTAGAACAATTAACAAATATCAGTTATAGAACATACCATTTCCAATGAGAAAATTTCTTTCATATTCACTGTGCCATGTTGTGGAGTTTGATTTCTTATTAATTCTGTTCTGTTCTGTTCTATAAATCTATTTATTTAAATAGTATAGCTTTCATTAACATGGTTTATTAAAAACAAAAATCATTAACTTTAAGAAAAACAATTATACTAACAATATCAAAAGTGTTTTTAGCAATGTCACTACATCCGAATGATCCATCATAACTTGTAGTAAACAACTTGTTTAGATCCCAAGAGCAAAACGAAATACAATTGACTAGAGCTTTATGAGCTATAAATATTTGGATGTTTGAATTTCTATTGTATAATACTACAAAATTGAATTGTTAATTAAAATATTTATAATATTATTGTTATATAATTAATGTCATAAAATGTATAGGTATATAAAGTCTTACTAATGTTTCCTTTCTTGTCTCCCGCTGCTACTATCAAAGATGTTTCTGAAGGATGAATAGCAAGAGATTTGATACCACTTTCAATCACTTTCATTGGCGGTATATTTATATCAAGACTTCTTAACACATGAACAAATCTAAATAGTAAAATAGTGTTAAACATAACAATCGTAGAAAATGAAAACATCTGTTAAAGAATGTAGAAAAATGTACTATCTATAGAAAACAATCAAAGAGAATTACATAAAAGTTATTTATGATATATATATAATAAATTCATAAGCTGATACTTTTATTTGAATGGGATATAGTAAAACAAGTATACAAATAAAAATGGTAAGACATATTTTGTTAGTTATATAGTTATTTTTTAATTTTAGAATTAAGGGAAATTATAAATAATTAATAACTTAGAACTTATTGTATACTTTTGACTTGGTAACTTATGAAAATCATTAACAGGTTCTGTAATGGCTAATTCATCTTTCAGTTTTTCAACAAAATCGGAAATTTCTCTTTTACGTCTTGATGGAACAACTAAAGTAAAAAAAATAATTTATTTTATAATTGTAACAATTACTTATTATATTGTAAATACACAATGTATACTTAACTATACAACATTAATATTAAACTATATTTATAAGTTAAATTATTGTTCAAAATTATGATTTTGATCAAATTTACAAATCAAAAACAAAATATTTGTTAGAATATGGTAATGCACCATGGCCCATGGGCGTAGGTAAGGGGGTTTTTAAATATATTAATTATTATTATGTTGGACACAATATTATATAGATTGAAATATTGAATGTTAGTAAGTTATATCACTTGCTTGTCTTGGTAAGTAAAATCAATATTTAATTTAAAATGAGTTGTTATAAATAAATAAATAAAATTATTTTAAGCAAAGCTCTTTCACAAAAGCAGTAAATTATTAGTTAAATTAACTATTGTGACCTAAAAGTTTTCAATTGTACTTTTTAATTCTTAAGACTAATACAAAATATACCATCTATAAAGAACATTATAGTAGAACTTCAATCATCAGAACTAACTAGAACTACACCAAATTTGGATAATAAAAATTAATAAATGTATGTATTAGAACAATTAATATAGAATTTGGATAATAAAAATTAATAAATGTATTATTAGAACAATTAATATAGAATTATTATACATTATGTATTATGTTACTTATTAGTTATTATCAAAAATATTAATAAGAAAACAAATTATTAGATATTATAAACTTATTTTATTGTACGTAATATGTATTAGGTATTATTTGTTTTTAACAAACTGATTAATTTTTAATTGACAAATTGCTGCTACTCGCTTTTGCGCAGCTAAATTTCGAAAAACGTTTGGATAATAGAGGGTTCGTATAATTGAGGTTCTACTGTATATGTTAATTAAGTAACATGAAAAACATTTGAATTAAGCACTTTTGTAAGAAGATTCTCCAAGATTTGATAAATGAGCTATTCTTAATGAACGTTTAATGGGTTCTCTGAAAAAGCAATATATAAGTTAAGTTAATTTTAATGTAAACATTTAATTAATACAATATTATTAATATTTAATACTTACATAGTTGTAGTTTTCAATTTATTTTTTTTAACTCTTGTTGTCTTTTTTTGTAAGCTATTTGCTAATGTCTTCGCAGCTTGATTTATACCCAGTGTACTGAAAAAATATTATACATTATTAATTAATTTAATAAAATGTACAGATTCTTAAATAAAAATTGCAGTCAATAATCATAATATTTTGTATTATCATACCGGGTGAGGCAACAAGTTCATGCTCATTTTGCTTTCTTTATTTATTCAAATTCTGATTTTTAGAATTTTTAATTATATGTACTTAAGAATTATACCTTCAAAATGTATTATTTTAATTAAAGAATATTGTGAAGCAATAAGGGCTTTAAAAAAATATAATTTGTATAATTATATACATATACAGTATACACATATGTTTTTTAAGGCCTTAGGACCATCGTGCCACATATAATTAATTCATAATTATATATTATTCTACTAATAATTTAATGTTTTATTTTAAGAATGCCAATTTTGTATAGACAATAAGTATTTTCAATGAAATGTTGGACTGTCTCAACTTTAAATAAATGTACTTAGGTGGGTATTTAAAACCTTATGAATAATTAACTATTTAGAAGGACAATAAATACTTGAATTAACATGTGAATATGTGACGACTCTGTCTTATTATAACATACAGTCACATAGATTAAACAGTTAAAAAAATGAGCATAGGATAAATGAATTAACAGAAAATTTTTTTTTAATATTATAATAAATATTTTTAAATTAAAAATTACCTAAATTGTTGTATCTATGTTGGTTTATTATATCCTATTAATTAACAATACATTACAGTTATAAATATTTCTTCCTTTTTTATATTTTAAATTGTAAAATAAACCTAATATTTAGTATTTAATGAAACATTTCTTACATAACACCAATCATTTGCAATAGTGATATATAGCATTTTTTTAATCGAAAATCACCTTTCAACAGAATATGGTCTACTATAATTTTATAAAAGATGTTGATTTATATTTTTTAAACAAAACCCTGTCACTAGTAGTACTTAGCTTAAATAAACTTGAACATTTTTAAGATGCGCTTGACTTTTATAATTGATGCAATGTTCTTTTTTGATGTTAAACTTTTTATCTATTTATACTCACTTCTTTTCCCCAGGACTTTTGAAATTGATTTTACTATGTAATTTATAATATTAGGTAGGTAGGATAATTTACAAAAAACTTTTAAACAAATTTTAACAAATTTTTTAAATGCTCATAACTATCTTTAAAATTAATGTATAATGAAAAGCCCAATAACAGATTTTCTTAAATTTAAAATTTACCGTTACACATTAGTAAAAGAGAAAACATTTTATTAATGTTATAAAACGATTCAATAATACCGATGTGGCTACCTGTGTTAGGAAAAATAGTTTTTAGAAAAATCAACTTACTCCAAAATTTCTTCGTTTTTTTTCATACGTTTTAGTCTTTGTTGTTCATATGTCAAATCTTCATCTTCGTCAGATAATATATTCTCATCCATTTCAAAGCTCATGTCGAAGTTCATAATATAAAGTTATTGTTATACTTGTAATCAATAAATAATGAGTCCCTTCAGCAGTCGGTACTCGATAGGTAGATTTATCAATTTACTAAGTAGTGAGTATTGGGAAGTGGGTAGTATACTAGTATCTACAACTGAGTATTCAGTACTAGTAAGTAGCTCAGATTTATTCAGACGCATCTAAAAATGGCTCAATAAAAAAGTACGTTGACTGCAGTGTTCCCAAATATAAGCCTAATAAACCTAACCTAACAATTTATTACTTTTCAGCATTCTGCATTCACCTCAGTCAGTTGACTGATAGCAAGATACGACACGGGCAAAACAAGAGGCAACACGTCTTTGCGCGGCAGTGTACAGTGGTTGATATAGATAAATAATAAGCGTTATTTATAATTTATATCGGTGCCCATCATCGACACGACTCAACAAGACGTAACTTCCAAAATTTCAACTTCCAGCCAACACGATGCCAGGCGCCAGTGAAATGTCCATTGCTCATTACACCGTTATATCTTGGTCAGAAGTTAATATACAATATGATGTTTATAACTGGACAATCATCACGATCACAGTTTTAAAATATACTTTATAATAATAGTAATAATAATAATGTTTTAACACGTTTCATTAAATGATTTTCGTAAAAATAACAGCAGATGGTTTGTTAGTGATAGTATGATAGTTCCGAAGTCCGTAGTCCACTTCTTAGCTTTTATAATATTTACATAGGTAGTCGTATAAACTGAAAATTAAGTCCTTTCGCTTTATTCACACAGGTCAATCTTATTTAAAATCAAATCGATATGTATTACGAATTACGACAATCCCTGCGTGTTGAGCACATTATTTACATTGAATTAAATTAGGCGTTTTTTAACTTATTTATGTATTTGAGGTGTTAGACGGTAAAATTCTGCTGATGAGCTTTGGTTCCGGATATACAGTACCTACCTATAAACTCAAAACACATTTAATCATAAACAAATAACAATTGCATACCGTCTACTTTTTAGCGCAATCACAATCATAATACAAGGACTACAGAATCACATCATTTCAATCGATAAAGTTTAAATTTCAATTCTAGAAACATATTTAAATATTTTACATATAATGTTGATCTCTAAATTTAGTAACATATTTACGACGTATTATACACAAACATGTTCAGTGGGGCCAATATTATCATCTTGAAAAATAAATAAAAATAAAATAATAATATGATTTATCATTAGTTTTAACTTTCAAGTAGGTAGGTACATAGTATATAAATATATAATATATTATGCTACAGTATAACAATTTTGTTATTTCTTATAAGAGTCTAACAAATAAATATCAATAATAAAATAAAATAAAAAAGATCTTAGTCCTTGTTGCTCTAGGATCAGCAATAGTTATGATAACCATCACAGTAATCACTGTGATTTTACTACTATTAACTTTTTTACTACCTATTAATACACCATAAACGGTTAATTGCATTATAAATAATTGGATAATTGAATTTTTCTTTCCCTTATACTCATACACTATTGTTATTATTATTATTATTATATCAATATTAAAATTTTTAAAAATATTACAATACCTATATTAGGTATTTATTCTTTTAATAATAATAAATAACTATTCTTTGTAGACCCTGTAATTATATGAGATATAAAAGTAAATAAGTAAGCTTTGGTTTTCATAAATTCATATTTATTTATGATATAGTTAGCTAATGAAATAATTTGCATGCATAATGACGTAAATAATGTTAATATTATTTTTTCTATCTGTCCCAACGGCCAATTGTTGACGAGTTTTACGGTTTTACCTATTTCTCACAATGTAAAATAACTGCCATCTACTTACAAATAAACTTTATTATAGTTTTATCATAATATACGATAATAGTATCAAACAACTAAGAATTTCATAAGAAAGACTACGAAATACCCTTTTTTTTTGTTAAAATCACATTAAGCTGAATAATTGGTGAAGGAGTAGGTTTTCAATTTCGAAATTTCACATACATGATCTTTAGCGTTGACTTATTTGTATACATCGTACATGCACAAAAAATTGATACCTAATGTCAAATTTATAATTAGTCGCTATTATAACTTCAACCACTTGTTGTTATTTTTTTCAAAAAAAAAAAAAAAATTCTTAGAAAAAATGAAAATTTCAGTTGTCTATAATTACATTAATAAATAATAATTAGAACCTTGTATTAATTTTTCAATTTTTTTGGTCGTCCATAATTTTGTTATCGACACTTGAAAAAAAATTTATAAATATCTCAAAAAAGTTCTTAAAAAACTTGAACTGGTTACCGATAACACTAATATATACATTTGATGAACAGATTACGTATTTACAGTGATAAGTTTTTAGATTCTGAACGAAGTGATGAATGTATTGATTTTACAATGGTGTGTGTTTTTTTGTTTTTGTGTCTGTGTACAGCATAACTAGTCGAAATAATGCTCCAATTTCAAACAATGGGGGTGGTTTCCGATGTAAAAGTGAATATCCTTGGTGCATTATAGAGGTAAAAAGTTAACATTTTCCAACAGTTTTCAAAAAAATCGAGAAAAACAAAAAAAAAATGACGGAAAACCGGCAATTTTTACGCAAAACCAGTTTTCGACCAAATCGATTTTTTTTTATGGTTGTAATTCAAAAACTAATCACTGAAAATACTTGAAATTTTCACCAAATGTTAATGTCAGTGGTATCCGTATATAGTTAAATTTTCAAAAAATTTTGACTTTTTTTGAGTCTTTTATAGACCACTGAAATTTTCGATTTTTTTGAGAAATTTTTTTTAAAGTGTCGATAAAAAATTTTTGGATGACCAAAAAGTTTTGAAAATTTAATACAAGGTTCCTTATGAGTTGTTTTTAATGTAGCTAAAAAAAATTAAAAATCGTTAGTCACAATTTTTTTTTATAAGCGTTTTTAGTTCAAATTTTTACGAAATCTGTCGAAAACGCGAAAATTTGCAAGTAATTTTGAAGTTGAAAAATCATAAAATTTTTTTCTTTTATAACTAAGTTTTGAAAATTTGGTACAAGGTTCTCCATACATGTTTCTTCAAATATCTGTAAAAAAAACTCTACCGGATTCATACAAAAAATTTTTATGAGTGTTTGAAATTTAAATTTTTACAAAAACCGCGTTAGATAACAGTTTAGCCTCAAACGGTTTTTGATATTTGTTATTATTCAAAAAGTATAAGTCGTAGATAGTTGAAAATTTTACCAATTATTAAGATTCGCGTTTTCTTTACGTGATTTAATTTTCAAAATAGTTTTAATTTTTTTGAGCTATTTATTGACAACTGAAATTTTCAATTTTTCTGAAAATTGTTTTTTTTATGTGTCGATAAAATCTTTTTGGCCATATCAAAATACTTGAAAATTTAATGCAAAGTTTCTCATAAGTTATTATTATAGTGATTAAAAAATTATAAGAATACATAGGCACATTTTTTTTTTATTAGCATTTGAAATTCAAATATTGACAAAAATTCGTCAAAACCATGAATATTTGCAAATTATTTCGTAGGTATATTTCATAAAAATTTTTGTATAAGTAGCTAACAGTTGAAAATTTAATACAAGGTTTTTTATAAGTTTAGCTTACAATTATTATAAAAGAACTTAAATTTTGTTGTATTCAGGCCATTAAAACATAAACTACCTTTTTTCACCAACCACTAGAAATTATATCCTAGGCTGACAAATCATCTTCGTTCAGAATCGTTTTTCGTATACAATGATAACTGTCATTGGATTCAAATTTAACACTCCTATAATATATAATAATGATCCATACGGCAACTAATGTACAGCAGAGCGGTACTCACTTGCCCGCTTTTTTATCTTTTTAATTATAATAATACAAAAAATACAATTTGGTTGAAAACAGGTTTTGCGTAAAAATTCCTGTTTTCCGTCACATATTTGTTGTTTTCTCGATGTTTTTTGAAAATTGTTGGAAAACGTGTACTTTTTACTTCTTTAATGTACCAAGGATATTCACTTTTTCATCCGAAACCACCCTCAAAGTTTGAAATTGAAGTATTATTTCGACAAGTTATGCTATACACAGATATAAAATAAAACACACCCACACATCATTGTAAAATCAATTCACATTCATTACTTGGTGCAGAATCTAAAAGTCCATTATTTCACGGGTAATTATTTTTGGATTGGTTTATTATAAGTCGGAAGTATTCCGTGCTAAATGTCAAGTTAAAAATCTATAAGCTTTATATTAAATCACTAACATGTTCAGATTTAAAAATATATTTTAGATTTTTTTTTGTGTAAAAATGTTCGCTGATCTATGCTTTTATCACATATTTATAATTAGTATAATTAATTAATCAATAAATGCACAGCTTAAAAGACCGTTATGGATAAATTATTTCAGAATTTTTGGTGTGTTTTTTGTTGTTGCCATTAGTTACACGGGATATTATTTCGAAAATATTGATTAAGAGTTCGTTAAATGTTTCTATTGCTGTAGACAACGGAATTCCAAAAATAATTAATTTATGTTAGTTATTAATAAAATATAGGTAAATGTTCTATAGAATAATTATAACATTGCAGTATCCGATTCAAAGGTGAAATGAAAAATGGAAATATTTTTTCTGAATTATTACAAATCATTTGTAGCCGTGAAAAGTTAAAATTAATAAAACTGAGTATTATAAATTTGAATATTTAACAGCAAAATAAATTATATATGCGTGATTTATATATACTTAATATATCTACATTTATACTAAATATCTGTAAATAAGATGATTTTTTAATGAATGATATTCAATATAATATCAACGTGCCCACTCGTATTTGAAGTTTGTATTTACTGCATGATTTAGAATAATTAAAAAATAATCTAAAAAAATAGACATTATTATACTACTTTTAAGTTTTTTGATTCATGGTTTATATTTTTAATTAGTACACATTCTGATATATAGAATACTTTTTATGATTTGTCGATGTATATATAAGATAAAAACCAAATTTATAATAAATATTTATTTTATTAGTTAGTAACTACAGTAGTATGGCGCAAATTGTCGGTGCTTTGTTCTATATGTAACCAAAAAATTTAGTTCATTTAAATTTTTGATTTACAATTTTTGGTTCAAATAAAAATTTATAAGTGGAAATCGTTCCTTTCATCACTGATGAAAAATATATATTAAAATTAACCGTTATGAGCGTACCACAACTTGACCGTTATTTATTTATTGTATATATAAGCTATTATACAATTATGATATGTGAGCAAATTATTACGTATATTATGCTACCAAATAAGTATCTTATTTTCTAAAATTTTGCGATGTAGTAACCATAATAATTATTATAAAATTCAACTTTATCAAATTCATTATTATTTTTGTTTCAGTAGTAAATAAACACAATAAGGATTTGAGCATATATTATTCGTCGAAATCTTATCAAGACAATAATTGTATTCGTTGTTTTGTACTTATTTTAAATCTTACACGGGAGTTACTGCGTCGACTACTGTCTACCGGAATGGACGAGTAACTGTTAACACGAAAATTCCCGTAAAAACGCGCATTTCTGAACTTTTACCATTCATTTTTGTAGATTATTATTTGATAATTATTACTTCGTTTGTATATTCTACTTCTAAGATGCTACAAATATCAAATACAATAATATTATGGCGTGTAAAGCGATTATCGAACCGCATTAAATTGTAATTGTTTGCGCCGAAGCCGCTCCTACAAATAATGCGGTTGGCGACAACGACTCGCGGGGTGCTGGGTAAGGGAAGGGTACCCAAGATTAAAAAAATATTGGATTTGAGTACAATAATATAAATATAAGAGCAAACGAAATAAATATAATTGGTACAACGGATGCTGCACGCTGGACATCCAATATTAATACAAAACAAATATATATACTACATAACAAATAATAATATAAATGCGGGCCCGTATGCGAAATAATAATAATAAAAGAATCACAGCATTCGATTCTTTTTGCACAATGAATATAATAAATTTACATATACACCAATAATAATATAAACGACCTGTGCTGCTATATTGTGCCCTGACACGGTGAATTCAGCTGGAAAGACGACAGCAGTAGATTACCGTATAAATATATATATATAACGACCAACAAAAGGGCCAGTTGACCACGAGGTCACCACAAAACTCTATAATAACGGGCGAACACACAAGTGAAACACGCCAGATTTGGCGACAAACGGTCACACGTTTAAAATTACGCGGGTCGTATTAAAACCATAACGACGCAAAGGCGGCACAACGACTTAAACCAAAAGAAAAACTCGTTGTCCGCACACGTGGTTTAGTGCGACCACAGCGCAAGGCGGCGAGCGGACGCGACGATGCGTCAAGCTCGACCGCCTGGAGAAGACACGCGGATTTGGCCCTCGATAGGTAGCCAACGGCCAGCAATCCAGTGATGGATGGCAGGGGGAGGGAAAGCAACTTTATCGCGAAGCTTCCCCGTCCGACACGGCGCTGCGATAAAATATACGTGGCGTCCGTGCTCGAACAGTAATACTTATTTAAAACACGTTAGCCCTGATAAATGTTAAACACGTTTCGCACTAAAAATGGCGTTTCATCAGCAATTTTAATTAGACTTTTTTTTTTTTACATAAATTACGTATTCTGAAAACCGCCAATTATTTTTAGCGAAATCCCTATATGATAAAGCTATAAAGCCATAAAGGAGAGGAAGTAATAAGAATTAACTTTAGAAATGTTTGGACTTACGCAGATCACACAATATTTGTTCATAATTATGATTTAAGAAGCACTGCATATATTCACAGTTGTATAATATAGTCCCAGAAATACGTACACGAAAAATTACTGTTTTTTAATACATATTTTTTATTACATAGACTTTTGATATGAATCAACAAATTTATAATATTGTATAATATTTAATAATAATTAATCACATAATTTATTTAGGCATATGATTTTTTTCAATCTATATAACAATACAATGACATATTTTTTGATTGAAGCTCATCATCTCGGTGTTCATCTATTTCATAACATTATGTTTCTAAAACTACTTAACAACAATTATTATTATATTCAAAAATATTTTCTGCGAAGTTTCGTCTTCGTTTTTTCAAAATATTTTTTTTTATAGTTAACTATAATAGGTGTTATACGTTTACACTGAAAGTTGTCCATAGTTTTTTTAAACTTATTTATATGTTTTAATTAACGCGAGAAAAACCAATAAAGTATTCGATTTTATTATATTATAAATTGAATTATTATAAACTGTCTCTAATAAAAATATGCATATTGTAACCTTTATATTCATAGTGGTACTTTTGATATAAATACTAAACTTACCTGACATGATGAATTACGATTCATGATGATTATTAATAAAAAAAAATAGTTTTTACTTGTAACTCTGAGCGTATGTTTGAGTAAATGTTTATCTTTCAGTGTTTTACTGTCTCATTTAGGGCTAATTTTATTTCTACATGATTATATTAAATAGTATATTTTCATGATATTGATACCTATACAACACCTATCGATATTTGTCAAAAAATATTCTGGGCTGGATAAAGTAAACAAAAGTTATAGAAACTTTGTTTTTCTTTTTATAGAATCATAGCTAATCTTTAGCTATCGCTAGTTGGATTATGCAATTCATTTTTGTTGTCAGATTCTAACGTTATTGATTCCATTTCTTTAAATAGTTCTTCGGGTTGTTCAATATCCTTCACATCAGTAGTTTCATTGTATAAATCCAAACGACGCTTTATGAGATCATGGATTATACCTAGAAAAAAAAATAATAATTAAATAAAAATAATGTTAATTTTACTTGTTAGAAACAATTTTATGAGAAATTTAAATAATATAGGTAGTTGTTTAAAAATAAACTTAGAAAACTTAAGCATTAAAAATACAATATAACAATAGTAATATAGAATTTTAGATGAAGGTTATCACAACGTTATTGAAGTATATTTTATTATTTTCATTTATTTATTTATTATAATGGATTATATATTTTAGAAACGGAGTGCAACGTTGATTGATTTTTCAATGATACGTGTTTTTTCTGTCTACTATTAGCTTTTGGGGAAAAATAAAAACTTCGATTTTTCAATTTTGCTAGTGGTTTTTGGTAACAAATTGGTTCTTTGTAGGGTAATAATGTGTATAGTAAAAATGTGCAGTTTTAGCGGAAACAATAATATGTTATTCTGTTGTTTGCACTTTTTATATTAAGTCTATTTTAAGTCTGTGATTAAAAGTATATTGTATTTATGTATTAAATGCATTAAATGTAGGTACTGAAATATAGTAGATAGGTATTGGGTTTTCTACACGTATAGTAAAATTCATAACAATATGATAAACGTAAAAGTATTTAATTTATCTCAAATAATGCTTTTAAATTATGACAAATTAATTAACATCGTTTTTATAGATTAAATAAGTTATATCGTTGAAATTTGAATAAGAAATTATTGAAAATGAAATACAAGATCCCACATCAGTTTTTCTTATATGTGTATAAAAAAATATTAAAAATACATAAGCATATATTTTTTTTATATATATTTGTAGTTAGAATTCTGCCAAAATGCATTGAAACATATCGATTAAAAATTATTTTTATAGACCTTTTATGTTTAAAATTAGAAAAAATTACTTATTTAAACAATAAATAAAAGCTTTGTTATAAATCATAAAGGTTATTCATGGGGACTTAAACCTCTTACGAATATATTATATTATTATGAAATATACTATACGCAATGACATGTTTGATTTATTTTAAGATATTATCTATCTAAGCTAGAACTTATTTTTATTCTTTTATGGTATTTACTGGAAGATGATATTACATTTTGAGTTATTTAAATTTATATAATATAGTGTAACTGTATATTATTGTAATAATTTAATACGAATAATGTATAATAAATTCAATATTTTCGAGGAAAAATGATACCAATCTACCATACTAAATAATAATAAGAGAAAAAGACAATAATAGCTTAACTAGCTTTATCAAAAAAATATATCATGAATTATACTTAAGGCTGACAGACTGTCTCTGCTTAGAATTGTTTTTCAAGTATAATGAATAATGATATATCATTGAATTCAAATAAATTCAACATACTCATAATAGTGGCTTACTCGACACCTAGGGTTACAGTATAGCGTTACCCACTTACCTACCTTTTTCTTAGTAATATTTATATTTTAATTATTTTGGTTTATTTTAATAATATTTTAGCCATATTATGTTTCGTCAATAATGAGTCTTTATAACTATTTATATTTATTTTTTAATGTATATTAAGTCGCATATTTTGTCGATAACGCATTACGTATATTTTTATGCTTTTTAATACGTCATATTTAATTTCATTAAGTTCCGAGCTTATCGATAGATAAATCATACTTTTTAAAATGTCGTCACTGTCGGTGTGTTTCGTTTTATCAGCTTGCAGTTCTTCCGTCAGCCATGACACGAACTCTGGACCTGTCGGTGATTATAGGTACATAATTTAATAAGAATAAAAATGGAGTAAGAAAAATGTATTTTTACTTTCTAATTTATTAATAGTCGAATTTGTAGAAAGTCCTTCTTGATTCAGATCTTCTATTACTTTGGGCAATAAATCAGTCACACGGCCCGAAGTCAAGATGGACATTCTTGCTTTTTCATTTTTTTCTCCTTCATCAAACATTTGAGTGTGTTCAGCCTGTAATATAGTAATATTATTTACGTTTAATAGTATAATTAAAGCGTATTAATATTTTAGAAATTATGAACTATAGGAATAAAAAAATAAATAGTTTTCTATAAGTAATACTCTTAAAGAAGTCTAATTTAATGATCATACTCACGATAACTTTATTCAGCCTTTCGTCTTCGTACTGCAGTCTTTGCTTTTCGATCTCCTCTACCTTGCGCCGCATGCAAAGTGTTCTTTGTTGCCGTTCCCTTGCCTCCAGCTCGTCTTCATACAGCACTTCGCGCATAGCTTGTCTGAACACGTCGGCTATCAGAGCTTCCGCTATCGGCGTCACTTCGGTGTCGAAGTCGAATAACTAAAAAATACATTGTAAGGAAAGCGCACCGACAATAAATCAATCCTAGGATCATGGTTTGTTTATTTATCCGAGACGCCGTTGGGCGTGGCCCGGCAACAAACTTACATCTTTATCGTCTACTTGGGTAGACGCATCGGTACCAGCGGACGTCCCAGTTCCCGGATTTGAGAACAGCTCTAGGTCGAATTCAGTCTGTGCCCCGAACGTCTGAGATACTGGATAATCGTATAACTATCGAGTTCAATAAGTCACATAATATGTTATTTTCACGGGAAATTCGTTATTTTAGTTATATATTATTATGCATTACAGATATTAAATTTTTTTTTAGTTTGTACTATCATGAAAAACATCGGTAAAAAGTTTACGGTAATACTACTAAAGTGGACAGAATTTATATTAGAATATATCACTATAATATATATATAGTTTTTACAAGAAAAAATATTTATTAATTAGCTATATATATTTATCAGTACAATCTGTACTTGAAATTTAAAAGTGGTTTAAAAGTTAAGCAACTGATTTTTTTAAACTCTTTACATTTTTTTTTTAATTCACTAATAAATTTACTTAATCACTTAATAAACATTATTGTCAATTAATTCATTGTAATAACTTATAGCTTTTTTCAGTTAATCTGAAAAGTTATAGGTATAAAATACGTAATTATAAATTAAAAATTTATTATAAAAATGTATTTGATTGATTACGCTTAAACTAAAAGTAGGTATAAAAAAAAAAAAACAAATAAATATTTCTTGATTTAATAATTTAAAATATACTAACTTTACTAATTTACAGATTGATTATATAGTACAATGAGAAGGAATACCAGCGTTTTTAACCTATTTATTATTTTGGTAACTTAATATTAAATAATTTTTTTCTTTTAATATCCCATCTTTGTTAATAACAAATATTTAAATTCAATTTTTCAATTCTTACTTCTTCTAAATGTACATCAGTTTGGATGTCCACGTTCTGTCGGCCTCTGGTAAGTTTTGGCGCTCCTAAGTGCAATCGTAACGCTCGAGTTTGATAGTCTATGGCTTTTTTCCTGGCCATGGCCCTTCGACGAGCTTCTGCTTCCCGTGACGCAGACGACTCTTTACCCAACTGTAGAATAATAATATTGTGGACTTCAAACGCCGTTGGTACACGATGTTTTATAAATTATTAGAGAATAATATTGTAGCAATAGCGAAAAGTGAGCTAATGTCAATATTCTGCAGCGTTTTCAAAAGCCAAAATATAAAACTATATTTAAAAATTAAAAACCAAAAATCAAAACTTTGTAGCGCATGCGTGTAAGCAAGACGCTCACCTCGGACGATAACTGTTTAGCATACCCAAAATATGGGTTCCATTTTGGACGCTAAATATTTGTAACAATATTATATATAGTATTTATCATATAAAACAACACTATAAGATAATAATAAGACATTATGTCTAAAAAATAAAAATATATAACACTTACAAATGGTTTTTTTGAAAAATTACTGCCTCTGACCACTCGTTTGTCGTGCATGATGTTCGTGTAACCCATTTGTTTACACATACTGTAAATTATAATAATAATAAAAAAAAATATTAATACAAAAAAATGCATCATTTACACGTTGTTTTGACCCAAATTCGAATTCTTGAAGAATTGATTGAAGAAATGGGGTGTGCAAGATTGTTGAGAGGACAAGCGAATGCTTTATAGTTTGTAAAAAAAAGGTATGAATATTTAACGACCGGTTTGCGTGCTTGGCTCGTAAGACATAAGTAAACTTGTGTGTTTTAACTAGAAAAAGTTTTTTTTTACGAGAATTGAGAATGTACGGCCTTAAATCACCCTGATAAAACGTGCGCAATGTTAACCACTATAAAATAGAAAAAAAATATTTTATTTTATGTGAATGACTTAATAATAAAAAAAACATTTTCTTATATATTTCACAGGTGTCGTAATAATACCTGTAAGACATATTTGTGTTTAATATTATTAATGAGTAAAAGAAGTGTCTATATAGGAAACCAGGGGGACTAAAACCTATAAATGAAAAGAACTAAAATCTATCGAATTTTATTTAAATCGTGAAATCAACATTTTGAGGGTTTTTGATTCTTTTAACTAGTAAGTTACTATTGGTAAAAATCTACTGTTAAATAAATATTTCGACATTCGTTGATTTGAAAATGTACACTATTAATCTCAAATTATCATTTTAGTTTTGATTTTAAACAGACATATTTTAATAGAATTCTAATTTTTAGATAGGTAGGTACTTAAATTGTATATACTTGTATAAATTCATATGAATTATTTTATTCATAATTATATATAAATAATAATGATCATTACCAAAACAATAAGTGTCTAATGATTAGCATTGCATTTTTATGACGTTATTGCATTTAAAATGAATGTATAAATATTTATCAAAATTAAATCTTTTTTATATTATATTACGTGTGTATTACTTACTTTTATACAATTTAGAAGGGTACGCTTTATAATATAGGTATTATATATGTTATTCACTGTACTATAGCAAATTTATGTCTAGATATCAATCTTAAATTGTATTACTCGTTATAGTCATTAAAGATAAGTATATGTATGTAGAGCGTATAAATTTGCTTTTAAAAATAATTCCACAAAGCCATCAAGGAGAATATCCTTAACGGCTAAGGGTCATGGTCAGTACTCATTGGTCACTATATTATAAAGTTGATTATCGTGTGCCATGTGCCCATGTGGTATATTGTAATACTATAAATACTATATATTATATTATGATTTATCAGTATTATCTGATACATAACTAATTGCACTTAATAGTAAAATTACATACTGCTATAAATAGCTACATAAATATATTATAATATAATAATATATTTGATTTGTTCACTGTAGATTTTCAGTAAATAAATATTGGTAAACTTACCATTACTAATTTTAAACATATAATTTGTAAACTCAGATTTTCCCCTATTTTAATTTTATAGAGTGATATGTATTTATTTTATATTGATTATTTACAAAGAATAAAAATTATTGTTATTTAAGTATGTTGTAAACAGCTTAAGGAAAGACATGAAATATCTAAGACAACATTACAAAATTGAGTTGGGTCATGGATATCAATACGATGGAGTTAATAATACCTACGAAATATGCATAGTCCACTCGAAACCGTAGTAATGTTCTTATATACATACATAAAGTGGCATTCTTGACATTATTTTTCAATTAATATAGCAAGAAATAATATTTTATTTTACCTATTCACTTACTAATATTTGGGTTAAATAACCTTTTTTTAGTTCAATTTGTTACACTAATATGTATATTATGCCATTTTATAAGGAACAAATTGGTTACAATATGTGAAATAAATTCAATATTATTGAATGTCTTATTATCAAAAATAAAAATGAATCTAACTTAACTCGATCACTAACACCTTGTCCAATTAAAAGCTTGAGTCCACCTATAAGTGAACAACAATTATTTTTATGCTTCTTATTTATCTAATGAAATATTCGCGACGGAGTTATATAAAAATATGTATGTAATAGGTAGTGTACCACTCAATGCAATTATAATGTAAGAATTTTATTGAATTTAATCTTAGTTAAAAAAAAATCAAAATCAATTTATTGTTGAAAAATAATTTATAACGTTTTTTAAAATCTTTTATATACTTATAACGATTTTTGTTTTTTTTACATAGTTCTATTTATAGTCATATAGTTTTATTAAGTACTAATAAATGATGTATATATTATCAGAGCAAAACGTATATTTTCTTTATCTGCTTAAAATAAAAATGTTGTAAATCTGAGTATATACATCAAGTTGTCTCATTTATAATACACATTTGCGTCCAAAAAGTTTTCGTTATGGGTCGAAAACAGGCGAGGTGACTATATCAAAAACATTTACTATGATAAATTTCCTATTAGTAAAATCTCTAAGATAACAAAAACGAGACGTAAAACTAGAATGTTAGTTATGTTTGTTGACTCTATTCGAAAATACCGTTTCACTTGTGGTCTACAGAAAACGTTTATTTGGTCGTTCATTCTTTTCAGCGGGAAAGTCCGCAACCATAAAGTATCTATATTCTATAATCTATATAATATTAATATTTTATATATATTATACAACTTAAATTTTTGGTGGTCTTTAAAATGATATGGGTAATGTATCATTCTATCATACTTCGCGAGACGAGTTACGAAAACGGAGTATTATTTCTTAGACACCCGCAATCTCGTATAACGTATATAATATTTCCCAAAACTCTCATATCGTGCAAAATATCTCGTAGCTATAATCGATGAACTTTAATTGGTTATCTTAACAGTTATACACGCATGACTTTATGAGTAAAATGTCAATGGTACAAATTAAATCAAAAAATATTTGAGAAATTTAATTTTTGAAATAGCTTTTTTTGAATTATATCTGTATTTTACAGTATAATCTATGAGTTATGAATTATTAATTAAATTTTAAATTTATTAAATTTAAAAAAAAAAACTAAAATGAACCAAAATGGCCTTCTTTATACAGACATTGTTTATATGCAACTATTCAAAAACAGAATTTAGAAGCCATAAATGTGTAATATTCGATATCGCCAATATCGAACGATATGCAATGAAAATCTGGGAATTTTATAAATAATATTTTTCATTTAATATAAATTATATTTATGATTTATAAATAATACAAAATAAAACATTATATTATGCTATAATTCATAATCTAATAATAACGAAAAAAAAAATATAGCACCAAAACTTCAAAAATAACAAACTAGTTGACTCTGCTATTTTAATCTGTATCCAGCAAATGCTATAAAATATCAACCCTGATGAAGATTTTCTTGGTTTTTTTTTCTTAAGATTCACGTAAACCGAAAATTTGTTCACTACTAAATAGATACTGATTTTTCCAACACAGATATATTATTATGGCGACAATTTATCGGAATGAATATTGGAACATACTGTGGTTATACTCACTCAGGTTGGGCATCGGTTTTCCGGGATGAGTATGAGACGGTACACCGTTGGTGTTGTCTGTCGTGGAGCACACGCGGTTTGCTCGAGTACGAATAGTACCGGTCCGAGTCGACGGCGGATGGAGACGAACGGTCGTCGAGCCCGAGCAGGGCTGCAAGGTCGGGAGGTGGGTCCAGAAAAATTCCTGTTTTCACCGTGGTCACGAACACGGGTTTCCTGGACGCGTGCTTGACACCGTCACCGGTTTGTCTCTGCAATTTGTTGAGCTTTGAATCCAAGGTCCGGGCAAAGTGCCGCGGTTCTCGGTCACGCGAGTGCTGATCCCGGTGATCGTGGTGACCGCGGTGATGATCGCGGTAACGGCGACGGCTGCGGCCTCCGCGGTCGTGGTCGTCGTTGATGACCGTAAACGACGAAGACGTGCGATCGTCTCCGCCGCTGCCGTCGGTACCGCCGCTGTTCTCTCGCATCCTTCCTCGTTATATTCCGGTCAGTCAACGGCCGGAAATAACGCGAGGACGGATTTCCGACAGTGAACCGCCGCGACGGCGACGACGACGACGACGACACCCGACAAACGCAACGGACATCGGGTCGAACGGCACTGAATTTACTCGTCGGCAACAGCGACGATGACTACGATGCGTGTGCGTGTGAGCGATTCGAGTATGTGCGTGTGAGCCGGCGGCGTGGGTGTGTGCGACGCGGGCTAAAGGGTTTCGTGCTCGAGGGCTACGCACGCGCTCGTCGGTCGCCGTTGACCACACGCGCGCGGGCAGTGGCTCGGCGTGACGCTCGCGATGGAATAATAATAAAACGAACGTAGGTAGTTCAGCTGTTCAACGACCGATTGTTGTAGTGGACGAGACCTATGCGTAGGTATACAGGGCGACCGTCGTGAAACGGTTTTTTGACCATATCAGACGTCAGTAGAGAGTTTCCAAACGAAAATGAAAACTATCTACAAATTATTAGAAACTTTAATTTGCTCGCTCCAGTCAAATCGTATTTATATAATATAATGAATATCGATAAAAATATATTTATTGATTGCTGTATACCTACGCCTATGTTGGATAGCGCGTATCATATACTATTCATATGTTAAAGCAACAAAAAATAATAATAATAAAAAAATATAAATTATTATAAATAATCGACTTGTTTACGATATATTTTCTTAATACTGGTAATTTTTTTTTTTTATCTATTGGTCAATAACCGATACCGAGTATCAGAGTACACTATAACGACAACGAGTGTAATTTGAAATTCATCTAATCTTGGTTAAGTTTTGGTGTATATTTCATATGTTATGAATTATGATACGTTTCGATTTACATAGTTATTCAATCCTTCCAAACGTTAACTAATTCGTTCACTATCAAATTTTGAGTATAATTTTTTAGTTTTATACATTGCAGTATTTGTATATGTTTAATAAATTCTTCACTTGTTATTATTGAATATAAGGGATTTACTGATGGTAATTTTTCAATCGGTTTATATGTTTAAGGTTTAATGATTTTTCAAGTTTTTGAATCATTATTGTAATGAGTTATTAATGAATATTTAATTTAATTTAAAACACCAAAAAGAAGTCAAGAATCGACACGTATTGAAAATCATTTTACGTTTTGAACATATGATTTAAATCAGATTTATCACAGAATTTTAATTTTTGTGTATGGTTATATCGCCTAACTTCACTGATAGTCTAACAACTAATAGTGGCAGAACAGCATGCCGTTTAAGATAATATTCCTATACATCTACCTAATAATATTTAACTCGCCTATGTGATATTTGTCATCTATTGTGTACACGCCGTATGTTTGTGGTCTGTCATGCAGTTTTTGTTCACTAATGTATGTACAACATATAGTTGTTATATTTGTATAATGCACGATGACCTCGGTGGCGCATTGCGTTGGCGACTGAAAATTCGGGATTTTAATGAACTGCCACCAAACACGGTATAACGTTTGCACGGCACTGACATTGGCGATGAAGGTGGAATTTTCGACGACCTCGGAGGGTGGTGGTCAGACATAGACGTGATATAAGTAGGTGCGTGCTACTCTCGGAACTCACGTATCGTCTCGCACCTTTTTACACCATTACAAATAACGCACTTAAATAATTTGTAAATGACCGACAGCGTAGTTGTTCTAGTCCTCAAAACTTTTGATCGCGATCGTTATCCACAGTATTTTCAAAACGGTCATTCTCGTTGTGCATCAATTTTCCCAGACACAGTACCAAAAAATTGGTGTAGCCATCGATGTAAGTTATTCATCAGCATAGAGGAATTTTTAACTAAATTTCGCTTATATAGGTATAAAGTAGCCCGAATCTTTGGTAGGGGGCAGATATTGCTTATTAAACGAGGAGATCTATTTAATAAAAGACACTTATTATTTCAGAAGTATAATAACTGTAAATCGTTACAAAACAATATTAAAAATAAATATTTTCTACATTTTATGTTTTTAAAATTTTGAATGGCCAATGTATAGTTTTAATTTAATATTCCAAAGTAAAATATTATTCGAAGTATTTAAATTAAATTTCGGACAATTAAATCATAACTTATGAGAATTTAAAGTTTATAAAAGTGGAATAATGGAACAAAATATTTTGAGAAATACCCCAGTGTCCTAAAAATTCTAGAGGTTTTTAAAACGATTTCTTATATTAAATGAATCACCCGGTATATTATATATAGCTTATTAAATCGAGAATGGACACACAAACCCTGACCGACGATCGCGTCCAGACGTTGACCCGACAATAAGGACGACGACTCGTCAGTCGAATAAATTTATACCCCTGGTCTCAAAGAATAAGGTCGGTAGTTTCCGGGCACGTAAATAATTAATACAATAGCACTAATTTGGGGTATTTTTCTTTTAAATATTAAAGAACTTCTATAATATACTTAAGCATAGTTGTATAATTTATAATAGAGTCGAACCGATATCCAACCGACCAATTATGTAATATATGTACAACTAATAATAAAATAATAAAAATAATATTATGTTATGTACCTATTTATTCGATTACGAAATGATACAATTTTGCCTTTTGGCATGATAACTTTAACCAATAGTTGTTATCCACTAACCGTTATATAAATATAATATTATGGTAAATACCTAAATAGTGTTATTTTAATAACAAGAATACAATTACAATTTTATACAATCAGTCTGGGATTTCAAGAATTACTCATCAGACACTATAATGATGGACTTTTCCGAGTAGGTTAAAAAGTTGTATCGTCCTCCACGGGACCGTGTTAAGAATATTCAGTAGACAAGAAACTATCATAACTATACTTAATATCTTCATAATCGTTGTTATTAAATTTAATATTTTGTATAAATAATATCATAATTTATTTTTAATAAAAAATTTGACAAAGATGATAACGTAATACTTGCATATAATAATATGTATAAATGTACCTATATATTATATTATTATTATATACACATATTATGTATTATGTTTGTCATAGTGCCGTAAAAAAACAATTCGTAATAATAATATAATCAAGTACCAAATCCGTCGTATGTATTGTACTTATTGTTCATATAAAAAGTTTTCTATTTTATAATTTAGACGTACTATACACACGCATAAGTGCGTATGCTTAAACAGAGGAAAATCGATATTTATTATGGTTAAACACTTATTTAACAAAAATACTAGTATTACTATACTTTTATGCAGACTAGTACGAACGTATCACGTGATAAATATAACTGTTATTTACCATTTTTAGTCAAATTAAACGGGTCAATAAACATATTTTTAAACCCCTAGAGAGGTATTAACGAATAGTAATTAGGTGATACTTTTAGCATCGGGCACTAGCTCTTCTTATTATTTTTTCAAGAAGATAATGGGTAGTAGGTACTGAAAATGTTTGTGTAGTGGCCCATAAATATTTTATAATTTATATGTTGTATTACGATCAAATCAAGGTTCAAGTATAAAAATTATTATGTGTCCATAATAAAATAATACCATATCAATGATTGAAATTGTATTTGTCGAAATCGTTCCAATTCTAAATAAATAGCTTTTCGTAATTTAATAGTTTTCTTCAGATCATGGTGAATTCAGAAACGCGACCATTTTGAACGTGTCACGCTCTAATGAGTTTGCTAGGTACTTAAAATAGCAGAAATCAAGAGTGCTATATTACCTCTACCTATACGTGTTTTTTCAGGAAGTTATAATGTACACGACGACACGAACAGACCTTGACCGGTGTAAAAATTGTTTGGTTTATTAAACGAATAGGCAAGTAAAATAGTCATAATAAAGAAATTTAACGATGTTTAACATATTATAATAATATGACTTTTTATTACTGAATACGTAAAAATTAATTACAGAATATCTGAACCGTATTCATAATATAATATAACTATAATAGTCACGAAACGAAATTCGTGAAATATAGTTTTAAAGTAGCTTTTAGGTAATCATACCTTCCTACTAATGAAATATAATTCTTGCGTGAAAATTGTGTTAAGCCATTAATACGTTTACTATGATTTATTATTATACATTTATATTCTAAATTTACACTACAGTTCTAGAAGTGAATATTAATAATATTTAAAATTTAATTTGAGTACATTTATAACACCCAACAATCCTTAAGCAAATTTATATTTATTTTTTTTATTTTTAAAAGATGTATATATTGTAATATGATATTATATCTATATTCTTATTCCTAATGGACGATAACAGATACGCTTATTTAAAGCAAGTCATTTGATCTTAATGGGATTGAGAGGGAAGAATTGGGCTGTTAGGCAGATATACCACAGGAAATTATAACAAAGAATAAAAAGATTTAAAGTATATTTTATTATTAAATGCGGTAAGTGAAGGTTTCGATTAATGACTTACAACTTAAAAGTGTCATTTTATTTTTGTACTAGACATGTGCTCAAAAGCATCGTGGAAATTTACAATGCTAGGGATGTGTTTGAAGAAAAAGATTTCTTAGAAGCGTGATTATTTTTCGAAACATTAAAAATTCCCATTTAAATAACACAATAACTACAAGTTAAAATAAAAAGTTAATAACATAAACATTTTACATTTTTAAGTAATAAATACCTATAACTACTATTTTAAAATATACAAACAGTTAAACTTCTATAATAGAGGGTATTTAACTGGATAATAAAGGTGTACTAGAATGTGTACAAAGCAACGTAAAAAACTGTAAAACATGCGAATTCATAAGTTGATTATAAGGAACTGATAAGATAAACATTACGGTACCATGTTTTTCCCCCTAAAATATCACAATTGTATAATATTCTATCAAAACATGTTTAAATGTATGAATAATTAAAAAAAAATACATCTTGAATTATTGCTATATTTTATAAAATCCTAAGTGTTCAGTGTTTGGATAATAAAAAACACGACCTAACGGTTGACATTACATAATATCAAAAATAAACTATCCATCATTATTTCACGTTTTAAACTAGGTTTTTGAAATACTATTATTATTTATTTAAAAAATGAATTAGTCCCTTATACTTAATATTTATAATATAAAATTATGGAAAATTAGAAATTTTGCCTAACCGTTAAATAATATTATGATTATTATTTAATCGTATTGTACTTTGATAATAATAATACAAACCACTCGTACATTGCAATTTCCAATAGTAGTGTACTGAAATAGCCTATATATGACGCCGTGTTATAGAAATAGTAATTTTATTTTTGAAATATAATATCGAACGCGATAGTTATTGAATTAGTACACTACTCTTTTCCATATATTTTAAAATTGTATGTCAGAAAATAAAATAAAATAAATAATTATAGTGATAATGATTAAAATGACTCTAAAATTATCTAAACAGAAGAAGTAGAAAGTAAATTTATTTACTATCATTTTTAGATACCTAGATTGTGTTAAATTTAAGTTGATATACATATACTTATCATTTTAACTTAAAAAAATAAAAGTTATTGCTGTTGATTAAGAGCTCATTCTTTTGTCGATTTATCACCACAAGTTAATTATTTTGGCTTACTTTGTTGTAGGTATTATCAATTATTATTTATAAAATGTTTTGAATTATTTAAACGCAAACAGTATTCTATTTGAAAACAAGCAGCAAACTTAAAAAATTCGAAATATGTCGCGACAATTTTTAAACTTTTAATTAATTATCTACCATTTGTGCACGTAATATTATATTATAACATTCGGTTAAACTTTCGGTCTAACAGTCTATCGTCGTTCTATACATAACAAAAACGACGGAATTTTCAAATTAATGATTATCAAGTTTTTCGCTCGTCACGACATGTAAATGACATTATAATAATATTGTCGTTCACTCACTTTTCCCGATCCATTTGTGCTCTTATGGACAGGGCTTGAGGTTGGCTGGAGAATGTGTACGGTTTCTTGTTGCCTGTCCCTCGGAATTGTAACATTTCCGAATCTCTTTGTCCGGGACTTCCTTGCCGTGCCGAGCTTATCATTTCCGGTCGTCGGTTAGTACTCTCGTTCGTAATTTCGACGTTTTCTCCCGTACGGACGGAGTTTTTAGTCGACGGCGATAAACGCGTTTAAAAAACTACTGTTAAAAGGTGAAACGTGTGCTGGGCCTGTGGGTAATATCGAACAGTAAACATTATTTAACAGTTGCCAATGACTACGCGTCAATATGGATCGGGGAAATAGTTAATAATAATATTATTATTGTTTGTTATCGTTGCGATGCTCGCTCACGCGTACCTTGACCGCGCTCTAGCGGACGATCGTTGAGCTCATTTTCGGCGTCGCCAATCCGCCAGATAGTGTTGTATATTTCAAAATCAGACATCACGCGACAAAATATATTTTATAGGTTCATAATAGATTCCAATATCAAAATCTAATACTCGACGACTTTTATAATAAATAATTTTACTAACGCGATGAGTGATGCGGTACGTCTATAATTATCATCGGTTGATTTCAGAAAAACGTGGTGTCAGAATTTAGTGTACGAACAAATCTTCGAGAAAACTAGATGAATAATAGTAAAATATAATATATTATATTATTGTGTTTAGATTTTTAATAAGAAAATATTGATAGACATAATATGATATTTGTGCATACAGTTACGTATCTATAATACAACCGTAGAAGAAAAAAGTCGTTTAATTCCTATTTTAATCAACTGGTTTATGAATGTTAAAGCACGTTCCATTTTTTTTAATACAATATTTTTCTTAATTTTGTTTGAGTTATTTTATAAATGTATTTAAACTATAACATAATGCAATATGAAGTTTTAAATCGAGCAGATAAACGATTTACATAGAAAAATTAAAACAAATAATAGAATCGGTCACAATTCTCACATCAGATGTCTGCAGAATCGCAAAATCAATCGATGAGCTTAGATGCTTAGAAACATAAGAACCCATATAATATTGTATTAAATAGGTATACACTATAAGCGCAACTAGATTTATGCTAGGAGAATTTAAGTAGGTTCCGCCCAAAAAAAACCAAACTTGCTTTATCAATTTCCTGATTCAAATACTTCGCGGCTACTTGCTCCTTTATATTCATATTTTATACTACCAACCGCCTCGTCCTTTTTTGTTTAAAAGCTTAAGCTTTTTCCGAGAGAAGCAAAAATATATGGTTAAATGTATTTAATTTTTCTTATTACGCAACAATACTATTTATATTGTTATAATGTATAGACATGTTCACATGTGTTAAGAAAAACTTAATAAGAAATACTAGATTATTATTTATTATTGGCATGCTTATTGAAATGTTTTTTAAAGAAACGTGTTAAATTATAAAGATAAACAGATATTAAAGTTAAACAAATTATTTTTATACTTGCACTATTGCATACGGATTCATTGTTATAATTGTAATTTTATAACAGTCTTAAAAAAATAGCTTTTTCTTTATGATATAATATTACAAGAAAAAAAGAAATTGTAGTTTTATTTCTATAATATTATCATAATATAATTTTATTTAAATCGTGTATACAGTAATAAATTAATGTAAAACAATTCTAACTTAAAGACTTATTATTTTTAAATCAATTGAAAAAACTAAGTTATTTCAACAGTAAATTAAAATAGTTGCCCAAGTTAAATAAATTAGAAAATGAAGTATAACTAAATAAAGAAAAAAAGTTTTAAACAAAGTTTTAACTTTTTAACTAGTTAATTTTTGATTAGATGTCATAATTATATATTGTTCCACCTAATTTGGTTGCTTATTTTTTTTTTAACATTTCTATACCATTTCATTAAATCATATTATTAAATATTAGTTTATGGGTAGAAGAAACAGTTATATCGGGAAATACTTAATTTTATAATATACATAAAATATTGTGTTTATATACTTGATTGTATTATAATAATATTTTTTAAAACCTTTAGATATACCTACTTAACACTTTAACAGTTTTAAAAATATGATCTTTTTATAGCATAATATTATAATATGTATAATTGACTTTGGATATACTTTTCACTAGGTACAGATTTCTTTTTTGTAAATTTTGAATGATTATTAAGTCGTAATTATTTCTGGACGCCCTCGAATAGAAATATTATCCGGAATGCACCTGCAAATAGTTTGTAATAAATATTTAAAAAAAATATCGTAGAACTTTTTGAAAACAAAAGTTTTGTTTGGCTTCCATTGAATACCTTCCATTGATATAATGCAATGGAGTATCGTTGAAATAAAAACAGATTACGTAAAGAACACGAACAGTTTTGAAGAATATAAAACAATGTTCAATACCCGATGGGTTGTTTTGAAAGTATTAAAGAAGTAATCCACACAGTTTTAAAGGATTTCAGATGTGCCAATAATAGTTATAACGCCTATATTACGTTAGTCGGCCACTTCTCTCCGAGTGCACCTACCTCGCATCACTATTACAGGGGTATACTGCATAATTTCATGCAAAAATCGTTATACAATATTAATTATGCAAAATAATATGAAGTGATTCACTGTACTATGCAGTTTCATATAGGTTTACACATATTATTATTATGTATTTCTAATACGCGCGTTTTAATGGAAAAAGGACTCGGCAGCGGTCGCGTGTAATGCGTTTTATCTATTGTCGGATGTTTGGTATTTGCATTATTGCCTAGTAGGAAACTGCACATAATCTCATATTATATTATACTGCAGGTGAGACCCGTCGTGTAATATATACCTGACCGTGGTTTATGACAATAAATGATACATTACGATATTGTAATGTGCATCATCGCTGCAGCTGCAAGCGGGTCTCGTTGTTCGCGACGTCGAGATGATGTAGGTATACATAATACGACCGTAGAGTTAAACGACTATGCCCCAACTTACTATAATGTCTCTAAATCTCGTCCGAGTGGGAAAAATCACGTACGATATCGCTTTTCGGGGTATTACGACCTCCGGCCCGGCCGTCGGACGAGCGTTCAACACCCCGCCGGGCGATGCGCTATATAGGAATGCCCAGTGGTCCGTAATTATTATTATTATTATTATTACTATTATGATTATTGTTGTTGTTGTTGTTGTTGTTATATTATTATTATGCGCGCTTAAAGCCGCCCGCTGCGACTGGTTATAACCGACTCGCTCGCCAACGTGCACGCACACCCGCGCGCTGTAGGTATGTAACATTTACCAGGTATATGCGCGTAATATAATAATCCTACTTCCACCTGAGCCGCCGATGGTCGTCGTCGTCGCAGTCGTTCGGATTTAAGGTGTATCTGTAATCTCTCTCGGTCGCGCATCGTCATACTAATAGGGACCATTTTAATTTCGGATTTTATTATTTAAGACTATCGTTATTCGTCGTTGTCGGTTCTCGATAATTAACGTGAAAAAACGTAAACATATTTTATTCATCTCATTCAAATCACCCTTACAATAAAGCAGACGAACAAACCGATATGAATCCAAAAATTGTCAAACGCCCCACACATCATGATAATATAGTGATACTGAATACAAAAATGAAAATTCGGTTATAATTTCCGAATTCGTACCAAAATTAATGATTTAGTCACCTTGAATAATATAACATTAATTATTTTACATTAAATGAAAATAATGCGTATATCATGCATAAATATTTTACCTAAATAGTATCTAATATAATGTAAATAATACCTTTTTAAATTGATAATTTTAATCTTCAGCAACTTTCACTGTTTAAATATTTCACGTTTTATAAAGTCGAAATTGACCGTTCGATATAGCATGGAACGATAAGGGAACGGTAAAAATATACTCAAACTTTCTGACACCTCTAACAATTTTAAAATCGTGTATTTATTTTTTTTTCACGAGCGTTGTTAAATTTATTCACGCACTGGTTACCGAAGCATTATTTTGAATTTTTTTACACTATACTCGTACGTACGTGTACGACTTCCTTTATACACGCGTATATTATATTCCAGTGGCGTTTCATGAGTATTTATAGCGTTTTCGAAAACACCGGTAGGGGATTATAATACGACGTTATTATAATTTATAAACGTTATTTGCACGCCGTGTGTTTTATCTACGGATTGCAAATCAATGATAGATTAGCACGTTTGGCGGAAACGAGCACGTATATAATATATATTATATGTATTATATAAACATAGTATAGCTACTTGGCTGACATTTTTTTTAATTTTATGTTATGCAAATGAAAGAACAGGTTTAGTCGTGTAGGCGATTGAAATAAATCGCGATTCACACAATTGTCGAGTCAAACGGTTGTCGCGTTCCGCGGGCCGTCGTACAATGAATGTTTTAATAAATCATCCGTCCCCGACCGCAATGTATCGCTTATATATTTATAATATATATAAAATAGAACTGTGAAAATTTTTTAGAGAGATAAAATTATATAATATTAATAAACCTCTTCACGGATTTTACACCTGTAAATTTTACAATTTTTAGAAAGATAATATTTTAATTAAAAACATAAGTTATGCACAATTATTAAAAACCAAATTTTTAAAAATAGTTCTGAACTCTAAGAATAATATGTGTATTTACCTATAGTAAACATATTATTGTGTAATTTAGATGATGAATGTAACTGGGGTAAATTGGTATAATGATATCATATGACATATTATAATAGTTTATATTTGTGTAGATCTTTTGTAAGAAGTATATATGGTAAAAATAAACTTGACTATAACAGGTTTGAAGTTGGTATTACGATAGCTACGCATGAAATAAATTAAAATTTTGATGTAACAAATTAACTTAGTAATTACATTTTCTGTCACTAGTTATAGTCACTTCATTCTTGGTTGTTTACTGTATCACATAATATATTATAATTAATCATTATATTATTATGAGATTTATGTTATATTGTGATACCAGAAAAATATACCCATAATAGTCATGTACTCAGAAAGCCTATACATGACGCCGTGATAATTATTTTATTATTAAATATTAATATCTATTATTTAAGATTTATTTAAGATCTCGGAAATTCACACACACACACACATACAGATAAACTTGTTACGCGTTATGCCGTAATAGTTATAGAGTGGATACAACGCAGGATTGGAACGGGATAAAAATCGTCCTGTTCGAAATGTACAGGATCGATGAAACATAAAAATATCTTTCTTGTGAAACGGATAACCTCGAATTAAACATATGGCTATCACATTTGACAAACAAATTTACGAAATTAAACTGTTTCATCCAGTCTTAGATTTAGGTACATAATATAATTATAATGTTATTATAAATTATTATGCCGCAGCCGAATAAAACACGCTTGAGGTTTCGGTCTCCTGCAGCTCGTGCGTAAACGCAAGTTCGCGTGAGTCTCCCGAAGACTAACTCTCTACCTCGTCGTGTATAGGATTATTAATACCACCTTAATATTCAGCGCATATATGCGTATAATACTATAAGTTATAATAAAGGCCGCATTTTCCGCGTGTACTTATATGTACCACTCTTTTGATCTCAAAAATCGACCTCTGGTCACGAACCACACACGTCTTTCTTGCGGCAGGCATATAATATACCTATAGGTATCGCGCGCGGCGCTCGTATATGGTACAATATTATAAAGTAAAATATGCAATACGTAGAAACTGCAAAAAAAAAATATATATATATATATAAATAAACCAAACCAAACGAGTATAATATAATACTATAAACAATGTGACCACGATATTCATTCTTAAATCGTATTTTAAATACATATATAATATTATACCTACTAACATAAAATGTAGTTTTTATGCGGTACGTACATTATACAATACTGTGTATATATATATATATATATATACACACATTATAAGTTATGGTATTATGGATAAGTCTTTTTTGTTGTAGTAGGTACAGTTTGAGTAACGGCAATACATTCGGTTAATTTATGCATATGTTCGAAATTTTACATTACAATAATAGTTGATAGCTACTACATCATAATAATATAATCATTGTACTATAGTCTATAATAATATAATAGGTATGACAATTAAAGTATACGGTGTGGTTCAGTTAGCGCATGACACTCATTGAAGCATCTTACGTTGAATAAAGCACTCTGTGTACTGTGGAAATCAGGAAAAAAGTTCAAGCAAAAGGAAAAAAAAAGTTTGAAAAATAATTTTAAAAAGTATAAAAATTGATGTTTACCATATAAACCTAACAGTTTATTTCATAAAAAGTATTTAAGTTTTTGGAAATAATTTTTTTTTTTTACAATTTTAAACATTTAAACATTTACATATAGGAATAAATTATATATGCTATATTTTTTTATCATTATAATTCAAAGTTTACGAATGTTGTTTTATAAAGATTTTAAATTGTGTAAAAAAGATATTGAAATTATGTTAATACTTTTGAGATGATTGTTTACTATTCATATAGAATTATTACGCATAATAGGCATAGTTATATTATTATATTATAACTCTCTTAGTATTATTTGATGATCGGGACCCCTGGTTATGGATATGTTATTATTGGTTAGATTACAAGTTACAAATGTTATGTGAATTAAACTTATTGATTATAATTTTTGCACCATTCCGGCACAAGAAAATATATAGGGTAGAATCTATGTATAATTTACTATACATACAGATATAACATGGGAATATTACAGTCATCGGAATAGGAATAAATTATATACAAATTTACATATTTTCAATCAAATAGTCGTGTTATATACATTAATTATTATTGTAAAATACAACTCACTATTTTAACCTAACGCCGTCACCTCTACGCGCGTTTCCGCCGAGTCAAAATAGCGACTCGTCTTACATCCGTCATAATAATAATTATCAAAAATATCCCACAATAGTATACATTACGTTTACCATCAAAACCATTGTATACCCAGGTAGGTATATTTTCGTCGGTCGAAGGCTAATATATTATTTCGACAGTTATGCAGGAAATGATGTTTACAATACACCAGAGTCATAAATTACAAATCTTGAATTGTCGAAGGAGGAAATAAATTGAGTTAGGTAGGTTAATGATGTTTACTATTAAGTCACGTATTTGAAGAGGGTTTACGGCTACGCTGTATTTAGTTTTTTGTTATTCATACCTACATCGTTAATTATTGTTTAGTATAATACTTTGTTATATTTATTAATCTACATTTATTGATCTCTTCTATGATATTGAGTAGAAATAAAATAAGTACGTAGTTTAATAGTAAATATTAAATTTAATATATTATTTCATTAAGTATCCTAATTATTATAACAAGTACCAACCTAATTATACATATTATTATACATTTTTTTTTATGATATTCTTTATTTTATAATATCATGGTAGATAGGAATGTAAATATACAAAGGTCAATATTATTCATAATATTTTACTCTAGAATTTAAATACATTATATATTTATCAATCAAGAAAATGTTTGCAATAAATATAATTTATTTACAAAACGATTAACAAAAATTAAAGATGTCTAAGCTTTAACTTATTTAACTATATAAAATGTAATTACATTTTTTTAAACTATGGTTGCGCAAGGAATAATCATTTTATCATAATCATCGACTTAATATATATTATTTATATATAATTGGGTTTTAGATACCATTAATTTTTGTTTTTGTGTAATATATTGGCACATATATTCAGGTATGTTCATACGTTCTGTGTATTATACCAATTAAAAATTTCATGATGAAAAATGTTGATAAAAAAATTAATATTAATTTAATTATATTTAATTTGGAAATAGAATTGAAATTACGCATTTCGGGTTTAGCTCCTCTAAAGCCAGCACCATTATAATCTTTTTGTGATATTGTTTTATAGTCAGATGCAAATAATTGATCTTCAATTGTTGTACAAACGCATTCACGATACCACACACAAAAACAGCGGTTGGCTTCGCTAATGAGAACGTGTCTCCAAGCCATTACTTTGTCCCATTTGTCCAATACTTGAACTATTTAAAATATGATTTAATTTTTACAATCGTACATTGTATTACTAGACGTTAAAGAAAATCATTTTACGTGTGCAATTAATATTGGACTTGATAAGTGGTCCATCAAACATAAAAACATGATTATGTCGATGAAAAGGTAAAATCAACACATCGCGGCTTTGAGTATCAGTACAGTTTTTTTTTGTACTTATTGGAAATTCTAATAACTGTACTTGGAATAATTTGGGCGTCATTCCAATATTATAAATTGCTGCAACTATTTTAGTTTGATCAGTTTTAGTTGCATCTGAATATATTTCTACAATTTCTATAAGAGACCTATAATATTAAAATATAAAATATATTATTATTAGTATTTGTACAATAATTTATACACACAATATTATCCAAATATATATTTTAGTCAACATTATTGCAATCAGTAGTAAAACTAAACACCATAAATAAATTAAGCTATGGGTTATGAAATTTACAATTAGAAATAACACTATAACAAATACTCAACTTTTGATACATTGTTGATCAAACAATAAATATATTATTGTTTATTTTAATAATTACTTAAGGTTAATTAAAAATATATTTTTAATATGAAAAGTTTAAGAATACCTTTTCAATTAAAAATGAATCTTTGAATGTTTGCTTTACCTAAATTCAAATTTAAATGTAATATATAGTTGTATATTATAAACTTACTATCTAAAAGTATGTATAGGTACAATATTGTGTATTAAAAGAGCATGAAGTTTTTAATATTTATACTAAGAGAAATATAATAATATAATTTATTGTATGATTTTATAAGCCATCTTAAACAGATTATTTATAACAAATTAACCATTGATACCATGTACGATTTAATTATTTGAAAAATCAATTTAATAATCTTATTATTAAACTGTTAGCATATTTTTTTTTATTATTAAATATATAAATATATTACCTTGTCGAAAGCACACTATTGTAATTCGTTTCTTTATGGATAAATAATTCACTGATATAATCCAATTCATAATGCAAATTTAACGTTTCGGTACCGTTAATATTTTCCATTATGTTTGCATCTTGTGGAAATTTCACAAAATTTTCTAAAAAATAACTTCCTGGAGTTTCTGACTCAATTGCATCCTTGTAATAATAAAGAATAATAAAATATCTTCTCATTTTTAATTTAAAGTAAACATTTAAAACCACTGTAGATTTTGGAATCAAATAATTGAATAATTGTATAGTAGTTGCATTTAGTATTTTAATTAATACATTTAGTAAAATACTCTATATATTTAAAACTATATCGATATGAATTACTTATTACTTACTATAGTCAACTATAAAATAATTTAATTACTAATCCTAATCCAAAAAAATATATTTTTTAAAACGCTCGAGTACTTTTTATAAATAATGTTTAATATATACCATATCTTGTTTCCACAAATGTGATGGTTGGTTATTCAAACAGCTAGATCTTTTCACTCCACATCTATTAGATTGTTTAAAGAATGCTTCATATGATACTCCAACTTTATTGCATTCATCACCTTTGATACTTATATTTTTTGCATTAACAATCAAATATTTTTTTGGATCGTCTAGAATATGTTTTATTAAATTTTTTTTTTTTTTTTCGTTATCTAATTAATATAAATATATTGTTTTTCACCTATTGCCTGTGGATTAACATGTTCAACTATAAATGACACTTTTTCTGGTATCAAAAGTCTATCATTGTTTATATCTAGACTATAGTATTGATCATCACCAAATGTTAAAGCTACATACTTTGCTTGCACAGTTGTCTCGTCATTTTCATAAGCTTGGTCATTGTTGCTTAACCTATTTTATTTTAGTTATTTTATTTCATAATATACTCAAATGATTCATTTATACTTAAATAGTGATTTTATACTACTTTCTGTGTGTTTTTTATAGTTAGTAAATCTTGATAAAATATTTTTTTTACATTGTTATTGTTCATATTTATTAAATTAAATAATGAAAAACTTGAAAATTTCATGGAAATGTTATGATTTTTGGGATTTAAGTTACATTTTAAAACACTTTTCATTTTAAGCGTTTATAAAATATCACTTAATTAACAAATATACTTTTTATACAATACTATATTATGTTTTTGCTTTTTAGTAATATTATTAGTAATAACCACTGTAAATAACTGTAGTAATGACTAATGACATAATATGATAATACTATAATAATAGGGGGTGTTAGAAATATCATAGTTTTTTTAGTAAATAAAATACGACTTTGTGAATTACTATAATAATATAAATAGTAGGTAATTTACCTAATTATGAAACAAATTATAACTTAAACATTTTTATTTTAATAATAGGTGGTTAGTTTTAAAAATGTAAAAACGTCATCTTAGCTGTAGTATAATTATTTATGTCTTCGAAAAAATTCATTATTTTATCGTTTACATTAATTGTTATAATCTTTTGACGTAATAGTAGAAAATAATTTTAATTTTAATTTTGAACACATATTTTTAAGAAAATTGTATTGTAGACAGAAGCATAATAGTATAATGGAGTGTTTACTTTGTGGAAAGTATAAATATGTTCTTATACCTATTCGATAATGACATATGTATGTTTAATGTTATATGATTATATTTATATTATTTATATTTATAAATATATGGTGACTGAAAGAAATCTGACGGTTTTAGGTTTTAACTACATTCAGGGTGATAGACATTACATACCCAACATAATCTATCATAATTGACAAATGTTTAAAATTACATGTTATAATTATAAACAACTTTGAGTATTGAATTTCAATTTTTAGTGACAATTAATAACTGAATACTATTCATTTTAAAAACGTCGGGTTTCTATCGGTCATCATTTTATTATAGCCATATGGGCTTATACATACCCTAGGTATGTGACAAATAATTTTATGTAGTGTTTTTAGAAACGACAAATGCTCACTTGACTTTGGAAATTATTTTCTTGTATAACGGTATGGTATTATCCCTTGTATACTTTTCATAAACACTTATTGTAACCGAATGACGGTATGACGCAGATTCCAACTTATTTACTTTGTACCTGCTAGACACAGGAATTATATCATATCGAATGTCGATAAATCATAGACACAAACATAATATATTATACTGATCCAACCATAAATCACTGAATTCCAAACAATGACTGCTTTCGTGGTACCGATACGCTTCGTCGACATATTCTGGCGTATTTGTGGAGTCACAGTTTTGGCCCCCTCGTATTTGTTCCCTATAAGTATGTGATGATTCTGTATTGTGTGTGAATTCTGAAATTATCTTGTCGTCTGAGTCAAGATTGTCTACTGTTCGACTGATCAGCATTTCGATGTCTTCATTTAACGCATTCTTTGAGTGGACAACGTGCTTAAACCGGCTTCGTCCTTGACAGTCGTTCATTTGCCTCTTGATATTGACTGCAATATTACAAGAACAACAAAACCCCTAAAAAAAAAAAAAAACCAAATATATATATAAATGTATAAATTTCTATTAAATATATTAGTGTCATAATATTATAAGAAGTAGATTTCGTCGTATACTTCACTATATTGCATTGGGGTTACTTTCCCCGCCATCGTTGCATTACAACTTGATCGTTTTAAGTCTGCGTAGCAACCAGGATAATGTTTGGTTGAGTCCTTGTTGAACACCATTTCCTTTACTTCAGAATTGACCATCTGATAATACACAAAAATAACATTAAAAGTATATACATAAGTATGAGTAAACATTTCAATTCCATAAGCTAACCTTTAAGTGTTTAAGTTTGTACGATTCCAGTACTTCGTCTTGTTGAATCACTACTACGTAAGGGTTTATGAGCTTACTCACTTTGTCTGTTACAGCATCCAAAACGTGATCAATGATTACCACTTGATCTTTCGAAAAATATTCCTTTACACAATAATATAGAAATCGGTACTTAAAAAGTGTTTTAGTGGTATTTACTAGTGTTTTGTAAAAAGGATAAATAGATTCGAACCTTTCCGTGGAAGGAATGATAACAATTATTATAATGTATTTATAATTTATACACATTGTATAATTGTAAATAATATCATTAGTTTAATGTAAGTACGTTTATATTATATAATAATATTTTTAATATGGATATTTTTTAAAGGTAAACAACTAGGTACTTTATTTTAAAAAGTATTAACGTTTTTTTTTAAATTTATCATAATAATCATAATTATATTTTCACTATTTTTATCGTTATCATTTTTTAAGTTTTTAGTTTTTGAATGTGGATTAAATTTTATAATAAAGATTCAAAAAAAAATTTCTTAGAATCGAGTTTTACAAAAGCGACTAATATATTATTATAATATTTAAATGCTCGGACTCCATAAAGTACCTACTCAATTGGAGAATTTGTGAAACGATATTTTACCTGAGTGTTTTTTTTTAACCAAACGGTTATGTAGATTCCTTTGGTTTTAATGTTATTTCGGTTTTTAATATTATTTGTACGAATGGGACTTCTTTTTAAATTGTTTAATTCTTCTCGATATTGCATATTAAATGGTGTTATAATTGCTTGAAGTTTAGTTTGAATTTCTTTAGTTTCACATTTGTGTTGAAGTGATGTGCTTATGATTAAAACCGCAAATAAAATGCACTGATACATTTTCTGGATTTTTTAATTTATATACAACTACCAATTCAGTACAATACACGATGCAACGAAATTGTATAAATAATGAAGAAATCTAAATGGTAGACAACCATCGTTTTATTGCTTGGACCATAAAATAATTGAAAGTGATTTAACATCACGTATTATTAAGTATAATATAATACGAAACGTAGATACCGCAAGTATGGCACGACGAAAATATGTTTTTATATCGTTTCCTGAAAAATAAAAATTTTTTACTCGTCATATTTCACAAAAGTTTTATAATTAATATACTTTAAATATTAATGTTTAGGAAGCCGACTTCTGCGTGTTACAGACATGCATTATAGTATTATATCAAATTTGAATTCAGAAGAACTACTTGCACGTGAAATATCATAGTAAGTTTATTAACGTACTGGATTCTTACATTACAGCTTTTATATAGTTAAGATTTGAGAAAATGAACTTATTATCGAATTTATTGATGAGAATAAACATAGAGCCCGTGTGAAGTTTTTTCTTATCTTTATTTAAAAAAAGAAATTTAAGAAAAACTTGAATTACTTATATGAGTAATGACTATATAATGAGTATACTCATAAATGATTTTAAAAGTGAGAAGATAACTCTTCGCTCGATAGTTACGTAATATTATACCATTCATCTCTGAAAATCCGATAATCAATACATTTTGGTTTAATATATTATAATAAAAGTGTAAATCATATAAATTGCAATAAGAATCCGGTTCGTAGATTTGTTAGTATAATAATATGTAAACCGGAGACTGCAACAGCAGCGCGGGCACAAAGTCCTCTTAAGTAGTTAGGTCCATTTCGAATGGATCAAAATTTTTTTTTATTTTTTTTTCACCGCGCAACTGCGTAGAAGTCGACTTACGAACGATAATGTCTGACGTCAAATAAATAAATAAAAAAAAAAAAATCGTATTACATATTATTATTATTATCATGTGCATTATATATTATTATATAGGAGGAAGTCGTGCGCGTTTAGGCGCGGGACGGCTGCAGGGGCTAACCCACGCGCGGTCGTCGAGATCGCCGCCACCGCCACCGCGTGAGCTGGGAATCCGGTAGCCGGTTCGTGTCATTGTTTATGCAAATGCGCGAGACCGCAAGTGGACGACGACGACGACGACACCTCCACCCGCCCAGCACCGAGGTCGAGTGCCACCGTCGCCGCCGCAGTAGTTTTCTTTGAATCGTATATTATTTGTATATGCGGACCGTATAATAATTCACTCGGACGTTTTATATATATTTGTGCGACTTCTATGCTGCGCGTGTTTGTATTCCTTTTTTTCCATTATTTTTCAGTCTTTCCATCGTATTATTATTATTATTTGTATACCTTCGCGACCATTGTTCGCGCGCGCGCCCGAGTCTCTTCTTCGTTTAGTCTTTTCTATATGTAATATAATAATATACACGCGCGCGGTTTTATTATTATTTATATATTTTTTTTTCGCTTTACTTTCCGCGTCTCCGCCGCAACGGCGTTTTTTCCTCTCCTCCTCGGTCCACGCCATAACATTATCTTCTCTAGTCCTCCCTTCCGAGCGCCCACGAGGAATTCTCTCGTATATTATTATGTGCTGCGACTATAATACTTACACACATATATAATATTATACGTACAGCGTACCTGCGGTATACGACACGACGTGTGCGCATAAACGAATTCGCACGAACGCAGTTCTTATGTGTACTTCTATATGATATTTTATTATTGCGCGTTCCCTCTGTCCTTCCTCCACCCCTAAGCAGTGTGTACTCTTCACCGCTGACAATCGCAGTCCCGGATCGCCACTGCCGCGCGGAATCAGCGCTCACGTATGATAATATAAATATTTATATTACAATGTACAGATGATGCTGCTATTGCTACTATTATGTCTCTCGTGTGATATTCGCCGTACCCACACGCATTACTGAACTCATTTGGCGGGTTGCTGCGTATAATAAGTATGTACCGACCGCGGTAACGGTAACGCTCGCTGCTGCACGACTACCGCGAAAACACGACGGTTATAATATGTAGGTACGCGAGCACGGAACTATTATTATTATTATTATTATTATATTCGTCGTTTAGTGATGATGATGATGATGACGATATATGTGTGCCGTATTGTGTGCTCCTCACCATACCATGGATTTCAAAATGTGCAACACTATAGTTTTTGAGATTATATACTTTTTTTAACTTTTAGTTTTTACATCGATAAAAAAATTGTTCTTATGGGTGAAATACAGCATTTAGGAATCGATATAGGAAGTAATTATGTATGTAGCTCATAAATTCACTATTTAAATGAAAATAAAAAAAACTATAGTAACTGCAGGTCAACTATAATAATGTAGGTACGCGTTATTAAAATGACAAATGATTAGAATATTTATAAACATTTCACTTTGAACAATTCAAGATGAAGTTCTATACGATTCATGTTAAGGTTTCAGTATGTTTAATTACCTATTGTATAATAATATTATATGTATATCCTATTATATTATTAGGTATAATAAGAAAAAAATCATATCCATTGCACGTTTATGAATAAATTCACAGAAGTTGTATGTTTGATAAAAAAAATTGTACATTTGTTTAAAATATATTGTGGGGACATTCTATGTAGTATGTACCTACTAGAAAATTATGCATCGAAACTTATATGAACTTAATAATATTAACATTTTAATTTAGTAAATTTCTCAAATAAAATCTCGGAAAATTATTGAAACATTATTTATACAATTTTATTGTTGTGTCATTTAAATTTTTTTTCTAAAACTTTTTATTAAATACTACTTATAATTTCCATATCCATATTATGCGTGATATTATATATTTCATCGTAATACGTATTTTAAATATACGACTCAATTTAATACGGTTATTTCAACATGAAAAATGTTAAACATTTACCATTGAAAGAGTACCTCCATTTAGTTCACCGTAAATCTGCATCTACCTACATAGGTAATTATATTATGTATACCTAATGGTCACTACGATATATTATTTTACAGCTACTGCAGCGCTAGGCACTTAATTGATATATTTATTTTACGGTCGACTGTTATACGTTTTTCGGAGTATAATAATATAACACTGAAGCCCATGTTAAATCCTTCAACGGGACCGTAATGACCATACCTCCACAAGTGTGGAGTAAAAAAAAAAAAAAAACCGTCGTACGTGTATATATAATAATATCACGTATAGTATAGTTACGTCTACTACAATTATAATAATTAATAAGTACACGTCACGTCGTTCAACAAAATAATATATTATACGATATGGGCAACGTACCTACACACATTCACGTCGGGTATTATACGATGTACCTACCTATACATTACTACCGTCCCATCAGACGAGCACAAATTATATCGACGTACGATATATATACGTGTATATTTTGGTAAGTATACATGAGGATTTGAGACCGACGACGGTAAAACGCCTGCTTATATAATACGCAATAAGTATAATAACAACGTATAATATACGTCGTCGCAGTAGTCGTATCATCTATATTATAATATAGTATTATAGCGGTAGTCGTCAAAATGCGCGAGCGGGCAATTATCGTTATTTATTGTTTCTGGTAATAGTGCGATGCATGTACCTGGCTACAGTCGTCATAGGTACCTATATGTTATATTGGTACCTACCCATAATTATTAATTCTATACAACATAATATATATATATCGAGTTACGTCCTCTGAAATCACGAAGAAAACCGGTAGTAAAATATTGAGCCGAGCAGTGAAAATATTTTCCCTGTAATAAAATTTGACGACATTTTCGCGTCCTCTATATATTACATTACAAACACGACCCTTTTATTACGGAGGTGATGAGGTGTCATTAAAATCAACCGGTTGAGCGGGGGTGTGTTATGATAATCGTGGACGCTCAAGGGTATGTAATAATAATAATAATAATAATAATAGTCATACGAATGTCGAACATAACGAAATGAGTCAGATTACCGATTTAGAAAATCACTTATTAACGCGGTGAAAACAAAATATATAATAAAATATACTGGATAGGTAATATTATATTAACATTATAATATGTATAGTGTATAGCTAATATTAATAACCTGCAGCTGCGAACTCGAAAAAACGTGACGAACGATTAAGCAATATGATCATAAATATACTGATAAATAATAATATTACTTACTTGATAATCATTAGTAAAAAATAAAACATCGTAATAATTATGATAACGTCCATAGTTGTGTAGTATGTCAAAAACCAATAGATCTATTATGACGATTCAGAGTAATTCAGTAAATAGTATCCATAGATACCTGCTACTACCTTTAATATAGGTATTAACTTAATTTAATATTTCCTACCAAAAACCCATTAATCATTATTACAATATTATTATGAATGTACATATAATACTACACTTTAGATATGTTTATTTTTTTTTTAAATTAAGTACATGTATTTTTTTTAAATTTCACGTTCAATCACTTCAATCTACTATTAATATTTATTATACATTTTATCAAATAGGAGTAATCCTTATTATTTCAAATACTTATAAACTCTAATAGTAATAATACATATTAAAAACATAAATAAAGCTGAAAGAATAGATAAGACTAGTTATTAGATAAATTAGGTATAGATTTGACGGTAAGTCACAGTAGAAGATAGGTATACAATATACAAAATATATTATATAATATACAAATTAATGCTTAAAATATTACTCAAGCAGTTAAGTATTATGGATAAAACTTTATCAATTGTTATTTAAAATTTGTTTCTATCACAATATCGCGAGACAATTAAAGCTTAGACTTTACGCAGAGTGTTCGTAATATTTTAACGAATACGATAATGTTTTAAAACGTATTTTGAAAATTTTAATACACCCAATATGTAAGCTATAAATTATATTATTAATTTATTAATTAAAAAAATATATTAGGTTGATTATTACTATAGTTAACGTTTTACCGTCGATGAAGAAATAAGACTGTAATTGACTTTTGCTTAAAGTCGTTCAAAGTCTTTTCACCGTATTAGTCGTTATGAAGAATCGTTTTGAAAACATATATAGGTACATCGTGCATCTATAATATTGTTAAGTATATAATAATATGATAACATGACAGTAAACGGTCCGAACGGCCGCGCGCCGGCTGCGGGCAGCGAACCGAATCACATATACATATTTTTTATTGTTTCAAACGTTTAATGTAATATTTTATATCTTTTAGATTATTATCGTTGGCGTAGCATATACATATATATATACATGTTCTAAGTAGGTACATCATATGATGTATAATACCATGACTATTACTCACGGAAAACAGTCCAATTTGATTTTGCGGCATTAAAAAATTGAGCTGTCAGACCGTTATTTAATTTCATAATCCCATATACGTATAATATATAAATATATACGATATGATATGTGTGTATGACTGAGCCCTGCGTGGGAATCACCTATACGGCACGAAAATCCTATATGACACGCTTGTCTCGGCGCGCGGCAGCGGCACAGTGTTTCTTTATAATATCAATTTTTTTTTTTTTTTTCATTTCATTTAACTTTTACGAAATATAACAACAACGATAATAGTAATAGTAATCATAATCATAAAAAGGCTTGCCACTCTCCGACATAAAAATCGTCGTAATAATACTCTGCGCATATATATAAAAAGTGTGCACGCGCATGTGAATGCATGCATGTGTGTGTGTGTGTGTGTAGAGCGGTGCGGCCGTCTTGCCCGACGGGGTTCCAAAACGGCCGAGCTACCACCCGCAGCTAACAATTAACCCCGCCCTGTGGAAGAAACGAAGAAAAAAGAAATAGTAGCCACCGCGCGTACGGGCCTCCGATCGCGAACGGGCCTCCGAGGCGATGTTATATTATGCTCACTCTCTTTTTTTTACAAATGTAGGTATTTATTTATTATTAGTTATTTTTTTTTTCGCCCCGTCTTGGGTATTATGCGTTCGAGCGGGCCCGCGCCGCGCGGGAGTGAAAAAATAGCTGTCAATAAAACACGCGGAGGACCTGTTGTGTATGAGGAAAACAAGGAACTCTTAGGGGCTCGACCGCAATTCCTCAGTCTAGACACATAAATCTAATTAAACATATTGTGTTTTCTGGTACGGTCAAACAGAAAAGGGGAAAATATCGTGTACGTAGGTATAGGCGTCTAGCTATGTGTATGCGATGTGTAATAAAGCTGCTAGGCGCGCGTTTATTTGGAAATTAATAGGCATATACCGATTATCCATCTGACGGACCGTTATCGTTTTTCAATTTACAATAAAATCAATTTCATACGCAGTTCCAAAAAACTCAACCAGAAATCTATACACAAATATATAGTGTACGTGCATTATACAACGGTGTTTATCGTTACACGAGTGCGCAACATTGGTTTGTTCTTTAAGTCTTCACAAAATAAAATCGTTTTTGATATAACTATACTATATATAATCTAAAATATAAAATTGTTAGCTTATCTTCCGGCCTTTGTATGGCGTGCACTGACTAGAGACTAGCAGTCGATATAAATTTCACTTTAGAAGTTTCTAAGTCGCCGTTGATAAGTTGTTTGGATTTTTTTTGAAGTTATACTTACATGGTGTGCTCTGTAGCAACCAATCAATCGGTATACGTCTGCATCAATACCATATAAGTAAATATCCATTTCTCGTATACATCTGACGGTTTTTATTCACTGCGAGCCACGTCTTTTCGGAAATCACTGCATTTCACTTGGGTTGTGTGTCACGTCGCTGTCGTTAGACATAAAAAAAAACTACGGACAGTTCCTGTTTGTCCTGAGGTGTCAATAATACACACCGAGAAAGTACATTTATGGGGCAAACGATGCAATACTGATTTCTTTTTTTGAAAGTTCTATTTTGTCAAAATAAATGGGTCCGAACACCTGTAAAATATACAAGAAGCTTTTGAGGTTTCAAAAAAAACTTATGCAATGGAAATACATCGTAACAAAATAAAATAACACATTCAATATAAGTACCTATATAATAATTGAACGAACTTAAATAATAATAAATTCTCAATGAATTAATTTTAGATTATTAATTATTGTATACCTTGCATTGAATTGACAATTTAATATAACTGAATTAAGAATATTTAATATACAATGTTGTATAAAATATATGTCATGTTTTATTAAATAAGATATTATGCTTTTATAAATATCAGTTATTGGATTCTAAATACTATAGTATAATAAAGTAGTATATTATTATATTATTAGTCTAAGTAACAACAATTAAATATTAACTTGTTTTATTTATTGGGTTTTTTACACACTTTTTCAGTACTTAAACTTTAAATTTAATGTTAATAATTATGGATTTTTCAAAAATATGTTCTAAAAAAAATGGCTGAAATAAATAAAAATTATGGATAAAGATGGTTTAGTCACCAATTGTTTTTAAATAATTTATAAATGATAGTACATAGATATTTGAATACCAAATAGGTACTTACGATTATTTAATAACAAAAAAAAATATAAGTAGGTACTTAAATCAAATAAATGAAACAATTATGGATAATGCAATTCAACATGTGCTGTGATCGTTTTTTATACAGTGCCACGATAGTAGGTATAATATTATACTCGTATAAATCATAAATATATAAATCATTTTTTATACGGGTATTTTTTTCTTTACACATCTAAATTAAAATACTATTTGATTTAGGTATTGGTGCTATAATGCTACTCAAATGCAGTTTTGTCAACGTATGTAACATATATTATAAAAACAAATAAACCAACTACTATATATTTAAATTACAAAAATATTACTAACAATAATCTATACAATTATGTATGTGAAAAATTAACATAAATTAGTATTTTAGAATTTTTCTAAATTTTTTAACTCAAAAAATGATCAATTTTAAGATATCGATTTGTGTTACATATAAGAATGCTATATTAATACAGTAATATTAAAATATTGATGCTCCTAATTTGTATTTCATACAGCATTACTTGCCTGAAGATTCATCAAAGTACATATTTTAAACCATAATATTTTGTGGTCATACGTTATCATCATCGTCCGAGATTCCGATAGGACTCACAAATAGTCTGTATATATATATAAAAAAAAAAAATCATTAAATAAATAAAAACTTCTTAACTATATAAAATCTTAACTTTATATTGTATTTCCAACAATGTTTTCATACACATAATAATAACAATGTTCGTGTGTGTATTGTGTACAAAATAACATATAATAATGCTGTTTTTATGTTATTTTTATTCTTGTTATTTCACTATGTTATGTAAAACGAGTTTTAAATCAATTTATTATATTATTATTATTATTATTATGAAACACTACGCATCTCAGAAATCGATAACCAATAAAATGATATGTAAAACAAATTTGCAGACACCGCGACGCAGCGATAATAAATATAATAACATTATACACTCATCGTTGTATAATAATAATAATAATAATACTGTTTGTTCGCCGGTCGTGTTTTATTAACAGCGTACACATAACCTACATATATCGTCGTAATAATATAATATATTATATCGGTAGATTTATATGCGACGAATATGTCGTTTCTCCATTTACGCGTATAAATATATTACACACGCGTTATATTATATTGTGTGCAGTGCGTGTAATAGTCTTTGGAACAGCTTTTCATACCGCGGTTAACGTCAAATAATGTTGTTTCAATGAACGCATCGCGTTATTATATTATATGTGTTTTTTTTTCTCTCGGCGGCACCGGATGATGGTGTTCGCGGCGGATAAAATGATGGACACATATGCGACGATTTACGGTTTGCAAAATATACATTTATAGGTAGGTATATATTATATATTATACATACGATATACCTCTATACGGTGGTGAGTGTATTATGCTCGTATGATATTATAGGTACATAATAACTACACAGGATTCCGACTCGTACACGTTCCTTTCGTGTCTTGCCCGTAAGGTTAAATAATACGTCGATAATTATGATAGCGCGCGTTTATACGGTACGTAGGTATAATATAGTATTTAGGCGTGACACTTATAGGTATTGCGTTTGACAACGATCGGGGTTGTAGGTTTAACGCTCTATAATTATTGAAGTACTCGTATACGAATATATTGTATTGGTAAATACATAAAAACGATATGCAGTAGTTAAAAAATGAAAAATATCTATTATACAGTTATTACGTATCAGCTGCTATATTTTGTATGATGAAATCCGAAACGCCTAATTGAATATTTTTAATTTTATGTTATGTTGCTGCGTCTGCTATTATCGTATTATTAGTAGGGACGTCTTAATGAAAATTCATAACTCAATGAATTCCGTATTACCATATTAATTCCTTCTATAATTCTATATTCAGTTAAAATTAATGAGGAAAAAATCACGCAAACGCTTTAAATTCATACATCCATGTATCACACCATTCTAACATTAGCTGCTTAGTAAATCACAAAGTGAAAAACTAGATTTTTCAAAAAGATTTATGTTCTAAAACCACAAAAAAATATTTTACGATTTGAATACGATTGATAATTTATGTGGATATAGGTATAGAAAAACAACAAATACTTCGCAGGTGCATCGTATAGGTAAGTATTAACTTATAGTTTACTTCACCAATGTTCCATGATTGTACCACAATAACATTATTATGTTCTATCTTGCGTAGTTCATTAATTAATTATTATACATCTGTACTCATTGAGCTGAAAATGCGATATCTCCTAATAAAAAAAAATATTTTTATATATCATAACTATGCAAAATAATGCATATACCTATATTATACCTATGTATCTTGTATACAAATAAATGTATTTGAAAATTTTATTTAAAACAAGTTTTTAACGAAAAAACATACATTTATTTACAAGTGTGTGGTGAATGAAGTATAAGGTAAGTGCTGGCGAGTGACAGGCACCGACGCGCATCAATATCGATTATATAGTTCCCTGTCACATTATTGAATGGGGTATTTTAGTAATTCTATATTATATTTGTTGCCTTCTCCATTCGTTATTTCGATTATGACGTCGAACTGATACCTTCGAAAAATTACTATCATCTGATCAATAAATGATAATATATTATTATTTGCTGACTATTGTTGTATATACTCACACCCATGAGTGTATAAAACCTTGTTAGCATGTGGAATTTTCAAAAATTTAAGTGTTGTGTTATTTGTCCAAAAAACCTAAAATATCATAAACAATAAAAAATTAATATTCTCATTTAAACATACTAGAAACGGATATTTTAAAAATCAACCATTATTGTATACAGCTATATCATCAGAAAATAACGGCTACGCACAGTTATATTTTCACGGTCGTGATATGTATTTATATTTTAAAAGTACATAGTAAATATAATACCATCATCATGCCTATATATTATATTGTGAGCTGGCCGGGGTTGAGAAGTCAGCATGAGGCGGCAGGATGTGCTTACAAACTCTGTCATGTATGATGATACATTGCCGCCGATTTCGTAAACGCGGCAATGGCGGTGGCGGCCTTAAATAATAAGAAGAAGAATAAGAAGTATAGAAGGATAAAAAAAAGTTGTATACTTTCGTCATTATTAATATTATTATTATTACTATATAATATTTTTCTCCACACAAAACGCTTTTTGGCGACACGACCTAGTCGGGGGCGAATGTCCCTCTTGCGAGCGCCCAGACCGGGTGATTAACGACGAACGGTATCCGGGACGACGGCGCTCGTCAGGAAGTCGACGAAGTCGAGCACCCGGAAATTTAGCGCACGCTAAAGACGGCGAACAAAAGGGCCGTAAAAACATTCCCCTCGATTTGTATAAACAAAAAAAAAATGTATATATATTATATATATATTATTTATATGTGTGTGTATAAAAAATAACAAAAAAATCGCATCGTTGTTTGCTTAGCGCGTTTTCCTCTCCATACTGCGCGGTCCGCTCCCCCTCATCCGCGCACGCGCGCGTGTGTATATATATTATATATGTTATTTTTTTCCGCTTTACCGGACTCGACTAATGGCCTATGAGGTTATAACGACTTTTTCGGGGGTTGTCCGATATATAAACTTTTTTCTTTTTTTTAGATACATTATATGTTTTTTATTGCTACGTAATGACCTACGCATGATTTATGATTTCTTTCGTCTGTCGTACAGCACACTATACTATATGTATATAATATAATGTATCTCGTGTATAGATCGTTTCCGATCGAAACACTCGGTGCAGGACTAATTTCGATCGCGGAACCTCCGCACGAGCCGGAAACTTATATATTATATCCGCCGCGTCCTCCCTCTCGTCGCGCCCCTCGAAGATATCTTGATTTAGACGGACAAAATGTAAAAAATAAATCCCAGATGAATGTGTGTGTCACGTGTAGTACACGGACTTGATAAAAACACTTTGATACGCCCTGTACGAGTAATAAAAATATTTACGGAACAATGTATTTTTAAAGGTGTAAATATTCATTTTTTCCATATTTTTTTCGTTTTTAGATGCATTATACTTGGATTAAGATCATTACAACAGTAGTTTTGAAAAAAAATTTTTTTTTTTATTTTTATTGTTATTGTATATTTACGTAGCTTTTTACTTTTTTAAATGACAGTATTATATATAATTATAATATATTATTTTCATATTCTGAAAAATAATATTATCCGCAAATTTTAATACTAATTTATAAATTCAAATTTTGAACAAGTATATCGAATTATATAGTTATTACTTAATATATAAAATATTATATAAACGCAATAACTCAAAAATACATCTGGGTATAATATCGCTATTCGCTATTGTTTTCCAAAATTTTGATATCTGAAATGAAATGTATACCTATATAAAAAAATATATTTTTAAAAATGTTAAAACTTTTTGGGTAAATTATTGTTTACTTTTAAAAACCTGCATATATGATGTACTTATTTTTGTAAAACACTATAAAATGTATAAGATGCTTATATATGTATTGTTATGAATTTAATATTATATGATACTTGGCATATTATTGTAATATTTTCGGTCCAATTAACAAGTAAATTAAATTTCAATCGTAATTTTTTAAAAGTTATAAGTTTATAACTAATCTTAGAGAATTTGAAATTACACACTATAATTATAATATTTCATAAACTATGGTTAATCAAAATAATCCGATAAACAGAAGGTTATCGAAGCTTATCGTTTTGCCACCTGGGTCGGCTGGTTTGATCACATATATATTTGTATTTTTTTCTTTTTTAAAGAACTCAATAGAACTTTTTAGTTATACCTATTGTTGTTATATGTATTGATAATAAAAAGAGGTTGTAGTTAAGTTTATAAACGTTGTTAAGTATTATGTAATTTATAAATGTATATAAAAATGAATGAATTGTGTATCTAATACATGATAATAATATGAGTACATCATCTACCATTACTATACATGTATATAAGTTATACAAAAAATATAATACATTTAAAAGTACACAATATATGGCGTGGGTGCTCAATAACATCGCATCGGTTTTGTAAGATATAAGTTATTCTTTAAAATAAATAGTACGAATTCAAATTAATTATATCTCCCACGTCCTATAGAATTGTAATAAATACTTTAAATAAGTGATAACTGATAAGTGATTTTACAAAATTAGCGGTTACATTAAATGTAATAAAATTCTTGTTCAGTGAATTTTATAAAGTAAATAGATTAAATTCTGCGATCATATTGTGTCTCAATAACAAAATAATAATGATATAATATAGTTTTATTGTAATTCATGTATTTATATATATATTTTTTTAATCGTATTATAATGAAAAACGATGTAAAAATATCTAATTGATTAAACAGTGAAACGTGTCGGTTTAATCGTGTTTTACCGCACGATAATCCACAATATTATTCACCGTACACGAATTATTATTGTGTGATTATAATAATATAATGGGTTATAACAAATTATAATACCTACTGGTTATCAATAATATTTTTGTTAAGTGGAAGAGGAAATTATATTAAACTATTCAAATTCAGAGTAAGCGATTAGTTCAAACTGGTGATTTAATTGACCAATTATATACAAGCCTTCCGGACAAATATGTTCAGCAGAGTGCAGTTTGTAGGTATAATATCTAAATACATTAACCGGGCGGACGAACCTGGTAATAAAAGACACCTTAAATTATATAATATTATTAAGTTCAAAATATGTATACAACATATTAAGTAGAATAAAATAATAGTTAACTTAAAATTTTTAATTTATTTTGCAAAACGTGAAGTAAATGTAGTCATAAAATGTATTTCAATATTTGGTATATTATGGGTTGTTATTTATTACTGCTACCTAAAATTAAATGTCAAATATTTGACTATAATTATTTAATGAATAATGCATTATTAATTATTATGATTACTTTTTCAATCCGATAATTATACATACAAAGTTTGTTTTATTAGCCAATCTATGTATACTGCATGAAAGGTTAAGGTCAATTTAGTGGTGAAATTTTTTAAAATTTTTATAATATATGTATAATATCAATGACACTAACATTATTTTCTAAATCTAAATAAACCTACATTTTGAACTACGCCAAATTATATGCTGCAGTATATATTTGAACTTGTTAGATATAATATGTATCCATATACGCCAAAACGTTTTTTAAATTATTTTAACATAAAATTCAACCAACTTTAAGAAAGTGCGATGGAAAGCGTAAAAAACGTAATTATTATTTTTTTACACCATTGTAAAGTTTATTTTTAAAATAAACGACATGAAACACACCTGTGAACTGAAGGTTATTAAAGTCTACTTAAAAACGCAAATACTCAAGTAGCTATATCATGGGTTTCATTTATTTCCACGAACTTAACTAAACATTTCTTTTAACGAAAATCACGCCAACGACCATAAATACTTTAGAGATTAAATAATAATTATTTACAAATTACCTGTATACATATGACCTAATATTATAATTTGTTTTGAAATGCATCGCAATAATTCATAAATAAAAATAAATATTTTTATATTTTTCTTTTGTAAAAAATTGAAATCGATCGTTTTCTTTTTTTCCCTTCACGAATCCAAGAATTCTTCGAATGCTTATCATAGTTATCTAATATATAACAAAAAATCACCGTATTGCTTGTAACAGATTAATATATATTGTCACATTGGATTTTGAGTGACCATTCGTATCTAATGATGATATACTGACATATTATGTCTAATACCATAATATTGGGTTCACGTATTATTATTTAGTCATACTTTGAACGGAATTCCACGACAGTCTACAACAGTCTTATTATTATATTATTATTCTGTTTAATATATCGAGTATATATTTGTTGAATTTTACATGACAATGGTCGGAAGACGTCTCCTAATATCGTATATCATTAAATTTCATAGGTATATGTAATAGTTATATACCTAATAGTGTTCCAAGTACGAACGTCCTTCGACGTTTTTAAATACGTAAGATACACAGTAATACATTGCACATTATACATTATACATATGTATATACAATATGATATATGTATAGTATTAAACAAATGAAACAAACAAACAACAGTCAGTAATTTTTTCATTCTATAAAAAAATTGTTTCTAAGCCAAAGTGCATTCAATATTTTATGAAAGTAACGACAGGGAAAATTATGTAAAATTACCCTGTAGAGAACAGTTAAAGACACACAAATTATTTTCAAAATTGAATTCTTTTTGTAGTACCTACATAATATTGTTATAATAATTTATATATGTATTGGTAAAAGGTATTATATTATACTGATATATTACTTTTCAAATAATTATTACTTAAAAACCCATAAACTCGAAAAACACGCGTGTCGTAAATTGGACCTTTTTTCTGATCGCGTTTTCTTTTTTCTTTTTTATTGTTAACACATAAACACGATAAGATCAAAGAATACCCTACTGCAAACAAGGTAAGCACAAGGCCAATAAGATCACTCTTTCTATCCGGAAAAATATGATCATAAACATAAAAATAAAAACCATACCCTTAATGTTGTAAAATTATAATGAATTCTTGGTCGGTATTTAAATTGTAACGATTTGTAGTAAAACGTCTTTTCAAGTTTATTTAATTTTATAATGTATTACAACGATATACTTGGTGACAGTTGTGATGTTAATATTGTACGAGACGACTGTATTATAATAATACGTCTGACAACGAAATAATTCTTCAAGTCAAATTCATGACGATTTCGTTAAGCGTAATCGAAACGATCAGTCTCGGAGGTCAATAATAATAATAATAATAATAATCGACCCTCGATGATTTATTCCAAAAACAAAGGGGATCGCATATGGTTTAGATAGGTTAGAAAAAAAAATAATGTAATATAACAATAACACCGTGTCAACAATACGTAGTCGGCTCCCTTCGGTCGACTGAAAATTACCATAATTCGCTCGCGTATCGACAACGGTCATCTCGAGCGCCGATATTGTGTGCGTGTATATGAGAGAGATAGAGATACACACATACAAAGGTCACATTATTTTTGAAAGTCGTAAACCGTCTCGAATCGTGAACGAGAGCGCATTACAATATATGTAAAATATCGCGTTCGCGTCTCCATTACACGAATAATATAATAATATCTTTGTCGCCCGATCGATTATGATGTAACGTCAACCAGAGTTTAGGTTCATAATAATATTATGATTAAATTTGATATCATTTTATCTATCTGTGAGCATTATATAGGTACGTATAATATTATAGTGATGTATGTGGGCACATTATGCGCAGTGGATAATATCGGAAACTGTTATGTAGTAGAAAAAAATTGCTATGGAAAATAATTTTATGTTATCGTTTTCAATTATTGTTCTGTGTACCTACCTACCCAATATCTAAGTTTTATTGTATTGGTTTATACTATAAATAGGCTGGTTAGTAAATCGTATAATTTTATTAATTTACATAATATACAGTCGCTAAACGCATGTATATATAATATATAGACGGTATAATTTCGATTATATATTTTGAAAATAAATCTTCCTTGTAAAAATTCAAATTAGGATAATAGTGTAATTATATTAATTTTATTCGTGTTGTGTATGATATTATATTTGTGACGAATAATATTTAAAAAGTATAATTATTATAACTTAATATAATACGAGTTTGTGTATGAATAACATCAACGAAGTCGACATTTTTTAGTTAAGATATTACTTACATCGAAAACCCGTAAATTTAATTTTATTTCTGTTCGACTATTTATCGACCTACTGTTCTAAAGGTGCTCCCAAGTCCCAATATAGCTCAAAGTATATGATCCTCGTAGTGAAGCACTACAGGAGAAATAATCGTAAAGGTAATTCTTAAAATCATCGAATGTATTTGATAATATTTTAATATATTTGATGGAAAGGGATTACGAGAATGTCAGAATCGAGAAGAGTATAATACGACTATTTATTTTCTAATTGCAGCCCATTAGAATTCGATCAGACTATCTCGGTTATTATGTACCTATAGTGTTACGAGTTGATAACTACTACGCTTCTGTATATAATATATTAATAAAAATATCCATTAATCTATACGTGATCGACAGCACCTGTACTAATATATGATCCTCACATATTATTAAAATCGAGATATTCTCGATAGGATATAATATCGATTGTTTCGTCATTATTATATTACTTTATCATATAATATATTATATTATAGACGGAGACCTGCAGAGAGTGCACTCACCGGTGCAGCTATATACAAGTAGGTATATATAAGTATGGTTTGTATGGTATGGCATGCCATGATACGTATAGGTACTCCCGGTTGTCACCTGTCTGTTCATTAACAGAACGGTCGTGTCGTGGGCGAACTCGCTACACGCACACATGCTTTATGTATAAAGAAAAACGAAGAGTTAAAAAATAAAAAAATATATATATACGCTCTTTAAGTAATACGTCATAATCCGAATTGGTAGCCGAATATGTGTACTATATAGGTAAGCGACCAAACGTGAGCGCGCGCGCGTAAGTATTAAACAGCGGCGGCGGCTTCGTAACCGGTTCTATTATAATATTATATAGTTTTTTATTATTATTATTATTATTAATATTATTATATACTGAGTTAGGTATTTTTTTCCTGAGTTTTCACGTGTGCGTATATATATATATATGGTTATATCTGCCAGATCGAACGCCGACAAAGAGAGGTTAATTCCAAGCTGACAAGCCGAATATAGACGAGTAGTATATGTAGTATAGTATAGTAGTCAGTAGTAGAAGTAGTTGTAGTATTATTCCTTAAAAAGTATTAGAAAAACCTCTTATCCGAATACCTCGGGACAACGGTAAACGACGGATGTTCCGGGTGACTTGAGATAGACGGACTTAACTGCGGCGCAAACCACATAAACATGCTGTTGCGATGTCCCCAGGGTCATCTCGCATATGATCCTACTCGCGATCCGACACGAGTTACGTCCCAAATAATTTAATAGAATATAATGAAAATACCGATATGAGTGCGATGATGTGTGCATCTGAAAACAACTATGTGAAAATTATTATGTCCCAACTAAATTATCGCGATATATTCAAATAATATATGAATAATTGCTGTAAGTTAGCTTCAGATATTCATCCACGGCAAAATTGTGATATTTAAATATTTTATAGCACTTTTGAGTTTTAAAACGATCATATATAATTAATGGCAAATTAAATACTAACGCATAGTATGTGTTATTATTAGATCTTGTCAAAACTTATACGTTCATATATATATAATAATAATAACCATTACTTTGAAAATAAATATTCAAATATATAATATTATAGCTGTCAAGTTAGTTTAAGGTAAAAATATAAACATAACAGTTTTAACTGTTACAAGTTAAATGTATATTTATATAAAATAAAAGTAATACTATTATATAGGCATATCCCTAACTATATAAATTAATATATTATATGTATATTCTAAAGAATTTAAGATAGAATTGCTATAAATTTTACAGAATGGAAGAACGTTCCAAAATATTTTATGATTCTTGTTTATTTATATAACTTTTAATTTATTGAATGGATTTTTGAACCAATTGCGTGTTTTTACATTTAAATGTTGTATTTTTTTTTTTTTTAAGTGGCATATTTTACTCGAAAATAAAAGTTCTAAAGTTTATGCTGTATACAAAAATGTGGATGAGAACCAATTCCAAAGACTTATACTGTTGTTTAATTCGAAGAATAGGTAGTAGGTAGGCGTGTACCTATATTCTATAATAAGACTATATCATAGGTATGTCATGATTTCATACAATATATCATCATATCGATATGTGAAGCAAACATCGAACCGAATAATTTTAAATATTTTTCCATACACGGGACGTCAATACATTATAATAAGACGCATAAACCAAACATCATCGACAACATCGATTCTCCCATTATCATAATATATAATATTTGTGTTTTATCGGATGACGACAGCGACGCAATGTTAATACCCTTTAAACGACACGAAAATCGATGCGACGACAAGACGAGATGTTGTATTATTAAAATGAGCTTTCGTCGTCGAGCTGTGTTGTTTTTATCATCATTATTCCGTCTCGGTCCTCGAGCGTCTAAATTATACCTACGCATCGCCGCCGCCTTGTTCACGTATAATATGTTTATTATCACGATTTTGAATTTTTCCCCTCGATATCAAAGGAAATCACAAATGCATAACTACATTCATTTGCATTTCAAATATGATACATTGAAGCAGGTAGATATAGGTGCCGATCCATCTCCGATGACGATCATCGACTTCATATTATAATGCATATTATTGATAATTCTAATAGTGTAACTTAAAATAATAATAAAAATCATCATATTGTTGTACATTCGTTTCCATCAATAACACCATCCCATACAAGGAAAACATGACACGTGTCGTCGTTGTATATGTGAAGCGTTATTTTCTGGAACAGACATAATATGTAATATAGGTAATATAGGTATCTATGTGGCTGTGTCATATATAAATAAATATTATATGGGAAATGTCCAATGTCTGAGTAATGTTGAAATTATCCTGACATGGTTGTTAATATTAAACTTTGAGTGACGTCGACAGTATACAGGTAGGTATACAAGGATCCTTGAATAATATAAATTATACATAAAAAAGATAGACATACCTACATATAGTCATATAGAATTGAATTTTATTTTTTTAACTGGCCATATAATATTATTATATTGTAATTACCTTTTTGAAATCACCTTATCAATCGTACTAATTTACTTAGTATGAATATAATTTTTTTTTAATATTACTCGACGTTATATATAATATATAAAAATTAATTTTATCAAACCTGAGCCCTACAACAGCTAGGTATAACTTTTAATTATTATCCATAGATATTATTTAACTATTATTTTCGCACGAATATTTAACGTAAATTATTTAATATTATATGATAAGTTGTATTTTATAAATTGTGTTTAAACGTTAAAATTATTTTTTTTTATGTGTCCGAATAAGAAAAGATATGTAAAATAAGAAATTTATTGCTGAAAATATTAATAATCCATCAACTTAATAATATAATTTATTATATTTAACATACGTAATATATATATGCAGTTATGTGATATATATATAACAAAGGATAAAAAGATGTACAAAAAGATAATCTTTTTTACAATGCAAAAATGGAATAATATTATCAATAGTACTAACTTGTAACATTGTTAGTTTTATTAGTTAAGTATTTACCTGCAGAGTATAGTTCTGCCAGTTTTTTTCTCTTTGGTAATAATAAATGCATTTGCACAGCAATATAAAGTATTATTATTATGGTGTGTCTGTAGAAGATAAGCGCCAATAGTCATTCGTTTGGTCAATATATCAAAAAGCGGATGGTTAGAGTTGGCATAACATTTCCTAAAACCCGAACAATAAAATAACAGATTATTTCATATAGGTACGTTATTATTGTTGTCAGTTGTTTAACACATAATTAACATGCATTTTCACGTTCATTATCAAAATTTATGTGACATTATTTACATCATAAATTATTTTTTATTCCATACTTTATTGTACACGATTCACGATTTCTCTTACTGAAACAGACATTTTATAAGAATTGAACGTGTACACATTCGTTATAATTTACCGCTTATGCTGTATAATTTATGTATTTTTGTTATTATAATATTTTATAATTGTATTTATTTGTTAAAGCATAATTTTCGTATAGTAGGTATTGAACATTTTTATCGTTTATGATGATAGATTTAATTCATCATTTTGTTATAAGTAAATTAGTAAAATATAATTTTAAATACTTCTGAGACGTATGGCAGAAGTTATAAGTTAGGAAAAAAAATAATTTAACTTAAATTTTAAAATGTTCAATGCCATTTCACCACGTTAAAATTTATACCTATTTACATTTATATCCTCATAAATAATAAGGTTTTACAGAAATATAAAATTGATATAGTATTTCATTTGTAGTAACTATTATACTTGGTTAATTTTTACAAATTATTGACGTTTAGTGTATCACATTATCCATACTAGGTACCAAAATCAAGTTAAATAAATCAGAAATGAATAGTGCCGATTTCGATTTAGATATACCTACATTAAAATGTTCAAAAAATCAAATGTTTATTGATTTACAGAAAAAAGATTTTAAATTTTCGTTTGAAAAAAGAAGTATTGTTATCATCGCCACATGATATTTTATTTAAATGTTACAAAATATGGTCCTTAAGTTTGTACTTGAAATTTTCAAAAATCTGAAATTAAATAAATAAATTTATTCATTACTGATGAAAAATTAAGGTGGGGATCATTCTAGGTGAATCACTCTATATATATAAAATATATTGACGGTGATGTATACTATACTATATATTGTATTCACATGAATCGATTCATAATATTTATTCGTAATAAATATATAAAAAAAAAATTAAAACACACAGTGATTGATAATATATTATATTTTTAACTGCTATAATGCTGTATTATAATACGCTGTGGTGAGATTATAAAACCTCAAAGGTTGGTTTTTTAAGTACCTTAAGTGAAATAGTCTCCGCAAACTAAACGCGAGTGGTACAAATCAGGATTTATAACGAAAAATGGGAGAAATCCAGAGAGACAGAGAGATATAGATCGTGACATAACCATGCAACATAGAAATGTTTATTATATTAATGAATTACATATATTTATATTCGTAGAACATATAGGTATTATAAACGCTTCTGATTTTCTGAAACCGATCGATTTACGAGACTTTACATTATAATTTATAATATAATATTATATTATATTATATATATATATATATATAAAATATATGCTGCTGTAGGAGTAACTCGGGTCTACGGTCTGCTTGGACGTACGTATATAGTAATAATTGCTCTTCCGACAAACCGGTGCAACGGAGTACGCGTTATAGTATGTTTCTCTCTCTCTGCATGTCTCTCTTTCTCTCTCTTTCATTCGGATACGTCGCATCATAATAATATATTATTTTAATAAATTTTAAACGATTTTCGAATTACACGCGTGTAGTAGGTACGACGTGCACCTATATGTGTATCCATCCATCTATCTATATATACATATATTGTGTATACGCAGCATCAGTCGGATCGCGCGCGCCACGGTCGCATTATAATTTCGTGCGGCGTAAGTAGTGAATATTAATAATAATAATGCATAATACGCACACGCGCGTCCGGATACCTATATATTATAATATGCGTACTTGTATGTAATTTTACGTACACGAGTACATTACACACATATATACAATACAAGAATGGCTTCTGGTTTTTACACTTTAGCCGTACGTAGGTACGTAGTTCTACCGCCTGCAGTTCCACGCTGTCCGCGCGCACTTACTTATATTATATACAGGGTGATTCACCTCGAGTATACGTGCTCACCGCTGTTTATTCAAATCCTGATATTTGGAATTTTTAATCATACTCGAGAACAATATTTTCAGGTACTTTTGGTAACAAATCGTTTAAATGGGCGTCTCGAGGCGATGCAAACTTATTTTTTCAAATGACTTAACCGATGTTTTTTGCTTCAAATTTTTACTTCAATTTTTAATAATTTTGATGCGCCTAAATCAAAATTCAAACGAGTAGTGGTTATGAAACATGTACTACATACATTTTTACTAAAGTATCTAATCGTTCTTAAAAGAAATTTTTCAAAAATATTGGATGTGCCTATATAGTACTTAATATTTATTATACTCCAATGATATTTACTGAAAATGATACAATGTATCTAGATCAATATTAATACTACATGTAATTTTAAAAACAATAAAGCCCTAAATCATTCACCAAACACATTATCGTGGACTTATTTCCTTAAATATACGAAGTTAAATAACTCAAAAACTACTCGTTCAAATTTCATTTTAGATAACCCAACAGTCCCAAGAATGTTATTTTATTAATATTACACATTAAAATAGTGTATATGGAAATTTTAAAAAGTTTATATAACCATAATTAATAGCAGGAGTATAGAATATTCTATAATTGTGGGATAAAAAAATCGGCAGATTTGAAAATATTATCCTTTAAATACTTAGTCTACTTGACAATTCTAAAAATCAAAATTTTATTAGTTTTATTGTTAAGCAATAAGATAAACATATTCGACGAAGTACCCTGTAGACAATAATAATAATGATAGTATATGCTATGGCTACAATATACATATTATACGCAATCGTCGACGTCCGATACGAATTCGTTCGCTCTATCGTCGTTGTATAACATTATATATCATATTATACGCGATGCACGTGCTGTTCGTAGTGCACCCGTAGGTATATGCGTATATACGAGTAATTTATATGTTATTTTTCCTTTTATCCTATATAGCTGGTCCGTATATACCTACAACTTCAGTAGCAATGTATCATTAACTTCTCTCTCGAAATCTCTCTCTCTCTTTCCCCTCCTTCTTTTTTTTCTCTCTCGTCATCTCTCTCTCTCTCTATCTACTATCGGACTCGATGATTTTGTCTCTCTACCGACGAAGCCACAGTAACACCGGGAGCTCAACTACCATTTCAATCGCGAGTGGGACGCAATTTATAATAATAATATAATATACTCGCCTATTATTCTGCAGCGGGTTGCGGGTTAATATACTATAAGTGTATGACCGCGCAATGTCTGTGTACGATTTTATTTTATTTTATTTTTCTTTATACATGTATTTATGTATATAACATATATATATACATGAATGACAAAATACTGTTATTATATGCATTGGTGCTCGCGTCATTTTACACGCTAGACGCGCCCACCCGCAGGTAGATTTACGAGAAATAGAGAGTAGAGAAGATGACTGCCTGGCAGCCGTTATTGTTTCTGTGAAATCTGGTCAACTGTAGGGAAATAATATTAATATTGTATTATAATAACTGCATAGCCGGTGGTGTAAAAAGAAATTTTGCCTCGGTGTTTAAAAATTTAGTTTATATTATAAACGAAAGAAATGAGGTTTCATTTAAAGATTGTTCTCAAGTTACATTTTATAATATTTTATTATATAAAACTACCATCGAATATACCTACTATTATAGTTGATGATACAAATCATTTTTCAATAATTATTAAAGGTATTAAAGTAAAATAATAATGAAAAGACTTCAGGTCTTACAAGTGATTTTAAAGTTGCTGTGTATGATCTACATAAAATTTCCATTTACTAAGTTTACTTAACTTATTAGATAAATTTAATTTTTTTATCTAAAATGAATTTCAAATCATTATAAACGATTTAGTTTAAGATTTAGGTGCTTTCATATTTTAAAATAAATTTTAACTATGTAATATATGTTGCATGCGTTATTTATATGTATATAAGTACCTATATTTAATACTTATATTTACTTGACGTAGCATAATATATAGGTTATATGTAGGGCCGGCTCAATGCGCTAGCAAAATAGACAGACGACTAGGGCGGCAAATTTTGAATGAACAAAATCGATTTTTAACTATTATAAAATTATTTAATATACAGAATTGTTAAAATTGTCTTGGATAGGTAGTGAAAAACCTAGGATGGCCCTGGTCAGTTTAGTTTATCAGTCATAGTTTTATTGTCCATCATATTAAATTTTAAGTATGTATTTTTTTTAAAACCGTTAAAACTGTGTAATTATTATCAAATATATTTTTATAAAAATAACAATAATTTAACATATTAATTATATTGCATAATTAGCTAAATATATTATTAATCAAATTACAATAATTTTTTCGAAACAATAAATATTTTGTCAAATTGATAAATTATAGGTACAGCCTAAATAAAATATTTATTATTAATTAATAATGTATTTTCTTAAGTTGAAAAAGTATTTATCAATAGTATTAAATTTAATTCATCGGCGTAATAAATAATTTATTAATTTGATACAAATTCTATAAACAAACTTTCAATATCCGTACTGACAAATTTCTCTTTATCAATTTGATAAAAGCGTTTATGGGGTCATTATTAATGATATTTTTGTCAAATCAATCTATATTTTTATTATATTGATCGTTATTTTTGGTTCAGTGTGATAGTTAACATTTTAACTATCAAATATATTATTATTATAATTATTCCATAATTGATGTTCAGTTTGAAATACGTAGGATAATTAATAATTTTTAGTAAAATTTTAGTATCCAAATTAGTTAACATTTACTACTTATTAGTTATTAATTTATTTAGTCAAGCTGCATAAATTTATATGGTAAGTAATTTATACAATTACATTATAATATATTATCTTGGAACTATTATTCTTAGTACACTAAATTTAGAACTCCAAAAGTATAATACATTCAAATTTAGATTCTAATACATGAATTTTTTTTTAAAAAAGAGAGATTTGAAATAAAAAGAAATGATTTACTAAATAACTTATAGTAGAAAAGGAGATTTTCATTTATAAATCATTAGTACAAAAAAATCTCAAGAATTAAAAAATATGCACTTGGAATAATTCAATATAGAGTACTATTTTATTGTTATAAATTTTTTTTTAAAAAATTAATAATATCTTTATAAAATTATATTATATCTACTTATATCGTATTTTAATAGATCGGTGGGTAGTCAATGTATTTTCAAAAAAGTCGTAACTATATACCTAACAGGATTCCAACGATAAACAAATAGTATGTATGTATTAATATTTTTTATAAATTTTTGGAGTTGGTAACCTTTATAAACAATAAAATTGATGGTCTATAAAAGAAATGACATTGATCAAAGATAAGATATTAGGTATTAATATGCGAAACACTCGCGTTTAAAATTATATTCGTCCCCGAAAACGAATATTAACATGAAATAATATCTGATAGAAACATCAGTTTTTATATTCAGTGAATTTTTTTTCCTATAATATATACACACCTGAGGAAAAAACCGTAGCACGATATCTTTTATATTTATCGTATATCTGGACTATTCAGGTACTTACCTATACATAAATACATAATATATGTTCATGTACAAGTCTAAACTTTAAGAAATGTCAACTGATTATAAAACCAAAATTATACGTACCTATAGCTACACATTTTTCTACTTCTAATTTAAAATTCAGTTAAACATAGTTTTACTGCTAGTACTGATGTGGACTATCGATTTTTATTACATTTCATATTCTACGTCTTTATACTATAAACTGCAGCAGCTCAAAACGTTTGTTAAATAAAACAAAACACTATTATAATGGATTAAAATAAATTTCATAGCAATAATATTATAAAACATGCTACTTACGTAACATATTATTATAGATTTAACAATGTATATATTATTTATAGTAAATCTATCATAAGTTAGTATATTATTGTAATGTATATAATTAATTATTTTGTATATAATATATTGTTATTCTCTCTCAACCCTATTATCCTCTTCCACAGCAATTTCAAAACTAAAAAGAAAATTATGTAATAATTAGTCAACTAGAAAATGCTAATAAATTATTTCAAAAACAAATAGTCATAACCTGATTGATTATAAAAATAAATTCCATCATTGCAGTTTAAATGGCATTTTCCCAATTTTTTTTCAGGCTCAAAATTCTTCTTTAGATAATAATATATTATATGTTTTGTCTATATATGATTGGATCCAACTTTTAATTAATGTTCGAACGTTTTGTGCGTAAACAACAAAATTTCGTTAGTAGAATTAAAAGTTATCGATAGGTACGTATAACACATTATTATAATATATTACGTATGTATGCGGATAAAACAAAGAGCAATTCCACCTGCTGATCATTTCACCTGCGCTCGAGGCAGTCCCCGGGACATAGGTACGCACACACATTATTACTGTAGTATTGTACACACACATACACATACACACTGCTGGTATATTATTTTTAATTTTGGTTTTCATTTAACGACACGTGGAACCTTTATTTTACAAAAGTAGTAGCCAATTACAAGGACTGGTCCGCTTCAGGTTACAGGTCGTTAGTTTTATATATACATATACACTCTATAGTACATACATATATCAACTATACATTTCGACGGCCGTTTGTAAAGCCATTTGTCACGGCCACATTGGGTTGAAGTGTATATTAATTGTATCGTTAAACATCAGAACGAACTCCGGTGGGCGTATTTTTCGTACCAAGTCCGAATAAACGATTGTCTGCTTCTTATCGCTAAGTACCGATCGCAAAATATTCCTTACCTATACAGACTACATTAATACATAATATATCTTGACAATTTATTCAACATAAAAATCATTCTCCTTAGGTCCTTAAAAATAATGTGACGAAAATCTAGATGAAATATTCTCCACATTTTTTTTTGAAAGACAAGTTTACAAACTGTACACAAATATAACAATAGGTATAAAAGTAAAGCTGTGAAAATATAACGATTAACATGAATAATATAAATGATTGGATGAAAAGATCTATTAGCAACACCTACGCAAATATTATTTTTTAATATTTATAATAATTATTGATCTTATAAAAGATAAAAATACATTTTCACCAGCTTTTTGTAATTATTGGTCGTTTATGATTTTTTTGGTTAAGTATAGGTATAACTTTTTGAGAAGACAGATTATTTTTTTATATAAATAGGTTTGTTGGTTTGTAAATGTTGATAAGAGTGAACATTTTTGTAACGGATTTTTAATAACATCTGTGATGATGAGCTTTTTTTGACCGAGACATAAACTGGCAAGTAGTGATAGGAATTTTAATTGATTTGCTTCTTAATAGTTTTGTTTTTGATAAAGTCATACGCATTACTTGCTTGTGCGAGCTCTTTAAAGGTCGAGCACTTTTGCTAATATTATACCCAAGTATTTTATAGCTAGTTGGATAGTATAAGACGAATTTATAATTAAATGAAAAATTTAAACAGTATTTGTTTTTAGGATAAATTTACAAAAAATACAATGTACAAATTTATTTGTTCGTTTATTTTAATTTTCCATTTATTTTACCAAGTTTAAATTTGCAATGTGTTTTTGAATCTTTGTAAAAACAATGATAATACCGTTTTAAATTTCTTAAAAATGATCTATGTACAATCTATATTTTTGTTTTTAACAAACAATTATTTGGTTGTTGATATTAATGATAATAATAGTATTATATTATATTTTTATATAATTTAAATAAAAATATATTGATAAATTATAATTAACAATAAAAAGCTGGGTTAAATAATGAACAAAAAGTATTAAAGTGCGATTATATTGAAGTCATAAAAATTACACAGGTATGCCACCATTTTCTAGCCCGGAAACATAGAAAACGGAATTCTAGATGTTTTATTACTATAGGTAGAAACTACCATATAAATAATAAATATAAAAATCACGTATAGGTAAAAATACCAAGCGCATAGATACCTAGCACGATCGAGCTATATATTTTAATGACTAAATTAACGACTTAGTATAATATAATATGTGACGACAATATACCTATTGTAGAGCAAAAAAAAAAAAATTTAATGCGGTCGATACGATTTTTTACATCAATTTTATCACCTATGATTTTTATTTTTTTTCCTGCGTCGCGAGCAATTTAATTTAAAAAAAAAATAAATAAAAAAAGCTTGGGAAATTATGAAACCAGATAATTCGAAGTCGTATTAAAGAAGACAATGCGCGGAGTACGAGCAGAGCAGTAACGCTCGTACAAAGAGTCTATATAAAAAGGTGAATGGAATCATTGAAAAGAGCGTATTACAAAAGTAAACACGTATGTGTGTGTAAAATAATAATAATAATAATGGATACACATGCATGGCGCGAGGAATGACTCGGAGGTCCGACTAAAATAAATGGGTTACGGCGGTGATAAAGAAAAAAGATTGCCATAAAAATGATTTCACAATGAAACGATTTTCGACATCCATTCATGTCTGGTGACTATTGTTGTTGTGACTATCGGGATGATACTATTGTGGCGCGTACACCATCACAATGGTATATTATGTAGTTAAACAAAATAAATAATAATAATAATAATAATAATAAATAACACGTAAAACTTGTAAACAAAGATGTTTTGTACATCACAGCTATCGTGTTGAAATTTTACATCTCTGGCTTTACATACAATCACACAACTCGACGAACATATATTCGTATTATATACACATACCAAATCCGATTCGTTTAAAGGCTATATAGGTACCTAGTACCTACATTATGATGGAAATCTGTGAACTGAATAATATGCGTTGACGTCGGGTGTGTAGGCATATATTTTATTTTATGCATTCGATTTTTATGCATTTCGTTTTTGTGAGTCTCGAAGTGATGACATCAAAAATATTATTAATACAACGAAAAAGAGTATTATTTTGACTTGTGTCATCCTTCGTCGCTCTCTCGTATCTTGTATTAACTGGAATTTGGGTACCAATTTAATGCGATGCAATAGTTTATTCTATAATAGATATATTCGCTAACTGCAAGGCTATACAGCTTTTTTGCACGTACAACCATAAGAAATGTAGTGATTGCAATGTTGGGTATTATAAGTGTACGTAACATGTAAGATTATTTTTATTAATCAGCCACCTTAGGAATTTAATTGTAGTACTAAAAGTGACAACAAATACAAAACGAGTTTTAATTAAATAAAAAAAAAAAGAGCAGTATTGCACACGTGCACAGCTAGTGTATCTAAGTATATAAAAAGAACAAAAAGCATAAAAATGTGTTTTCGTTAGTAAGTATTTTGATGAAATAAAATATCATGGTCAAAATTTAACAATAATATTCTATGCTGAAATATTTCCAATCATTGTGGACAACCATTGATTATACAATAGACTATTCTAAAAAATAGTCTAATATTCTATAATCATTACTTTAACTTTAACCTAAATTTACTTATCCTATTATATAATAATTATTATGGATATACTGACGCTGTTCGTATACGTTCTATAAAATTTTTTTAACTCCATAGAGTATAAGGTAAAATAATAATAAAAATTATTATGCACCTAATAATTTTTAATTTTTTTTCCTTTTATTTACTTTACACTAAAATGTTATGTTGAGGAATTCAGATTTATTAATAATGTTGTGTTACCTAATTATAAGAAATTGTCGATATATTATTACCGAAAATTAAGAATTTTTATTTATTAGAGTAACTAAAATGGTATACACTAACACGTGTGTTTTGTATATACTAACAATATAACCCGTAGATAATATTTTATAACGTGCTTAAAGAAAATCTTATTTAATTTACCAATTGTTAAATTGTATGTATAGATCAGGTATAAATTTTTAAGTTAAACAAAAATATTTGAAAAATACTTATTATAATTTAATAGAATAGGATAATTAACTAAATAAATTGGGACACCCGTTAAACGTGAGCTATGTGACTATGCTCCATATTCCACTCTACCACCCTTAATCCAGACCTGGATCTATTTGAAATTTCGTGACTTTATATCGGATTCATTAAACAGTGATTAAAATTGTACACACAGTGTTTGTATGGGTTGGTAGTTTTTGCAGTTGGTATAATTTACTTAATTGATTTATGATTAAATGAGTATTATCGATGGTACAGCTATATAATATAAATTAAAATATAATAATAATAAAATTATATTAACCAGTTTTTAATATGATCCCGTTTACGATGGTAATTTATTAAATTCTGTGTTTTGTTACAATAAATGAGATATTTTGAAATTTTACGGGTGACTGCTTTTTTAAATCTATCCATGATCTGAATTACCGTAACCATACCCAACAGAAATTAATTAGGTAGACACTTAATAATTAATTTAATTGAGTTTATCGCCGTAATCGAGTACTGTTAAAATAAGATTTTATAATTGTCTTGAGCTTCGTTATAACTTATAAGTATAATAAGTATAATATTTATATAGAACACTGTATATAAAATCATAATATATAATTGTTTACGTTTAAATTTAAACCATTTTCAAGGTTTACGATTTGCTTACAAATTAACATAACGATTGCAAAATTAACAAAAAAAAATGTTACCGTTGATGAGATTAATTTTTATCGATACTAAAGCTTAAGCCATAAAGAAAAAAAGGTGGCTTGTCAAAGATAAAATAAAACTGACACCTATAAAAAATATATACATTATACAAGTATATATGTTATGTGTGTAATTATAGAAAAATGTTGAATTCGATTCGGGGCTCAATAAACACTCAAAACGTGTGTACAATAAACCTGTAAGACATATTTATATCAGCTGCAATGATAATACAGTCGGGTAGGTATGTATCGAACATTTTATATAGTTTTACGTGTAAAGATTTAGTGTTTGATACCTACCTATTTCGATGGTGATAATTTAGACAAACGATTTTATTAGTTGTTATACACTTATACTATATACGCCTTATACGAATTGATAAGACCTCTTTTAGTATGGAGAGATCGAGTTTTCGGGCTCATCGTATATTACGTTTAAGCTATATCTACCCAAAGATTTCCTTTGGAATTTCTTGGGAACTATTTGTCGTCAAAACTCTAAACCGGTTCCATTCGATAACTCTTGTCAAATTACATTTGAGTATATACATATACACACACCATATATGTATTTCGATATGTCTGATATTTCATTCGATATAATAACATATACATATTATAATAGTGTATATTATATATATAGTATTATAGTACAGGTGCGGGTATTATATTTTTTTTTTTAGAAAATAAAAAATAATTAGTGTTTTATATAAAACGAAAATATGCGCTTAACGTATACATTGCGGCTGAAATGGGAATAAAAACAAAACGGTTTTCTGATAGCACACATAGATGATCAGCGTTTAGACGATAAGTACAGTGGATTAAAAGTAAGAAATATCAAGCTGAAATAAAGGTCGAACTAGTAAAAAAAATAAATAATATATCCATACACAACATTAAAACCTATTCTTTAAAGTCATTTTCTCAATTTTGCTGATTTATTGCAATTTGCAAGACTATTAAAACTCAATAATTCCAATAAACAAACCAATAATAAAACAAAAACAATTTAATAATTGCTTCAAACACACTCTTTTTTCTATCGTCGCATAATGGCGATCATCTAAGTCAGAATTGGATAGACTTTTTAACACATTCCCACCTAATCAGTGTATACCACAAAAGTGATACCACAAAACTGTTATAGTTAAACACATAATAGAGGACTGCCTGTCTGCCAAAAATATACCACATAAATTTGAATCACAGATTTCTATAAAGAACTATAACTCCTGCTATCAATTGAAGCCAGGTTTTTCGGTTGGCATTATATGGTATTTTAAATGGTAAGTATTAATTATGTTGTATTGTATTTTATGATGTCTAAACCTGTTGTTTAAAAAAAACTAAGAATATTTTATAGAAATCATTTTCATTTATTTCTATATTTTACCATTAAAAACGATGTTATTCCTAATACATATTGTATAGGAAATGTAATGTTTTGCCAACCAAAAAAATGGCGGAAACTGATACGCGATGTTAATAATATAAATAATATACGAGTTCCTCATCTAGTTAGTATAGAAGTCTGTGATTTGAACATACCAAACGGAAAATAACATATCTGTAAAAGTAGATACTCGGTGAGAATAAAGTCACAAAAATAATGAAATTTATGAAAAAATCTAAAAATAGTAAACATATAATAAAAATTTAATCACAATGTAAATTATTTTGTATCTTTCAATCTATGATATATCATATTATAATGTATTACATAATTTCTCACCATATTTATTATCAAATATAGATATAAATGATTTTGTGTGAAAAAAATCATTAGAAAAAGAAAAAAAGAAATGTTTAAAAAAAAAAAATAAAGATACAAACCCATAACGATGTGGTTGAGTTGATTTTATCGATAAAATTGGTTAATTGGATGAGCCCACCATGTAATAAGTGCAGGGTTAAATAAGACAGACGTTATTATATTAATAATTATAATGATTTTAATATTATATACCTATAATTTAATGTTCATGAATTTTATGAAATATAATATATTCATTATATTTGTAACTATACATATAGCCAACGGAATAGTAATAATAATCAATACTGTATAGTTTATTTAATGACTATAAACAGTACAAAATTAAGTATGAATGAAGCTTGTGTTTTTATTCGTTAAGTATGATTAATTCATTAATAATACCTTTTATCCATTGTCAAATGATATTCATTTTAACTCTAATTTATAAATTTAAGCATCGTTTTAATTATTTGATAACATACAATTATGCGTTTTACCAATTTCAAAGCTATAAATGTAATCTTAATAAACTATATTACAATCATAGAGTTTTTTATCGACAATGACTTAATGCACATATTTTATTTTATTACGTTTGGTTCATATGATGAGAATAAGTTAAACAATTTTTTCAACGTACTCTAAAATGAAATTCTTATGAATATTAAATACTTTATACTATATATTTTTATTCTATTCATTGAATTTCAAATAAAGATACTGAAAAATATGCACAAACTAATGTGCAATACACTCACCAATATGTACGCTATTATTTAACTTAACCGTATTGTATTGATATCACAATAATAATATGTAAATCGGGTAGATTGCACATGACCGATAAACGTTGTCGACGACGTAATATAATAATGACAAGCAACATATACAAATATACAATATACATACGTCTAAGTAGTGTCTTATACTCTTATATAGTATACTCATGTGAAACGTACCCACAATTATTTTGGGTTTTAAAAAAAGTTTATTTGATAATCTATCTTACATAAAAAAAGTTACTTATGGACGATTATTGGAACTTCAGTTGACTTAGACACAGTACCGTAGACAGTAGCTCCGTTCACCTACTAAAATTTAATTAGAATCAAACTTTTGTCTTTATAATATCAAAAGCGGAGATATCTATTTAATTTAACGGGAGTTAACAAATTGTCGTCAGGGATTTACGAGGTTGATTAGACCAATACTGTGTTAGATAATATTATAATAACCATTGCAGCCTGCAGGTCATTATTAAACTTATATTAAAATAATATTTAGTTCATTCAGTACAATAACTTGAATTACTGTACTTAAATAAAAATATAATAAAAATAAATGACAATTGTAAAAATATTTAAAAATAATAATAATAATAAATAGTATTCTCATTATGTTTCAATACAATATTATATAAAATAATGTGCAGTGCAATGAAAAATAGGTCAGGTTTTAATCAAACTAATAAATAACAATAGGTCGATGTATTATTTAATTTGTGTAGGTAATTGAAAACTTGATTTAAATTTACTGTCATAGAATATTGGATAAAAATTTACTATTAAAGTTTTAAAATAATTATTTTTTATTATAAAATTAAACCACCTAACCTAACCTAACCATACAACTATTTTGCCAATTGATCCATCCAATAATACCATCATTAATTACATCGAGAGAGTAGGTTAACAACAAAGATTATAACATATTTACTGAGTAATGATAGCATAACTAGTTGGTCTGTACTCTGTAGTCTACGTCATATTATAATATATACAAATTACAAGTATTTGTTACCTACGTATCATATTTTAAACAATATTGGCAACTAACGACAGGGTATTAGGGGTCGCACAATCCACATACTATAATGTTTGTATGCAATAACAAATAATATATTTAATATAATATATATTACGCGGCATATTATAATAAACGATCCTGGTTTATACCGGACCCCCGGCAACTGATATATATTATATGCACTGTTGGCACACACGCGCGTTTCGGTAGACACGAACGCCCGCCGCAATAATAATAATAATAATAATAATATTATAATAATCGCCAACAGATGATCGATGAGGGGTGGGGGTAATATGCCATGGTCTCTTCTCTAGACTGAATATAATGTGAATTTATTTCGATTCCCCCCCCTCATCAATTTCCCTGAGGCTATACACGGTAGGTAACACGAACTATTAATCCTTCGCGATATATCGGTTTTTCGTCAACACCCGTTCGAGTCGTTTTTCCTGTATTGAATACCTATACATCAATCGTCCGGCACGTTATAATAATAAAACGATCGCAAACCCGCGAGGTAGTATAATAACACTGCTTGCAGACGATATTATATGTTATACAGGGCGATAAACCAACCGTGTCCCCTTATATTTTCTCTTTAATAGTGAATTTATTCAAATTTTAATTTTTTGAAATCTTAGGTTTACTTAAGTCGTCTTAAGGATCACATTTTTAATTTATTAAGTTTGTTTTACTATTTAAAATTATTTTACTATAGATGTATTTTTCAGATAATGATTTTTTGTAAACGTTTATGTAAATAGTTTAAAATTTAAATCAATATTCGAACGACTTATTATTAAAATGTTTTTATACTTGAACGATTTTCACAAATTGTAAAATGTTAAAAGATTCATTTAATTACTTAAGTGCTCAAAATATCATACCGTCATATCTTCCAAACTCAGTATCACGGACTTTTTATCTGAAGTACACAATAAACTAAAATAACTCAAAAACTACTCTTCGAACTCAAATAAATAACATTCGTTCTAAAAAAATCGTCTGATTAACTGTTAGTTATAAGAAAAAAGGGTGATTTTCATTTTGAAAACAGGAGTTAGTATCATTTCACCGGAGAACTTAAATGGTTAAAGTATAAAAACCTAAGAACAAGGAAATTTCTTAATAGACATTTTTTAAGAACCTATAGTTAAAAATTCAAAACACAATTTGAATAAATTTATCGGGAAAACATAGCAGCGAACATGCTGGGTGAATCACTCTGTACAATGACGGATCAGCACGGCGGTGGCCGTCGCCACTGCGCTACAGCCGCCACGACTACTCGCGTGAGTGGACCATTATAATAATAATAATAATGATAAAAAAAAAAATTGATCGCCCTTCGGGGAATGCGCGGTAGACGCGGACAACGACATACACACCACACACACACACACACACACACACACTCACAATCAATTGCGTATATATCCTTAGTGATAGTGGTATGTGCATGGTGTGTGTGTGTGTGTATTATATAGATCCCGTACCCAGCACTTAACTCGGTAGTGTAATTTTTTTCCGTGTATAATATAATATTATATTTATATACGTATATGACGGCAGGAAAAATCCGTCGATATGTTCACCGGCGTGTAACTATGTATAGCCTGTGTAGATATTTTTTTTCTTGCGTTTCGATTATTATACGATCGATCGCCTCCGGGGACCGGGTTGATCCGATCCGACTATACGACCGCGACGAGGAACAGAGGGTACCTATATCCACCTACCTACATGTTATAGTTACGATGGAAAACCAGTCGACGGACTACGTGTTACGTGCACATATTATCAGCCGATCGTCGACAGGCCGCGCGCGCGCTCACACACACACACACACACGAACGCGCGTAAAAACGGTCTACATGTCGTGTATACAGGGTGATTGTTTCATCGTTGACCGGACACATTGTCTTGCGATATGGACTACAACGACGTCAATGATGATAAAGGCGGGTTCACAACTGCCCGTGTCGTGTAAAATCCTTTTTTCTGATTGATTTTCCAAAATGTGATAATAAAATATTATGTTCGTGTCGACCTGCAACACGATACCGCGATTACCGCGAAGTTGAATTAATTCAACTTTTGACCGTGCTGGTCACAATGGAGTGCATTTTTGAGGATCTTCAGGGTAGTATCGATGTTGTTGCACTGCAGTAGATGTAACAATCATCAGCAAAAATTAAGTTTTTAGTAGATTTTTGAATTTGGTGAAAAATGGCATGCATATAGCTATAAAGAACAATGTTACGCTGAGGACCGATCCTTGGGGAAGGCCGTTTTCATTATTAAACAGTTTCATATGTTTGTACGATCGACGTATATCGTTCTCGAGATTTTAAACAAGGAAAAACAATAGTGAAAATTTAACGTACCTATACTTCCTATTTATACCCACCTTTCCCGGTGTTCAAACCATCTCGTATAGCATTCCTTTTACTGTAGTAGACGTAGGTATATACGCGTTATTATACTTACATATATTTTATCTATGTACATATTGATCGCCTCTGTGTCGTGCGTGTGTCGATTATTATTATTGTTGTTGTTATACTAGAGTCAGTTTTTTTTCTCACTCATTTTATATTCCCGCGAGACGCGAATTAAAATACATACGTTTATGATTACAACAGTATATACACTGTAGGAACACCGCTGCTGCAAAGAAACCGAAACCACCATTTGCCATGTACGCCTTTAGACATATATATATATTATATATAAGTATCGGGTATTATAATATATATTATTATTATACATTACGTGCGTCAAGGCCCTCGAGGGTGTGTGGAACGTCCGACACGCGGCACGAAATCGCATTCAAACGCCTGATGGTGCACCGTCCGAATATTTCGGCATTTGGGCACGTTTCTTATTTTCTTGGTTATAATGTATCGGGTTCAGTACATTGTCGTCGAAAATCCCAAAAACCGTTTAGGAGACTTATAGAATTATATAACTACAATACAGCACACAGCGCGTAGGTAAAGTATTACATGCATGCATATATAGATATATGTATTATATATTATATATATCGCGAAACACAGCACTGCAGGTATCTACAACATCTCTCCCAAGCTCATTTTAATAATAATATTATATTTTGGGTCACCAACGAACGTAAATTTCATCAACTTGTATGAGAACTCTACCAGCTGATATTGTTGAATTTTATACCTGCAATTTTATCGCTAAGACTTAAAAGTTAATTCGTTAGCATGTTTTTTGTGGGCTATTAGATTTATTACCAAATAATTTACAACGTTGCATTTCTTCATTATTTGTTAAAGTTATAAATAGTTTTTTATTATATTGTTATACAAAGCGTATATATCTATCCAAATACAAAAACTATTATTTAGCTAAGGGATATTTTTTTACAGACATGTTTATTAATTTTACAATTTTTTAGAACATATCCATATTTTATGATTAATAATACATTTGAAAAGCACTTATAAATTAAAATATAGATAAATATATAAGTTCTCACCGTACCTATATTGTATTGTTTTCTTTCAAATGCCGAACTAGTATAAAATAACAAAATAACGTTTTAATATTCATAATATTAAGAAACTCGCATATTTATAATAAAAATAAAAATTAATATTTTTTTATTTGTTTTGCAAAATGTGTGTGAAAATTAAAAAAACCTATCAAAAATTGTTATAGATATTATGTTTTAAAATGTTTAAATATATTTATTTTATAAATTTTTTTCTTAAAAAATATGTATAATTATAATAAAAGTACGTTTAAATATTTGTGTAAAATTAATTTAAATATTATACATATTCTTATTCTTAAAGTATATATTTATAATTTTTAAGTCCATAAGTCTGTACAAATTATTATATTTAATTATACGTTAAGAGCATTAAGATCAAAGCCTAATTTATAAATTTTCATTCATACATTTTAACCTGATTATTGCACCAATCGATTAAAATCAAGATAAAAATACAATAATATCATAGTCAAACATTAGAAAAAATCTGTTAGTTTCATCGTGATTATACGTCTTGGTTGTTATCAAACTTTTTTAGTGAGTGCGCTAAGATTTAATTATGAATGTTGGTTCAAACTTCAGTTGAGTAAACTGTTAAAAAAATAATACCTATTTTATAATAACGATAAGTATTATATTCACAATGGCATGTTTAAAACTTAAATGGATTGGGGGTGGATATTTATTTTTATATAATATGCCAACCTTCCATTAACTAACTTCTTGAATTAATTTTCATTTCATTTTTTTATTCTCTGTTAATTTGACGATTTTATTATTATGGATGTGTATAACTATAAATATGTGCATGAAAAAAATAATTAACTCTCGAAGGGTGGTGGGAGGTTAATCCATCCGTCATCTCCTTAGGTGCTCTATTGTATCACATAAAACATAACTCCCACTATATATTATTATATCATTAGTCATTTAATCGTCTCCAATCAACATAATATTATAATATCAGTATGGAGTGATACGTATTACCTGTTTTTGTAATCAATATACTTGATGGTGTTTACATATTGTATGATATAATGACCTGATCTAACAGCCTAAAGGCGTATTTAAGTGTGACACCGGCAGTCACAATTTCGAGGATGTGGAAGAGGGGGGGGGGAGTAACAAAATAATTAATACAAGATAGGGTTAACAAATGCATCGTTATGAATAAAATAAAAAATAAAAATGAAATGTATTATTATTCTTAATTTTTTTTAGGAATCGAGTGGATAAATGTTTTTCCAATGTATAGGTGTAGGTATACGAGTATATTGATGCAAGAAAAAAATTTACCTATAAAATTAAAAAACTGTTGAACAATTTAATTTTATAGTCAATGTTTTCCAACTGTTGTCTGTTAAATGATTTGAATTTATTAGAGCTTAATAAAATGCAAGCAAAATAATAAACTGTGATCGAATATTTAAGATTATCCGCTTCCAATCTATATAGATATAGTTTATGAAAATACTAATAATAATATAATATGTACCTACTACCTACTATTGATATCTAGAGGCAATATAATAATAATATTATAATATACAAACATCATAAATATAATATAATACAAACATGTCGATCACACGCACGGCAAAAAACGGTTGGATTTGTTTGACATTATAATGCGGATGAAGTACCTATGTATTATAATATTAACGATTTTCACGACGTTGCCGGTATCGTCGCGGCAATAGAGGCACACGGTTATTATATACATTTTTTTTATACCCTCTCGACATTCTATACGATCGAATTTAGATCTGTACACTCACACACACACATTCGAGATAATGAAGGGTATTATCGGGATTGAACCATATTTATAATATTTGTGCGCACGGAAAACGAATTCACGTCGAAACTCGGGAAACGAGAGAAAAAAAATATACGGACCGTCTGATCACCGTTCCACCGCCACGGGCGTGCGTCCGAATAATATATAATATTATAATACATACGTAGGTACGCGTGTTTAAACGCCACGGCGAGACACGACATTTACGTAAATTACACATTGTTTGAATAGCATTTGATTGTAAAACAACGACGCGGCCGTGGTTGCAGCTGCTTCCGTTGAACAGCTACTCCCCGCTAAAATAACGTTACGTCTTCGAATTATTAGCTCGGCAGCTTATAATCAACTGCCGCTACGACGACTGTGATGGAAGAGAATAATATAATATTATAATGAATGTTTACGACGTATGATGGTTGGCGTGTGTACGTTTTGAAACGACAGAGAGATTCTTACCTATATAACCCATGGGTGGGTTACCTGCAGCGATATTGACGTAAATATTATGTAGCTGAGTATCCGTTAAGGGCAAGTGTATATATTGAAAAAAAAAATGTATTTATGTATAAAAATAATGAAAAGGGCACAACTGTACGAAACACGATCGGTCTTCGAGATAACTACACGCGCGAGTGTACAAGACACGATGAGTACCGAATTTTTTTTTTTTTTTATCGAGTTCTAAGTGTATATATACCATAAAATATACGATGACATGTCATTTTAAACGATGACATAATAATATGTACAAGCATATTATACCTACCTAATTTATTTTTTTATTATTATTAAAACATATATTATATATTATTACCTATACCCGTGTTATTATGCTCAATTGCAGGCGTATATTATCATCTTAAATGAGCCATTCAGATTTAACTCTTAAAATTCCCGAATTCGGTGATTTGGCGGTCCTATAGAAGTATAAGTAACCAGCTACGTGTACCTGCTCTCGGACGACATCAAATTATAAGCATCATTAGAATTATAGTTTTTATTCGATTCGCAATACCGATAATATATAATATTCCAAATGGGAGTAATTTTATGGATCGATCAACAATAATATTATTTAAGTGATTACATAATACATACATAATTATTAGTAAACAATCATTATCTTGATAGGTTAATTATCTTGTAAGTTTTAATTTTAAAGTCTAATAAAAAATAATATTTTTGAAAAAATATCATTTTTTAAGCGAATAATTTTTTTTATATATATAATAAAAGTATAAAATTGCATTCCATACTCTGAAACAGAATATTTTCCTGAAAAATTCAATGCACCGATAATAATCGATATCCAAACGAGTACCTATTTAATTGTAGTAATACCTAAATATTTAAAGTTAGGTTGAGTGGTGATGTAGAAGATCGTGTTTCGTGAGTACAGAAACCCCAAAAAATGATAGTCTCACAACTCCCTTTATAAAACTTTCAATACTTATAAATTATAAGTTATATTATATCATAATTAATAATCAATCAAACATCTACTAGTTCGAAAGTCAATTACTATTTATGTACAATATAAAATTCATAGAAAAATAAATATTCTATAGTAATATTCATGTGTTATCTTTTGTTATATGATGCGACTTGGCATCAAATTACTTATGTAAAAAAAAAATATATATATATTTACAAATACGCAGTAAATACTTTTCGAGCAAATTAGTGATGCTTACTTTAGTATAATATAATCGTTCTGTATAATTTCACACAGGGCGTCGCCACGTTATTGCTATTCGGCTTAACACTATTTAACTATTTATAAGTTCAACAATCGCGTGAAAAAATGTCGTACGGTCGTGGTTTATACACGTACGATGTAACTAAAATATAATCATAGTGGTTATTTAAATGCGATTTTTTTTTTTTTTTTTCATAACTCGCGGCGTAATTATAATATTATTACTATAATGCATCTGCGAGGAAGTAATAAAATGTGCAACCATACGTTTTGTGTTGGCACCAAACAGCACCGTTCGCGTGTAAGACATTAATAGACTGCTTTTTTAAAATATATATATTATATTTTCCGGCGCAATCGCGAGGTATTTTTCGTAGGTAACCTACGCAGAAAAATGCGATCCAAAAACCAGTTTTTTCACAATATGACCACAGTAAATAGAATGCGATTTGACAGTCTCCAATAAAATATACAATTATATATATATAACATATACCGAGCGGTTATTTTAACATTTAACGTAACAATCATTAAATCGAAAAATTGTTACCTTGTTCGAAATATTTTTTCTCATAATTTTATAAAATTAAAAAAACAATATTTTTGAAAATAATAATTATATTTATTAACGGAATCGATGTGTTAAGTCTAACTGTTTCAAACTACAATATACAATTTAATTTCGTAATTCGGAGTAAAATATACAGCATTATACAGATGATATAATGAACAGGTAATTATAGCTATAGGTATATTATATGCGTTGTAACTTATAAGTTATTATTTGAAATTTCGATGAGCAGATAGGTCTATCTTACCAATTGTAACTTTTTTACAGAATTCATCATAAATATATTATATCAGGTTAGAGTAAATAAAATATCAGAATACCTATACTATATTATCATATTGTATGAAAACTATACCTATATCGTACCTATATATAATTATCTATTATCATAAAAAGCACTACCGCAGGACTATTCATGTCAAATAAAATAATATTGTACACTAAACAGTTATTAGTCTAGTCGAAAATTTACACTATCCAGTCGTTTTCGAAACATTTTTTTTTTAATCCTTTTAATTAAATGACCGGGCAAATAGTGAGATATTATATTTAATAAAAGTACTATATTAATGATCAGCACTTATTGCTTTATCTTAACCTGCAGACGAAATACTGTTTTGTATAGTTTGTATTATATATTTGACTAAGTGATGTACACTTACCAACCTACTTTACCTACTTATCAATCCTTTATTACCACAACAAGTGCATAAACGGACGACGACCAACACATAATATATTGTTAATGGCCAGCAAGCTACAAGTGTTCTGCTCCGTTTTAAAATAATGGGTCTAACGATGGGAAAGGTTTGGCAGCCGTATACAATAACAGGGAATCATCGGATATGTATTACGTCGCTGCAGGGGTGGAAGCGTGAGTGGCTTTGAACTGTTATTTATGCTATATATATTATATGTTGTATATATTTCACCCTCTTTCCGCTTCCTATATACACGCCACCACCGCTCGTTAGTAATTCAAATAGAATTTGACAATCCGCCATCAATATATTATTTCACATCGTTGTTTTATTGCCCTTAAACATTAGACTGGTATAAAAATATTATACCTATATATATAAGTACACACATGCACACTATTTAGTATATATTATATACTGTTAAAAACCTATACTTATCTCTCTATTTTTGTACGATAACTGTGGAGAAGGAAATATGTTTTTTATACATAATATGGATGCGCCAAAAGTCGATATCCATTTAATATGTGTATCTATTAAAATATATATGTATATTTATTTTGGAATTAAACACGAATATACAAAAAATTCTAAAAATAAAAGAACAAATACCTAATAATTGAAGAATTAATGACGTCTTAGGAAAAAAAACTAAAATTCAAAAATTAATTTTCTATCATAATTATTATTTATAACATTAATATAGGTATGATTTGTATTAGGTATGTGCTCTAATTTTCCAGTTTGAAAACCACGCAATAATTAAAAAGGGATATATAATATACTACTTGCTGATTGTGGTGTGTAGTGGCATTGCGTGACTTATGAACTATGAAGACGTAATTCCAAGACGTGTCCGCAAGAGATGGCGGTCCATAGCGCCACGCCCATAAATAAGTAGGTACGTGTACCTATAGTAATAGTTATACATTGCAGTTGTTTGGCAGGAGTGGATATAATAATATGATTATATAATGAATTGCCGCCTTATACCCCTAACTAATCTTATAAGTGTCTCGTCAAAATCTTTAAGTATAGATTGTTACATAATAATTGTTCTGTCGTCGCGATCGTATAACGTGTCAAATATACCCGTTTTAGTACATGAAATAATTATTAATATTAATAGCATTTAGACCCATAAGGCTATCACCTGCATGATACTATCTGCCTTTATGTTATTAAATACCTATATGTCTGAATATTTAGATCAGTTCATATCAATTTTGTGTATAAAATCATTTGTATCCACAAATTAACTCTAGATTTTTGTTCAAAAATCATAACTCATAAGTATCTATACGTTAATTATATTTACCTAATATTAAATGTTAGAACTAAAATCTAAATACTTAAGGTGTTCTTATAAGTTATTTAAGTACCTATATGCATAATAGGTACTTTTAAACAATATTTCAAAAACGAATTACATTATATTTTTTGTCTAGTAGACAAATAATATAGGTACATAGTGAATTCTGATAAACAATTTTCATGTTGAATAAAATTGTATAAGAATAAATACCTTTACAAAAAAATTTTGAAAAATTATATTATCAAATAATTGCCATAGCAACCAATATTATAAGAAACCCTTTGAACATTTTAAGATGAATAAATATAGTTTTCTTTAAATATCTGATTAGCGGAGAATGTATGCTACAAAAAAGGAACAATATCAAAAAATAAAGAAAAAAAATAAACCGAAAACATACAATGTTGTGAGGAAGTTGGATTATTTTTTACATGTAAAAATATATTTACATACGTCCTATAATATGTTGTGTTATATGCTGTAAAAGTCATAGGAAATCAGGATTGAGTGCAAATTTGAAGAATGATAAATCGAAAATATTGCATTTGATGTGGCATTAGTCACATTAATATATTAATGTGCGTATTATATTTTATTTTAAATATTAATTATTTATAATATTTTAATAACATTTTATATTAGAATTATAAATTCTCAGTTTTAAAAAAAAAAAAAGATCAAAAGCGAGTTGGCAAGCCAATTAAGTAGAAGACAGAACCCCTAATAAAGAAAACGAAACGATAATATTATATACATAACAACTAGAAACTGCTGAATCTATAGCTATATAGGTATTCATTGACATATATTTCATCGGCTATAATATTATATTATTATAATATACTTGTTCCATCTAGTCCTATAAGATATTGTTGAAAAAAAATCATTTACCTGTATACTGCATTCCGGATGTGACAAATTCCGGTATTCAACGCTTACAAAATCTAAAATAACATAATAATGTATGAGTCGTCTCTGCTCTTGAGTTTCTATATGCGTATAGGCTTAGCAGCCGTTTATAGAACATACTTCTAGTATTAAACTATATTTATGAATATTACTATCGACATTTTACGCAAAGATTTACTTTCAAATTGTATATTTGCAAATAATATACCTACTTACTTAAGTATAGGTATCTATAATAATATATCAAATTTAAAAAAAAATATATATATATTTTTCAATTGAACTAAAAATACAAACAAAAATATAGGTTCTTATAACAGTATTCATAATACCTATCTATAAATACGACGTATCCGCTACAGTAGGTACTTTACGTCTGAAATGCGTAATCATATTACCTATATACACATACGGAACGATAGTATTAAAAAATAATCTTATACCACGCGAACACGCGCACGCGGTCGAAAATCAATAGCTGGGCGGGCGAATAGTGTATGTACATGTATATAATGTACTACATATATAATAATAATAATAATGATAATAATAATCAAAGAGGCGGAGATGAACCCGAGACCGATTTAGCCACGAGCTACCGTCCGGACCGACCTCGTCTTTCGGCGAGAGGGAACGCGAAGGACTATATATATATATATATATATATGTACAGGGAAAAAAACCAGCACGTCTCTTCTTCCGTACGTATATAATAATAATAGTAATAATATAATATATGCGGTGCTGCTGCAATATAATATGACGTGTACGGTTCTACGGACGAATGGGTAATCGGATGCTGATTGTCCGCGGCTGCCGCCTTCGTGAAGCCCCCGTGGTCATTTCGGGTCTGCCACAGCATCCGCCAGCGCCGATGACCGTATTTGTGTAATATTATTAGTGAGCCAGCGAGAGAGTATAATATAATAATATAATATAATATCATATATTATTATAATCTAGCTCTATTAGACGCACGTGCGTTTTGCTAAAACTTCGTTCGATATAATATGTATATGTTTTTAATATTATTATATTCGTATACGTCGTCCGTCACACAATGTCTACAACACAATAATATTATGTATATTATTATTTAATCATATAGGTACCGCGGGCACAGGTAACCATCGTGTGTGTGTGTGTGTGTGTGTGACCGCGGTATATAGATTATTGAAAACCGCGTCGAAACACAGTGCAATGCGACGTCACGCACCTTTAACCACCTATTCGCATGAATCTTATTATTATTACCTATCCGCATAAGCGTGTGTTTTGTTTATAGCCCATGGGTATACCCGCGCAGCAGCAGCAGAAGCAGAAGCACGCGATGTCTCCGCGTGGCGGAGGCGACCGAGATGAACCGCGCCGAACCGTTTACATGGTATAAGTATTTAAGAATAGTGTATATTATAAACACATTATATTAAAGTGCTCTTATATAATGAATAATAATCAATGATCAAATTATCAATAATAATTTACTACGTTTAGTTAATATAGGTAGATATTGTAACCATAAACTTATAGGTAGGTATGTACAGTATGTAATAGTCTGTTAAATCATATATGCGTAATTTTGATTATTATAGTAATATGCACGGTACAAAGTTAAATATTTTAGAACATTTTTATCAATCAAAAAACTTTAGATTCGTACATAATTTGCTTTCGTGATAGGTCTGTGAATAAAGCTCTTGACCGTACAATTAGAATACACGGCTACAATATATAATATATAGGTATCTTTTTAAATGACTAATTAGAAACTTCGCATAAAGTGTATAGGTATTTTAAATAAAATTAAATTAATTATTGAACTATGAAAATAAAGAAATGACTTCTGTTGTTTAAATTTTATAAATAATTACTGTTTTAATAGGTATTTGTTAACATGCATTTAAATACAATAGGTATGCATATTGGCAGTGTCCAAACAATTAAGTACAAAAGTAAAATAAAATATTATTTATAATATTATGTATTATATACTTGTATAGTGTATACATCATAGTATGTTATTTTGGTATGGTCAATACCATATAGATAGGTGAGGTTAGGTTCAAATTATATATATTGCAGATTTGATCGGAAACATTTGCATACTATACGTGAAGACAAGTAGTTGACAATATAATTATTGATTTTGCGGAGAAAAAAACTTAAGAAAAACAACTTTAAATCAATCGTATATTATACTACAGACATACTGTACATTATATTATTACGTATAGCATGCATAAACAAATTGTTAGAAAAAAAACCACATTGCAGAGTATTATTACAACGAATATTACACGGAGACCGTCATTTCCATCGTTAAACCAGGAAAATATTTTATTACGTATTACATTGATGAGATCAACAATGAATCAAAACGAGATTGGGTGCCCGAGGAGTTTTATTATCCAAAAGTGATATCGCGCTGCACGTTGATTTATGACTTAATTATTTGATATATTATTATTACGTTTAAAATCCCGCGTAACAAATATGCGCGCTCGTATATATTAAAATATACACATCGGACCTGCATAATATGTATTATATTAGTTCATTCGATAAATATGTTTTGTATGATCACAATTCGCTGCCCTATAAATAGATGATATGAACACACCTATACATGCCTTTATATGCATATTGCATGTATATAGAATATAGATGGGCAGTTATGATGTTTTGCAAACAGTGAATTGTGATTCAGTGGTGACCGTATAATACTATTATGTCTAAAAATGTATAAGGTGTATAGATTTGTTATTAAAATATACTCACCTCTTACAATATAATAGTGTATATAGCTGGTATATATTGCTATGTTGCATATAAGTATAAAACTATACAAGGTTGCACTGTGAGTTGTAATAAAAACCAAATCTGACTTTTTATTCATTTATATTAGGTAAATATATATTCCGAGTTCTGATATACTCGGTGTAATATTATCTGCACCGACCTAACCATACGAGAAACACCTAACCCTTGAATTGTTTTGGGAAATAGTCATGTAGTTATTAATAAGTAATAAGTATTTTGAGTTTAGAGGAACGTGTAGTATGTGCATAATACTACCCATGAGTCAAATGGTACTTGTTGGTATATCAGGTATTGCTGTTTAATTCCATTTATCCATATAGGTACCTATATATATCAAATTCTTTTACTATAGTACCAGTACCCAATTATGCTAAAAATTCAATTTTTATTTAACGTCAAAGATAGATAAACATAGTCAATTGCTTTGGACTATGAAATTAAAAACATTTATAATAATATAATATCTATATAAAAAAATTATTTTTCTTTCTATTTTCTATCAAATAGATATATTGTTTAATAAATAATTTAAAATTATGTAAGAAAAACATTTTTGAATAAATTGGTAAACTCTTCGAGGTATAACAATTGTTTACTGTTAAAAGATAATCACTATACATATCATAATATTATAATAAACCTTTATTTTGAGCAGCTAGTGCGTTAGACTTCAGTATACGCGTTGATCATCGTACGCGATTCAAACACGCCTCATAGCTATATAATATAATATATAATATTAAATAATAATATACCTTTATGCATAACACCATAATATACGCATGCCTATATTTTATTATAATATTGCGTTTCTCTCTTTTTGTTTTGTTCGATGATTGGCAAAAGAACAGAAATATTTTATGTATAATAATATATTTATAACATAATAATATAACATGCCTATAGTATAGTGCTCGTCGGCGATTATATATAATAATCGACCTATTATAATAATATTATTATCTCGTCTGCACAATGCGTGGCGAGCATATATTTTTTTTTACGTATATCGATATACAAGCGTGAAACGATCGATACGATTACATACCTATATACGCGTTTATTGGTAATTATTTTAATTCGTTACCGACTAATATATATATAAGTATAATATTATATATCATATATATACTATCACTGCACGTACATAGTATAATACCCGATAGGTATGGGGCTCGCGTGGACTGCGATATAGTTGTCCCGCGGCGCGTGTATAGGTATAATTTTAAAGTGCACGACGACGGAGCGTACCAGTTTATTTTTTCTCGATGGTTTTTGGATACGGCAGCACAACGCGAAGGTGCGTAAAATATAATAAGTATACATTATAATATAATATGTTATCTAACCCATATAGGTACGTTCGATTCATATGTATAGTTGATGTACACTCGACGGAGGCTGCAGCAGAGTGCGGTGCTCATCTGCGAATGATCCAATATAATTAAGTATATACCTATGTATTGTTATATATTATATTATTATTGGTACACGCGTATCGTATATTGTAGGCGTCTGTTATTTATCATTTCAAAAAGATACATATTATTATATATCATAATATAAACACCAGTGGCTTATCCAAGACTTAGCATTGCAGGGGGAAGAGGGACGGCTGATATTTTGTTGTATTTATATAGGAAGCTTTATAACCAAAACTGCAGATGTTAACATTTTTATAATTTACAGTTTTACAATTTTGCAGCAATGTTCATATATATGTATAAATTACAATTTTGTATGTAAGTAGGTACCTACGTGCAAAAATACTAAATTTAGCTTCAAACTAATTTAAGTTTTCAGTTTTATCTCTGATGTTGGATAAACACGACGTACCTAAATGGCAATCAAAATACCTATGTGTCAACTTCAAATATTTTTTTTTGACCGGTATATAACATATTCTCGGTTTAGTTTTGCAGGGACGAGTCTTACAGATTATTTGATAATCGATGTTCAACTAATATGTGTATACCTACACATAAGACTATAAGAGTATTACTGACGATCAAACTTCCCCACATATACCTATAATATTCATAAACCTCTAGATAGTATCATAATATAATATTTAAAAAATATATATTGCGTCCAGGTACAAACTGCAGGTGATTTTATGTACTGAAGATGTTTCAAAATATACTATTTTGATCAAGTGCATTGGACTTGGTACACATATAGGTAAGTGACACTAAAAATTATCCCTACTATAAACCTATAAAAAAAAGTCTTTCTTTCTTAATATTATCTTTTTGATGACGATTGAGTTCCATTAATATCATGTCCATATTATAAATATTATGTATAATAATTATACTTAGAGTAAGCACTATTACTTAGGAATATAGATGGAAAATTCAAAATTTATCCAATTATTACTTTGCAGATGTTAGATAATAATACATTATTTGTCTGTCCTTAGTCTGTATACTTTTTACGGAAGACGTACATTAGAATAGCCTGATTCGTTGTTTTGCCTGTGGCGGAGTGTTTTATTTTATTATTTGTAAACAGAAATCCTGAAGTACAATTATAGGTACTATTATATAACATATATAGATATTATCAGTATTTGGCAATAATATATTGAATTTATTGAAGGTATACCTATAACATCTGTAGGTAAGCTATTTTATGACTATAAATCCCCTCAAATACATATAGTTATATACTTATATATATATTATAAAATCTCCATTTATATTTTACACGGATAAATACAATATGAGTATTACAAACACCTTTATTGTAAAGAGAAGGAAGGAGTCGTGGTATCCTCGTGTCTTATATTCAAAACTTCAAAAGTGTCTTTATGCTGCTCAGTCACAATACAAAACTATATGATTATCGTCTGCGGTGCCATCAGATTACTTCATGTGCTGCACAACCTATAATATCTAATAATAATTAATATATCTAATATTACCATATATATGTGTTATTAACAATAATTATTAAAGCGTATACTATATATACGTGTATGTTTTCGCTGTAAATTCGTTAAATTATTTTTAATTATTTTTAATTCTAAATTTTTTGTTTTTTTTTTTTACACTCAACGAGTTTTAGGAAATAATAGTAATAATATCATATCCGGTCGCTGAAAGTGGCGCACTCGGATCGCACACGTCGATCGCGTCTGAGTTACGCGATATACGCTCATAGATAGCGTTGTGCGTATGTAGAAACGCTCGCTTGGTGAGAATTAAACACTATGGGTTTGATTTACCGTCGTACCTATTACGTCGTCCGGTAAATATTATTAACTTCTATTTCCATTTGTTCCAAGTTAATGAATTTTCTATAGTATCTAACAGGTATTATATTAACTATCTGCAATAATTAATAATGATAAATATTAATAACTATATTAATGTGATATAGCTAAATACGATGTGCAAGAGCAATGAGTAATTTTATAGGACCCCACGAGTAGGTTACACTTAGGTACAACAGTTTTTTTTTTATATAAAAGCATCAAAAATCATACATCTATTATATATATGGTCTTATGAATATATTTATATAAAGACCATATCATATTACTTACATACATGTTATGAGTGAAATAGATAAAATATCGGTTTAACGACGTATAGGTAGGTACGTCAGGAATTTTTTTCATTATTTATGTATGTAAATAGTACCTACATAGTAGTATTATAAGTTTATACAGCTCATTTAGTGTATGTTCATAGCATTATAACACACAGTAGGTATATAATATATGGGTTCATGGACATAGGTTAAAGATCAATATATCAATACTATATAAGATATATAATATATATATATACCTACAACGAGTTAAAATCTGTTCTATATTAATCATATAGAAAATCATTGTTGTTGAACTATTATAAATACATATATGCCTCTAAATTGTCATCACCTGCAGTTTCAATGTCAAAATCAGTTACGAAACGTTGAACACCACCGCGATGTGAGCAAGTATCCCTTTATAAATACATATCACTATTTTATTAGTAATGTTGCAAATTGCAATATAATACTCACCGCGTATATTTCAACGAGAGGGGATCATACATATTATTATATTATACGACTCTCGTACATATATATATATATATATACTTATAGTATAGTAGTATATCGATATACCTATTAATATTGCAAGGGGTACATAATGTGTGTTACTCAAACACATACATAGAGATATTCGGGAGAATATAATAATGAACAAAATTCAATACTTTAATAACGGCATTCGGCGCTCACATATATATACATAATATAATTCTTCATATTATACCGACTATTTTATGCAGCAATCGAGTCCGTTTTTGTATACATAATTTATATTATAATATATTGTACCTACATATAGGTAACTAAATATACGGCACATCACTGCGACGTGATATTATATCTCTGTTTTTTTTTTTACCTATACCTTATTCATATTATAGATGAATCCGCGGAAAATATATTGATTTTCGTATTCTCCTCTCCGCGCCAACCGCGTTACAGGCATCTAACATAATATGCGTATTATTCTGCATGTTGATTTCGATTTTTTCTATTTTCCTATAACATTATTATATACGATAGATAGGTAGTAGGTACATCGTGGAAATTCTCCTATAAAACGAATACAAAATGATTCTTTTACATTATAGGTACTCAGCTATTTTGTATAGGAAAACATACGTTTTTGAAAACAAATTGTATACCTATATATTGCATCAATAACTATAATAATTATATTATAACACACAATAAGCAAATTAAGTATACCTATTATTTTCCTATACTCTCCATTCATCACTATTTCGTTCATAATAATGTATAATTTATACGTACCTATACTTACACCGTATACAAAAAATAAAAAAATAATAATAATTATAATAAATAAATGCCGTAATATTCGCTATTTTTTATACATAAAATTGATATGATGATAAAGACCCGCAGCGTTTTCTTCCATGCAACTTTTTGCAAAGTTTTACATTTTTAAGTTAACAATTTATTTAACTCGTATAACCATAACCTAATCTATACCTATATATAAGTTATTAAAAAGGTAACTATTATATTATATTTTTTATAAAGTTGTTATAGATTAAAGATTCATGAATTATTAAAAATTAACTAAGTATAAATATTGACTTAAAAAATTAAAATTTAAAAAATGTAATCAAAAAATAAATAAATTTGATTTAACTTTTTAATCAGTGAAAGAAATAGGTACCGTTACGAAACACATAGATGAACGTGCACACAATAAGCATCATTATAATAATTATTTTTTATTATTACCTATATTTTACAATAAAACTATCAAAATTCAAGCAACGGTTGTCGGTTAATCAATATATTAGTCGCATATAGTAAAAATTCCAAAAAAATAGTAATAATGTGTGATATACCCATAATTACTATATGGGTAGTAGTCAGTAGGTATACCTATAACTATAACATCTACCTATATATCTCACTTAGGTATATGACGAAAAATATAATAACTTAATTTTAATGTTATTATATTAGCTCATTAATACCTATATATATTATATATAGCCTTGACTTTTTGTATATATTAAGTATAAACATACGAGTTACCTATATAACTATATATACCTGATAGCTATATATAAACAATAACATAATAGCGTACTGTGCAAGTGTTGCACTATATTATATATGTATAATATATTATAATCATACAACACACACACACATATGTATTAGGTTCCGGATATTATGTATACCTAATACACAGTAAAGGTACCTACATGTAAATAAATTCTATCGGCTCTACAATTCATTATTGTCCTATACAATATAAGTATCGCATAGTTAAAGCTGTACATATACACATATCATAATATATACCTATTATATATAATAGTTAAGTACATGAATTCTGTCTGACGGTTTTAAATTCGCAGTATTGCGTGAATTTCACGGTTAGCACGCACTTAGATATATTATTATAATACCAATATCAGAAAAAATATTATTAATTATGCCTATATATTAGGTATATTAATTGGATATATCTGTTCGTTTTTCATAAAAGGTAATAATATTTATAACAAATCGAAGTTACTGTTTTGTAACAATATATAAAATAAAAATAACTGAAAAACAGAATAAATATGTAATATGGTGTACACTGTACATATATACATACAAAACGTAAGTAGGTATATAGAAGCAAAATATGGATGATATAACCTATATATAATAAAACTGTATAGAAATCAATCATATTCAGCTGAGCGTACTCAAAAATACCTATATATAACATACCTATATTTATACTTTTATAGTTTTAGGGCCAAGGAAAATATCATTATGGTTTAAGTGGAATAATAAAAAAAAAAAAAACTGAAAATTGAGGGGTGTTAGAACGGTGCAGCTATTGCAACAGGACCCACACGTCATATAAGCACATTAAGTATATATCTAATATATAGAACCTGCAATCATACCGGTGCATGCTCATCTAAGTGCAGCGATTTGATATACGTCTGCAACAATCGTCGCGTCTTTGCCATAATAAGTACACATCGGTTATTACAGGTACATACCAATAATGCAGTAGGTATAAACCATCGTATAGTATATAGGTAATATAAATTACGTATTTATATATAATATGGTATTATAGATTAACGTAAGCATGTACGGGCGCCATGAATCGCGCGGGCGGGAGTATAAATCGTAGGGCAAAGGGCCTTTGGAAATCAATTTGGCGAGTGGATTGTTTTCGGGCGAAGACGCGCCGGGCGGGGGCCGTAGGTGTTCGGCACGATAATGTCGCGATAATGTATCCATTTACGTCGGCGCGCGCGGCGGCGGCGGCGGCGAGACGACGACAGCGACGGACGACGACGACCGACGACGGCGCGGTCTCTCGGCGGCGGCGGCGGCGGCCCCTGTCGACGCGACACGACGGCCGGTAACGCGCGCGCACGAACGCACACGAACGACCGTGCGAGAGAGAGTACATGCCGTTGCCGTGGCTACTGCGTTTGCCGCCGGGGCGCCCCGCCGTCAGCTGACCCGGGCCCGTCCCCGGATGGGCGGGGCGTCGCCGCGCGCCCGGGCCCAACCGGCACGGCCTGGGCGTGCACGCTCAGACGGCGGCGGGGGAAACGCCGCGGCGCGCGTACCGCGGTCCCCGCCGCGCTGTGGGTCTCGCTCCCGCCGGTCGCGGTCTCTCGCTCGCGCCCCCCATCCCCACCACCGACTCGCGACCGTGCCGCCGGAACGCCACCTCGCGCGCGCCGGCAGCCGCTCTCTGCGGACCTTCGCCGCCGATCAGTCCGTATACGTACTGCGCGCCGGTCGCTATGTGAACGGTTTACGCGCGTGTGTGTGACTTGTGTGATTTTTTTTTCTCTCAGACCGTCACCGAACATTATATTATTATCATACCGCCGCACACTTACCTATGATACTGCGGCGTCGTTGGTACAATATTTATTCGGTGGTCGCAAGACGTGTACGATACGATCGTGATTTATAATAATTATATACTGTCCGTTCACCGTCGTTTTAATTATTATTAATTATATATTTTTTTTTTTTTTTATCGTTTTTAAGTTTATTCCGCTTTTTGCGTTTTTCTCTCTGCTCGTGAGTTGTACACTACCGATGAGACAGCGCGACGCGTCGCGATAAGGATTTTTCTCGTAGCGGTTTAGCGGTGAAAACCACCACCGAGCGATAAATACAAAATATCGTCGATTATTAGATATTTTATTTTATTATTATAAAATAAAAAAAAAAATCGCACGTCGCCGAGGACGTCGTTGTCGCGCGGACAAAGTGCGCGCGCGCCGCGCGTACCCACCGCACTCGCGTGCGGTGCAACAGTGAATATTTTTTTTTCTTCATAGACCGGTGCACGAAAATCGTTCGCAATTACGGACCTAACGATTTACCCGCGCAGTGTTCGGGGCGCGTCGGTTGAATGTGATTGGAAAGCGCGGGTGATGGCCACCACGTACCTGCCGGTGGGCAGCGGTGGCGGCGGCGGCGGTGGCGGCGGCGGCCCCGGCTCCGGTGACCTGGACGGCATGGGAGGCATGTCGGTGGTCAACCAGCCCGGAGGACCGTACCAGCAGCCGTCGCCGTCGCCCCGTGGCGGCAACGGTCAAGACCACCCGGCCGGCGAGCTGAAATACATGCCGCCCGGGCAACATCACCATCACCACCACCATCACCATCAAGTTCCTACGTCCCCGTCGCCGGTGTCGCTGTCGGCCGCGGCCAGTTGGGTGGACCCGTGGGCCGCGTCCATGAGCATGCACCAACACCATCCGCACCATCCGCACCACCCGCACCAGGGACTGGACATCAAACCGCCGCCAGACATGCGAGCCGTGACCGGCGGCGGCGGCGGTGGCGGCGGTGGCGGAGGCGGCGGCGGTGGCGCGCAGACCTGGCACACGGGACCGCCGCCGCCGGTCGTCTCGGCCGGCCACTACAACGGCAGCGGGTCCGGGTCGCCGCAGCTCGGCCACCACGGCGCGTACCACGTGATGAACGGCATGCTGGGCCACACGCACCCGGCCGTCCAGATGCACGGCCACAGCCCGTCGTACCCGCAACAACACGACCCGCAGTCGCCCGGCGGCGAAGAGGACGCTCCCACGTCCGACGACCTCGAGGCGTTCGCCAAACAGTTCAAGCAGCGCCGGATCAAGCTGGGCTTCACGCAGGCCGACGTCGGCCTGGCGTTGGGCACGCTCTACGGTAACGTGTTCTCGCAGACCACCATATGCCGGTTCGAGGCGCTGCAGCTGTCGTTCAAGAACATGTGCAAGCTCAAGCCGCTGCTGCAAAAGTGGCTGGAGGAGGCCGACTCGACGACGGGCTCGCCGACCAGCATCGACAAGATCGCGGCGCAGGGTCGCAAGCGCAAGAAGCGCACCAGCATCGAGGTGTCCGTCAAGGGGGCCCTGGAGCAGCACTTCCACAAGCAGCCCAAACCGTCCGCGCAAGAGATCACGTCGCTGGCCGACTCGCTGCAGCTGGAGAAGGAGGTGGTGCGCGTGTGGTTCTGCAACCGGAGGCAGAAGGAAAAGCGCATGACGCCCCCGAACACCATGGGCGGCCCGCAGGACGGCGGCATGATGGACGGCGGCCTGGGCGGCGGAGGCGGCGGCCCGATGGGCCACGGGGGCCTGCACCAAGCGTACCACCATCAGGACCACGTGATGCACGGCTCGCCGATGGGACCGCACTCGCACTCGCACAGCCCGCCGATGCTCTCGCCGATCGGCAACCATCAGTCGCTTGCGGCTCATTAACGTTTCGCCCAGTGGGACGTTGAGTACTCACGGCACCTGGCTAAGATGCAGCAACATCAGCAGCAGCACCAGGAATGCACGTAGTAGAGTACTGTTGTTTACTGTTTCGAACAACGTCTCGCTGAGGGCGATTTAAAAAAAATATATAAATGACGTGTACGTCGCACAGCAGCATCATTTGCAGGACGCGTGTGAGTGGTTTTCTCGGTGTAATTATATACATATATTATATATAGATTATATGATTTTGGAGACCATTCACGTGACCGCAAGTCCGCAATGTGTGCGTTGCACCGCGATGACATTAAAATTATATATTACCAATTCGACTATACATAAAAAAATATATATATATAAATATAAATAAAAAATATAAATATAAACTTACAAACGCGGATCGTATAATATGCGTATTGATGATGATATAAATACGATATTTCTGTATTATAATATTAAAAAAAAAAAGAGTAGTGCTCGCCGTAAACTGCACGACGGACGAAGCGCATTATTATATATATGAAAATATATTTTCCGTAAATATTATTATAATTATTATTATTAATTTTTCCAATCGTTATTAAATATATAATATTTGTGTATATAATAATTGTTATTATATACGCGTACGGTATAACGATAAAATGATGTCGATGATATAATAATAATCAATAATGATAATGAAGATGATGATGATAATAATTACTACGAAGACCATCGATCGGCCGCAAATCGTGTTATTTGTACAAGACGACGGCGAGAAGGCTTCACGACCGAGCAGGAAATCGTTTGCGGAAGACATCATTGCGGCAAGTACGAGAAGTCACCGCGGCAAGTACGAGAAGTCACCGCGGCGGGCACGACAGTCATCGCGGCAAGAAAGCACGGGAAGTCATCGCGGCAAGTAAAGGACGGACGAGCCATCAATCGACTCTTCTATCGCACTGTGATATAAATCGATATTTCTTTAAAGTTTGTTTTATTTTCCGTCTTAATTATCTCCCCCGGACGAGTATAACTTCGCAGCCATGTACGTACACACATACACTCCCACACATGAGGTCCAGGTACTGTTAGCTATTATAATATTAATATTTCTGTTTTATTCGTACAATAAATACCTACGTTAGCGCACACAACTGCTGAATACACCCGAACAGTGGTCAAAGTTGATGAATATTCCGAAAACATAATAACATAAAAATGTTCTCGATTTTCTAAAAGTTTTCCGCGCATTATCCTATATAGTCACGCTCCAACCGCGCGAGGTACTGTGGTCACGACTCCCCAACCGCACTTGATAATAACCGATCTCAACGGGTGTATACTTATACAATTAATGATAAACGATAAATTAAAATGAAAAAAAAAACCCTATAAATAATATTTTCTTGCAGTTTTGTAAATCGTTCTTTCTACGTTCCTCGCAGACTGCACAGATTGCCAGCACGGAACACTTGTTCGTCGTGTGTACTTCTATTATAATATTATAATATACACCGAGCACAATAAATACACTTATACGTGTGGTGTAGACTCTCCCAAAGATAGAAATGGGGTAGCTTGTGTACTTGTAAAATCTTTTCGGTCCATCTGCCGGCGCGTCTCGTACCGCGACAATGTACCTGCACACCACACGCACATTATACGAAATATAAATAAAATATTATACTATATATTATTATTATATACGTCTAGCTATGTATACGATGTATATTCCTATAGTAATATACGAAAACCGGTTCGTTTCGAACGATTCATAATTTTTGTCCATATTTTTTTTCTCCCGCACGGCTTCTCGTTCTCTCGCTCACTCCTTTTTATTCGTGATTTATGTGACGGATGAAAAAAAAAAAAAACCAAAAAAGGTAATAATAAAATTACCCCGAAAATATAATAATAATATATATATACATAACCCGGTTGGTAGAGTATATAATATAATATATATATATTGTGTACACGAATACGCGTACATCATACCCGCCGACATATATTTCGTGTGTATGTGTGCAAGTGCGTATACGACGCTTTTTTCCTATACTTATTCTTCTTTTTCTTGTTCATATTTTTACGATCACCCTCTAAATATATTATCGGCCCAAGTATATATATACAAAAATATTATAAAATACCATATTATCGGAATAAATCAACCAGCCGCCGCCACCACCATATACCATCTCTTTTACCTACCTTTATAAACAATAATAATAAATTTAAACTCTGAAAATAAATTTCTATTCTATTACATAATATATATAATATATTGTATAAAAATAAAACTTGTGTGTATGTATATGTGCTGCAGCGAGGTATAATAATAATGTATAATAAAGTGTTACTATAATAATTATAATAAGATATTATACACAGACACAAATTTGAGCGAAACGACCAAATATATTGTATATGTTAGGTACACAGTGTTTCACCAATATGTATAATATAATAGCTATTACGAACCATATATTATATTATACATTATATTATATTTATACGGATGTGTTTCCGCCGCGCTTTTGTATTTTGTAACGAATTTATCGAAAAATATTATTATTACTATTATTATAAGTGTATATATATACCTATATACGTACGCACATAATGTAATAATGTATATTATTGTGTCGTAGGTGTGTGTATATGCTTTTATCTCATTTTTTGATTATAATTTATTATTATTATTATAATTTTTTTTTTGTTATTTTTAATGATTTATTTTTAGTTTTAATAATCGCATATTTCTAAAATATAATATATATATATTATATATATATATAATACACCCTCAAGTGTTTATCGATAAAAATGTCAAATTTGTTAAACCTAGTAAAAAAAATGTTTCTTTTAAAAAACACTCAATTAGTCGTTAATTTGAACATAATATGATTGATATATAATATATATTTTATGTATGTATTATATTAATATTATTATTATTTTTATTTTTATTATTTATTTTTAAAAAGAAAAGGAAAGAAAAGACGGGAAAATAATATTCGTAATATAAAATACACGCATACATGTATACATTTAGCCGATAACAAAAAAAGTAAATTAAGGTACAAGATCTTTTTTGTAAATACGAAAATAGATGTGTAAATAAAACTGTGTAGTTAGATGAATATATTATCATTCACGAAATATATAGAGAAAATAATAAAATACACTTTTGGAACGTGTAATTTTTGTTTGTTCGTATATATAATATTATGTTTTTAATAAAAAATAAATTTAAAAAAAAAACAATTGTGGAATTAAGTCAAAAAAACATTATCTGTTGATGTTTTTTTTTATTTATTAAATTTATATGTGTTGTATAAAAAAAAATGGGATATAAAAACGATTTGAAATAAAAATTTGAAAACAGAAAAACCAAAAGAATTTTTTATGAAAAGTTGTGTTTATGTATTATATATATATATATATATATGTGAATTGCATTCATGCCTAAAACTATACTACATAATATGCAATATTATACATACCTATATAATGCGCTCACTGATGTCATTCCGTCGACGCACGTTCGTTCCCTTTATGGTCTAAAAAAAACTTCTATCTTATACTTATGGTTATTTGGTTAAATACGACGATTCACCTATATATAGATCGGTACGTATTACGTGCAAGTGTGCATAAATACGTGATGCAAGTACGATAATAGCAATAATACAATATACGTTATACATTGCAATACGACGTAAACGACTTGCTAGTAGCCGCGGACCAACAATGACGATGCACGATCATTGTTGATCAATTGATCGTGATAATACTGTATTGTTGGTCTCGAATTCGGTCGAACGGTTTTGTCAAACCGTTGCAGCAACAGCAGCGGCGGCAGTGATGTTTGATGTGCCATCGAAGTACTTAAGGATTAAATGATGTTGTCACATACTACTGCAGAGGACTTTACTGATTGGTTTTTATTTTTATTTTAATACAATTCTTACATTGTATTTTATTTAAATTTACTGCTACCACTCTTAGACCTAAGAGACTCAAAGGACAAAGGATACAAATGGGTTTTTTCCTTACAACAATTCAATTATTCGTCTTTACGGTAATTTGTCTATATTGTTGTCAATAATAAGCTAGATTAAGGACTAAGTAGTAACACCACCGTATTATACTATTATTATTATTTAATAATAATATAAAACTATATATGCTTCCATAAAACGGTTAACTATGAAATAGTTCCTGTATTGTCTCTAGATGTTAACCCCTGCCCCAAATTTACAGGCTATTATATATTATTATTGTCTACAAAGATCGTATAGAATTCCTACCCCCCCCCCCCCCAACAACCGCAAGTCGGCCCATATTATATTCGTTAGTAATACTCTAACCCGAATATCTGACACATTACACGCGTATTGCAGGGGCATCGTAACGTATATAGTATTTATATATACATATAGGTGCAGTGATGGTGTATAAATGACTTACAGACTGTGATGTATAACACGGACAACTATAGTTTCAGCGACCACCCAAACTAAATCAGAAGCATTGCAAACATGCAGACAACACGTCATATTTTTTCAGGAACGGATAGGATATAATCATATATTACCGCATATGATGCATACACATACGTATTATATATACGAATATTATACGAACGCCGTACATATTTGTATACCCTTACCGCAATTACTACGATGGTTGTTCCGAATTTTCGAACACCTACCGCAAAATCATTCTTAATCGATATATTATGCATTTTGTCATTTTGGTGACGTGTGTGAGGTTTGCGCCCACCTATAATAACCGCAATGTCGTATTATTATATAAAAGTCGTATATGCTATATAATCACGATAGATCCACCCTACGCGCGCTGCAGCTGTCGCTCCTACCGATTTATCATTGTGCACACACCAATCGATCGCTCGATACACTTATTATGTTATAGGTAAACGTTTTAACGCCGAGATTTAGTCCGTTTAGAGGTTTATATATTTTTTTTTTTGATCGATAGTCGTATCGCGGCGTTTATATTATTATAATAGGTACGATTTAGCTTTACCCACATATTATTGTTGTATATTATATTGCAGTGATTGCACGCAAGAGCGTAAAACTATAATATATATATTATACCTACGCGTCGTACCATTTATGATCGTCGTATGCAGCTCACGATGACACGTCGTCATTAAGGGTACGTTTTCGCCGCACGTCTCCGTCACCGGTGTAACATAAATAAATATAACGATTGTGGTTTTGACGCGTAAGCCGAAGATTCCAATCGATCCCGACGCCGTATTTATGATAATATTATTATATACTACTATACATCATGCGTGGGAGGGACCTATCGCACTTATACAGCTGATCCGTGTATAAAGGTACCTCTCGATGATGGCACGGCGGGCCGTTTTACAAATGTGTACCTATATATGATGTATTATATAAAATGTGCGTCTGGGCCTCGAAGAAATGCTTCGCACGAAACCTATAAACTGCATCGGATCTCTATATATGTTTAGGTATCCGATCCTTTCGCCGCTCGCGACGTATGGGTCCAAACCCGTCACCCGCTTCGTCCGACTCGAAGTGATCGACTACGGCAGGGGCGGAATGGCTCTGTCAATCAAGCCACTCATACTTTATAGGCCGATTTTCACTTTTACTGCCACATCGTATTACCTGTATTATTATATTGGCATTGATGATTACCGATGATGGGGAATTTCAAATTTTGATTGAAATGATAATTTTGAAATATTGCACATTTTATTATTACAGTTCATAACCTATCTATCAGTTATATATTATACACATTGACCATCATAATAATACAACAATGTCTAAGTAGGTTGAACATTGAAAAAATCTATAGCAAATAATAAATTATCGAAATTTAAATAACAATATAAATATTATACTACATTTTAAGTAACCAGTTCAGCAAATTGTGACCGTTTGATATAGGTAAGCTATACATTTTATTCCGAAGTATAAGTTTTAGTCAAGAAAAAAAAATTATAAATATATAAATGAATTAGTAATAAGTTTTAACAAAATAAATATAATATTATTTTCATACAAAAGTTCTAACTCCAAATAAAATCAACATTAGTTTATAATCTATACAACATCCATAATAAAACTAAAATTTTGATGTATACCTACGTTTTGTTGAGAAGAGGGTATGTTTTTGAGTTGGCGTCAATCAATATAGCCAGCGGTTTATTACACTATAGTTCATTAGACGAAGTTTTTAGTGCAATAATCAGAAACTTATTGTGCTTATGAATGAATTAATCCACACGCCTACAACCACTATTTCTCCGTGTACGCTGTATCATATATTAAATTATTATTTATAATTTCAAGTTTTCAATCAACTTACCACCGCGCGGAATAACAACATTTCTGGAACCGCCGCACTCATTTTCTGCAGATCGACTGCATACCGTGCAGGATAATACATCGATTGTTATAAAATACAGTTATCGATCGATTTATGTATTATAATACAACCGATTTTTAATATATATAATATACTCACCGCAGCGGTGCACTTAGGATGAACGTGTGTCGAGATCGACGTTTTTATTTTCTTTCCACGACCCGTTAATATGTATACCCATAAAACCCGCGTTATTATTACTATTATTATTGTCGTGCGTCTCTCCGCCCGAGGATTTATTATTTTTCTTTCAAAAATGTGTCGGATTATATTATACACACACACACACACACACACATACCATGACATGACCGAGGTCCTTCGGGCGAGGTATTATATAATACATATAAAGTATACCTTTATATTATATATATCGTGACCAAGGGTCGTCATCGCGTCATACCATGTATACATATATACAAGCGTTGGTGGAAATTGTAGGTCTTGTAATATATATATATATATATATATATACTTGACAGGTCACAATAAATACGGTCGATCGTTCTTATAACACAGAAACGGTCTTTTCACGGACGAGTAAAGTGTACATATTGTAGTAATGAATATTATATTCCTTTATCCGTCCTCATAACCAGCGCTGTACACAGACAAAAAGGATTTTCGACCACTGACGATGTGCAGCTGACGCATTATTGTACGGATTGTCGGCTATCTGTGAACCCGTTATCGTGAAATATTTCACACGTCCGCGTAAGTACACCACAATAATAATGATATTATGCATTATATATTATGATCATAATGCATTTATAATGGGTTTGCGTCTTTCGGAGTGCCGAATCGGACCTAAAATAACAAGTGTATTGTCAATGGTACTTGACACCAGGTAATATGTATAATGTAGCTATTTCTACTAGTTCAGTAACTCCTAAAGTGAGTTGACATGAAGGTATACCGGACCACAATTACGACGTCAATTCAAATCGACTGAACGAATAATAATATATTATGATATGATGACATGTCTATTTGTATAATATGGTACGCGACAATATTAGATTTTCATTTTAAAACTTTGAGACACTCAAATTCGATCTACACTGGTGATTTTTGACCTTTTTATCACAATACCATTTTTAGACACATTGAAATTCGTTATTCACAATAAATCTGAACAAACGATTATCGTTACCTAACACGTTTATTTAGGTTTAGGTACTCAATGATTAAATAATGTTTAATATTAATAATGGTTTTAACTGTTGTCATATTAAAGTTGCATACCGATTTAGATTAAGCTATAGGTATATTTGATACATCATATACTTGAATGATCATTGAATGGTTGTACGTACGATTCATGACTCACATACGGTTTATATATCATTTATGAGTATCAAAATTAATATTGACAATGAACATTGAACACATCTGAAAGTTTAAAATACAATGAATATTTTTACGACTGTCAAATAATGAATAAATACTCGTATAACCTGTGAATGTAAAAAACATTCAGATCACCTAATCATCGTAGCAGTTCTGCTTAAAAATATCTACTTAGCAGTTATTTTTATATAAAATGTATATTACATAGTACATATAACATGCATCGTTGTTCTCCACAGGAATGACAAATAGGTACAATAATTTATTAATAACATGCTGACAGTTGTGATCGACCGGCATAACCAAATTATCGTTTTTAGGCGATTGTCACGTATATACTCATCATAGTACATTGCAGAGTGGACCACCACGCTTTTATCCAAAGAGTGCAATGCGATGCATAATAGGTAAATACTTTGTGTACGTATGTGCAGTGGGAGTGGGGCTCATTTCCTCGGTCATCTAACATTGATATAATAATACATTATATAATATGTTTCATATTCATCAAGTCGACACAAGGTCGCTAATAAAATTATTGTATATTATATATTTATCGTTATAATTAAAATTGATTTTTAAATTACTTCTGTAATCGATTGTTGTGTTATGCCATCAAAATAAAAAAATTAAAATAATCGATCTATTCGTCGTTGTCGTAATGTACAATTTATATGCATTAGGTATGTCATAACCGTGTGTAGAAGAGTTGTGACGGATTATACAGTAGAGACGGATGTCACGACGATACGCATGTTGGAATGTGTACATCACGCAACGGTGGTGAGATCATAAGTCTTTTTTCGGCCGAGAGTGGACCCAACGAGGGACGGAATGAGAAAAAACTGTTCGTAATACGTATATTATATATATTATTATAGTGCGTGTTTGCTAGCGCGACACTGGCTTATAGCGCCGGGACGAGAAAGCCGACTGAGCTGCAGCTGCAGTGACGTCCGCTCGGCGATGATATATATCGTTGTCGAAAAAAACGATGTTTACTCTGCCGGGCGTTAAACGAAAACAATAATAACATAACGCTAGAAAAATACGGTAAAAAAAAAACATACACGCGGACACATAATATCAGCTACGGTATTTTATACGGGTTTTTAATGGTCTAATAACACGGTGGTTATAACACACACACACACACACTCACTTGCGACGTGATCTATAATATAATAAGTAGGTATTAAAAAACATATAACGGCGGAAAGAACACATAAATTAATTCGGTGTCTTCTCTTTTCTCTCATTCGCCGCCCTCCGACCACCATCGCACAGGTATATTTTACGACATTTATTATATTAGGAATCAATGACAAAAGTTTGCGAACCAATAAGCTGTTTAACGGATCGAAGCTTAAATCGTTTAATGTTTAGAATATAACTTAATACTTTTATAGTGCAAACTGCAGAGAATCCGAATTTGTTAGGATGTGTGATGAGACGATCAGAAACACAGACGTTGAGAGTGGCAATACAATATAGTGAAGAACAATTGGAAAGAAACTGAGAGAATAGTTATGGAAACGATTGACGAATCGGCAAGCGATGGCTGACGAGTAGAAGATTACTGCAGAGTCAGTGGTGAATAAAGTTTCAGAAATATTGTATAACCAGGAAGAAGAAGAATATATTTTAAGTTCACGGGTCGAGTGCGGTGTCAATTCTTTTCGGCTACAATAAGATATTTTTTGTTTTCCCAACCTCCTAAGGTTATACATCATACTACGCAGGTAAGTTCAGTAGCATGTAGTGAACTGATTAGAATATAGTATTATATTAACTCCAATAACATCCATATACTTATTTTGTACTAAATTTGTATTTTTATCACCGTATGCAGTGCAATAATGTATTGTTCTTAAATTAATAACTGGTGTATTATATCATTACACTTGCAGGATAGTCTGTAATCATAATAAGAAATGTACACACAAATTTAATATATTGTTCATGTTACAGTTGCAGAGTAATAGGTAATAATATAATTGTACCTTTTCGATTCACGCCCCTAATAACCATGGTCACCACACACCACTTACTTAGGTTATGGTCAATTTAGGTACCTATATACGAACAACGCTCAGAGGCTACATTAAAAAAAATTATATATATTTAATTGTTTCATACTTGTCTACATATTATATACCTTATTACTATAGTTATAGTAGAATACACGCGCGGTCTCAAACGGCAGGGCGATCGCTATCTGAAGTCGTAGAGGTACCTGCATCAGTGTGTCTTGTGTGTGTGTCTGCTTGTGTGGGTACTACACCTGCCCCCCGAGGACGTTTACGAGATAATAATAATTTTGAGACATGTGCACCGATATGTGCAGCACGCACTTGGACAGGGGAATGGAGTGTGCGAGATTCGGTTTTTTTTCTACTCAAAATGATTTTAATATAAACCGTGAAAAGCCATCACGCGCGATATATACGTATTTTATACAATACCACGATTGTAGTAGAGTATATAGTAATATATATATATAATATGATTGGTATTATATTATCGATGAGTAGTTTTTCAGAAATAAAATAATATTAACATGTGTACAAGCATAATATTAAAATGTATATCTCGTCGCATTCCGCACAATCATCGCTAAACCTATAAATATAATTTCATCTTATTCTTTGGAACCTGACCTTACCTAACCGCTACAGTAGTGTGATGACTCTATATCGAGTTATAATATATTATAAGCGAATAATAATAATACAAAGACCCGTGTCCAATACATACGACGATCGTAAAAATCGATAGACAAAAAACATTTTTATCCCTATATGGATATATTATTAATATAAAATGAGATAGATATAAACAGAAGGATATACCATAGGAGTAAGTTTAGGGCGTATAAGTACACCGCATAATAATAGGTATGATAGGTCTAAGAATTCAGCATGTGTATTTACGGTTTATCGCGTATCGAATTATTAATATTGTTTTTAATGTATTCCAAAAATGTTGTTTATTTATTCAGTCACATTTATATATATACATACACGATAGGCGCCAGTGTGAAGGTCGTTTGAATAAATCAACGGAATTATACATACGTCCAAATATTATTATTATTATTATAATTTTCATTACCATAATATACCGTTGACCTAATTAGTCGGAAAAAAAATGGAAACAAATAATACGTACGATAAAAGAAATAATAACAATATAATATATGTATATTTATACGACGGGGAGAGCGCGCAAGTCTGCACCGCGAGACGACCGCCGCCGTATTATAAAATATTACAATACCGCAGCACTGCAACCCCGCACGAAATCAATTGTTTAATACGCTTATTCACACATCATAGAATTATAAACTCACACACACACGCGTGTGCATCAGACAGAGTATATAATGTCCTAACGATTCTGCGATGGTGTATACAACACAATGTAATTATGTGTTAATCAATGTATATTACAATTTTCGGAAACGTTATAACGATAGGTTCACTTATTGTTTTTAGCTATACGTTATAATCTTTGAGATTATACGCCCAAAAGATATACTTTGATGACTAGATTAATAATTTATAAAAAAACTATACGCTAAATTCTTGATAAAAATATCAACTACAATAGTTTTTGGTGCTTACATCGTCTTAACGGCTAAAAATAAATACCATCATAATTACATAAATCGTCTTGTAGGTAATTGCAACATGTTTCGAAAATGTACCGCGAATTTTGGAAAAAATTCAGATTTTTAAAGTATTTTCTCCATTGAAGACATGGTGGCTCTATGAAGATTTTGTGGTCTTCGATGTACTTGCAGGTACAGTTGGTTATTACCTATGCGGTTATGTATTATATGATTGTTCGATTGTTACATTGTATGTATCACATATTGTTTCTGATTTATTTCCATTATTGCCTATTATATGTATTATAATATGATTGTTCGATTGTTAGTATTACATTGTATGTATCACATATTATTGCTGATTTATTATTGATTTGGTAATCTCGAGTGATTACTTCGTTTATTCTTTTACGATAAGTGGTAATTTTAAATTGTATTGGAAATTTGGAAAGAAGTGATTTTAGCTAATTTTTTTGTCATTCTTCCAACATTATTTTCTGTTAGATAATATTGAATATTTCAGAAAAAAATAATGAGTTTATTTTTGTGGAAAATTATTATGAGGTAGCTTTATAAGTTATCGAGTCTGCTTTATCGTTTTCAGTAAATCTACATAAAAGGTATTGGCTTACTAATTTTAGATATCAACTTTTGTAATTCTTTTAAGCTCATTTTTGATATTTCGGTTTATCATCATTGAGGGAACTTAAATAGTCGATTATAATGATATAGCACTTTTCTAGGTTTAAATAAGATATGATTTTAAATTTTTCGTATATAATTTAATAGCCTACGTTTTTATTAAATACATCCAAACAAGAATAGTTATGAAAAAATGTAATTTACCTGGTCTGTGAACCGACACGTTTACGTCATTTTTGAAGTATAAGTATACACCTACTTGGATATTATATCTTCTCTGAACATTATTTAAAAAAAATGATTATGTATAATTTAATAGTTTAATCATATTTTATATTTTCTGTTTACAGTATTCAGGGAATTAAATATCGATGGTTGTTGACCAAGACCAGGAAAAAAGATAAAGCCGAGTTTTGTTTAATACTTGTATAAATGGAAACTTAAATTTTTAATAATTGATTAATGCTTTAAAGCTTTTAAATATTGTGTGTCGGTTATATAATAAATTAGCATATAAAAAATTGTACAGGATATTTATACTTTCTAGTTATGTAGCTTGGAAGCCTTTAGTATTGGTTGCATATGAGTTTTAGTATTTTAGCCTTTAAGAAATACGTTTGATGTCAACTCTTGTGACCAACCGTATAACTTGGTTGTGGATGGAACCCTGCAGAGTATTTAGTTATTATATTTCATATGTGGTACATGAATCGTTATTAAAAAAGTAACACCGCCTTGCGTATGATTATTAAAACAATTTTTTTTTTTTTTTTTTTTTTTTTACCGACGGTAGAAACAGGTTAAACAATTTATGCAAACGTCCATTGTTTTATATCATAATTAACAAGTGCGCCGAAATGGCACCGACACATCAACACATACAAACACACACATACCACATAAGTATGTGTATACGCACTATATACTCGTATTATATTATATACCTACATTCACGTTACACACATACATATACACACTATATACACTCAGAATATTTATTGTACTACCGAGGATACCATTGTTTTGGTAACCTATACCTACTTATATATACGTATAAACACTTTGGCAAACGACATGTATATATTATATATATATATAGGTTGTATATATTACAACCTATAAGGTTATATTATATAGATATTAACTACAAATATTACATACTTAAATTTAATGCGAGCTACTGTTACAACCATAATAATCTAGAAATTGGAATGAAAACTCATTCTTTAAAAAGTTAGTTGATTGTACAAAAGTTTTAACTCAAAGGCATAATTATTAAGTATTTCCAATTGCTACTTATAAAACAACGACAATGCAATATGATAGTATTAAATAATTAAAAAATAATAGGAAGAACGATGACTTTAAATTTCGCAGAATAGAAAAACCCATCATTATTATATATTATATATATTAGATGTTTTTTTTAATTTTTATTTTGGGAACAAGTGTAGATTAATACACTAACACTATGTTTTTATTCTATATTGAAATTTTGTCACTGCTAATATACCGCTCAAATCTAGAGACTTATTTTCTGAAAACCGAGAGGATGTTCAATATAGTTTTTAGATGTTCCTAAATATTTCTTTAATCACGCAAGTAAACCATTAGTATATCATATGATATTTTACTACCAAATATAGGTACAGCATATTATTATGTTGTAGTAAAATGTTAAATAAAAAGATTTTAACTCTTTATTATCTAGATCGGAATGATGTCCATTCAAAGGACAGTATCAGATGAATTTTCATCGCAGAATTACTCAATTACTCTTTAGCAGGTATTTACCAATGTACATAATATTATTACAATAATTTATTATACTAATAAAATAAAATATTACGAATGATTCCAAACCAGTTGTTTTTTGTTGGGTTATACAGTATTATAATTTCATAAAAAACATATATTTTATGCTTAATCTTAAGTTCAAAATATATTGCGAATCGTCGAAAAAAACATACTTATTATTGAATTTATTTTCTATCGGTGTTTGACTGCGAAATTGTATTGTGATGTGCAGCCCGGTGAACATTTTAAGTTGATGGGTTGTATGTGCTGAACACTGTACAGTGGTATACAATGTACAGTTTATTATTTGGAAATTGTAACGCTCTAAATAAACAAAAAGATAACAAATCAAATTAATGTTAAACATTATTACAATCTTATAATGAAAAATAATCAATATATTTTGGCAGGGTAGGGGCCTAGGGTACTAATGTAAATCCTTTCTTACATTGATGATATTGTGGTTAAAATCATGCACTATAGTGATTTAAAATATGACATCGGTCGCCGATAACGAATTCAGATCACTTTATTTTTCCTGTGCTGCAGTACGTCCGCAGAACACGCCCATATGGTTTAATATAATAACCAACATCAGTTCAAACGGTAATCCGAATTGTTTCCATAAAACGCTATTGTCGCGGTCGTCGGCCCCCTGCCATCCAATCTACAACCGTTTCGCCTGCGGCTTTTGAGCTTACTGATTTCGACAACTGCAATAAACGGCGACAAATCGATCGTTTGTTTGTACCTGTGTCGATGATTTCGCTATTGCTGTACAATCGCGGTCGATGTTTATTGTATGGGAGGCACCTACCGCTGTTATGGAGGTAACAATGGTGTAATAACAGTATATTATACAAGTATATATTGTATAAGCCTAGGTACGTGGCACATATTAGAATAATTTTCTATTAAAATTAGCGCGAACGAATAAAATACATCACGTGAACAATCCGTTAAAAAAAAAAATGTTTTTTCTTTCTTCCTTGATCATCGTCGTTTTCGAAATGATCCACTCCCACGCGCCCACGGTTTTCGATAGGATGTTATAATGCATTCGCTTCGGCAATGACTCGATTGCGATGACGACAACGACGACGATGATGACGCCATGTATAACCTATACGTTTCGCGGGCATGCACGACTGAATAACGTAGGTACTATAAAAATAAAGCGCATAAAACGGAAATATATTATATATTTTAATCGTCTTCACTCAAAACGAACGTATTTGAGATCGGAGATAAACATTATATTATACATAGTATCGCTCAAAACCTCAAACTGGTTTGTCTCCGGCGTACGCGAGAGACGTTCGAAAAATGTTTTTGTTCTACAATAAAGTATGAGTACAATTTGTTAAAAAATTATTGTGCGCGTTATTTCTGCCGCTCGGCGTACCTATTATACCTATATAATATAGGTACGTATTATATATTAATAATGTGATTTTTTTTGTGATCTGAAAAGTATATCTGAGAGTAAATTTTTTCGAAGACTGTACGGATATGCGTACGTGTTGAGTTACCATAAAACGCCTACATTGATATTTTTTATTGTAGTTACACTATTGCTATGGAAAATTGTCAGTACCTAATTTGTTGATGATCTCCCATTAAAATACTTGACAAAAATGTCGTCCATTAATAGATTTGCGTGTTGACCAGTTGAAACTATCATTTTTAACAGTAGTATACCTAATAATCCGAGGCTATATGGAGATATTTTAGTATTGTTTTAAAATAATTTTGCTTAAACTATATTGTAGACCAATCTATAACATACCTACTGCAGTATGCGTTAAAACGTTTAAAATATGAAAATAGTGGTGGATCGCATTAGTTGCAGTCGTCGTGCGGTCTGCAATAACAGTCGTTATCGCAGTGATTATCATCAAAGCTTCGTGCAATAATTCAATAGATGGACGAACAACAACTCATAAGTGCACTTATGAGGCACATTTTTTACAGTTTTAAAAGACTGTTGAAAAATCATTTGTATTAAAAACTAAAATGTAACATACAGTTTTATTGTAGGGTTTGAATTGATTTTTTGACGAGGTCTTGACAGTTGTAGGTCTATATAATATATAGTATTCTCAATCGGAAACACGGAATATCTGATACATATTGCATTATAAAATGATACGTACGAATCGGAATATATTATAGAAGCCCGGCGGACCGCTGGCTGGGCCTTTACAGCATTATTATTACGTGCGCGCACACGCATGTACATAATATAACACGTAGGGTTCTCCGAAAACGAAAAATATATAAAACATCAACCCCCGATACCGCGACGGGGGTACACGCGCGCGCGCGTGTTATAGAGACGACGGTCGGCGGGACGATCACAAATAAAACACTTTTATCCGTATAAAATATTATTACGCCGCCGGTAGGTACGCGTTTCACGCGATCGCGAGAGTATATAAAATAATAAATATGATTTTTTTTCTCTTCACACACACACGCGCGCGCACGCTCACGTGTACACTCACACCACGTCGTCCGATCGCGGAACCTCTCCCGGTCGGTCCGCGACGGCAGCTGATTTTTCGAATCATTGTGTCGGGTATGGTGCGTGTACGTATAATATAATATTATTATATATACTACGTACACGGACCGCTGCCAAACGCTCGCGTATATATCCCATTGTTACGGTCATGTCTCGACCATAACTCGGTCCACCCGAAAAATAAACGGACAAAAAAAAAAAAAAAACTAAAATACCGAAATCAAACACACACACGATTGCGTGTATATATATAGCCGGTAAACCCGTATTATAGAGGTAGGCACCAGCTATATATATATACATAAATATATTATAACCGCGACACTCGAGCGTCGTGGGCTGCAAGGACTGCCGCGGCGGCACACACAGAATGTGGAATTCGTGGATACCTGTTGCGCGTCATCATATCATATATATATAGGTATATTATATTATGTACATAATATGAACAATAGCGCGCACGCTCACGCACAGCACACACACACACACTCACATTCACACACATTCACACACTTATACACATACAATCGCGGGTACCCACTATATTATAATATATACGTGTCGTGAATATTCGCAATAGTCGTATACTATAGTATGTATGTATAGGTATAAAGCGCGATGTGTGCGTATGGTATATACCTGCATCGCGGTATATGAAACGGCGAACACCGGTAGCCCAGGCCAACACGCGCTGCAGAGAGATGATAGAGGTCATCGTTAAAGTCTCAGTAAAAAAAAAAAAAAAAATCGCGTAAAAAGTGTACGAGATCCAATAGAGATCGGTTTAGCGAGATGAGCGTGTACGCATCGTCGTTACGCGCGTATAATACGCATATGATAATATATGATGTGTGTAATAAGGTATGGGAGGTCCGTCCGAACATTGTAAAAACGTCGTTGAAAATTTACACCTACCTCCATATTATATATTATTATATAAACTCATATTCATATATATATATATATATCGTAGTCGCCGTACATATACAACGCGTGAACACAATAACGCAAGTCTATGCTACGACGGGCGGGGCGGTTGCGCGACTGCGCTCGAGTGTGTGTTCGCATACCTATATATATGAACATGATGTGTACACTCACGGTCCGAAATGTGTGCTGTGTAAACGTCCCCTTAGCACGAAATATATATATATATACATTATATGTGTTTATGTATGTGCGTACCAAGTGTTGAGTTAGTGTGCAATACCTACCTATATATGTGTGTTAAAAGCCCTCCTCGTTCGCCGCTGTCGGTACACGCCGGTCGTATATTATAATATGTGCGTGCGTGTGCTCTGTGTGTGGTTCGCGTTTAGACTGCTGTAGTAGTGTCGTGTGTGTGTGTGGGTCATTCAAAACGATAATAGTAATAAATACGCGAGTCCGGAAAACTTGGCGACGCGAGTATTACAGAGTATTATAATATATACATGGGTATACGCCGTTGGTCATATGGGAGACGTATATCACGGACATCCGACACTACATTATAGACGAGTCCAAAAGTGATGCAAGGGGGGAGGGACTTTGTGACTTAGTTAAAAACGTATGACTATTTCGTAAATAAAATACGTCATCGTTGTCTAAAAAAATAAAAAAAAATCACTCACCCCATTATTTCACCATCGATTGTATCCGCCTTTGACACTCACACAAAAATATTTAATTGCGTCCTCCGAAACGCTACTATTGTAACCTATTATTCCTATTTTAAAATTATTGTTTTTGTAAAACGCTATTTACAGCACACCATGTTCACGTGTTAGCACACTGACGTGATATTACCTGTTATTTACGTTTTTCAGCTGTACATTTTCACCGCGATACGCATAGAGCAATAGATTTTTTGGTCGACTCGTCTTCACATAATAGTCTTAAAGTAACAATTATAAGAAAACAGTAAGCGTTACGGTGGAAAAAATACATTGATATTTATGTTACTGACCCGGGACCCCTGTGGTTAAACTCTTTTCGGGAGATATAAAAAGTTTGTAGTATGGGAAAACACTAAAAACTATACATTATTACTATATTCATATAATATTATGTAATTGCATAATAATCAAAGCAACAGCCCAATTTCGTATACGACATTGAAACTGTCAATAAACTTAATAATAATAATGATCAAAATTATATTAGGTATTAGGTCCACGATAAAATAGACCTGCTGGCTATAAACTTTTAAGTGTTTAGTACGCGCGTCCGATATTTAGAATATTGAATTGTCTTAGTGTTCGGACCCTTATTCTTATTATAATAATATGTATATAACGACAACATATACACGAATGGGTTTTTAAACACGTCGCATTCACGAGTTTTTCAACGAAAAGGGAATAGAAAAAGGTCTCGTTTAAAAGTTTACGTTTTCCGTCCACGACAATACAAACCGTGTAAAGACGAATAATAATGCAATAATGTGTGTGTGGCGCGTGTTAGCGAGTGTCCGACGAAATTATTCAAATGTGTGCGCGTACCTGTACACATAAACATATTATACCCGATGCAGTAAAAAACTTAGTAAAAAAAACTTCTTGGTATCATCTCGTTAGCGGCGGCAAACGACTTTATCGACGGTTTCGATCACGAATGCGTAGTCACACCGCGATAGAGGTTCGCGTGCGGATCGATAAACGGTGCAGATATAGATCGGCGTCGCACTGTTATATATAAGTACAGCATAATATTATGTTATTATATATAATACTAGTTGTGTTTTATCCCACTTTGCCAAAAAATCAATAAATTTCTCTTTCGTTTTCCATTTTACTTAAGTTGAACTACATAATACAAACATTGCAATTTGTAATTAGTTTAATCACAAAGAATGATTTTATGATTTTATACTTCTTCTTAATTATAAAATTATTTCTGGTGTAAACAAATACAACTAGAATCAGACTCAACATATGTTTAAAATTTGATGTAAATCCAATATCGTTAAGATTGATATTAGGTAATCGTTTTTATGTGTTTATAATAAGTTTATATCATAAAATAATATATCCAAAATATTAAGATAACAAAACATGATTGCAAATTACTTGTATAATACTTATGGTAGGTATTTATGTTCATAATTAATTAATAAAAAAAAATTTTTTAATGTATATAAAAATATAATTTACAATCAATGGGCAACCGTTTAATAAACAAACAAATATTCGATTTTCATGAGCAAAAACCAATTTTATCAGTGCACCATTTTATAGCAATCTATAGGGGTTTAAATAATAAATTCGAGTCTTTAGAAGTTTATTGATATTATAACTTTTATTGGAAACGGTCAAGTCGTCGAGAAGTTATACGATCATAACAGACACATATAATAATAATAATACATAACAACGATATAGATACTTATTTTAATATATTATTATATATAACTAACGGTGGAAGTATGCTACCATATATGATATACGTAAATTTATATCTGTTTCGATATTATACCTTATAATATGTGAATGGGGCAGAAATGATGCAATTTCGTGTATAGAATGAACTTTCGAGTCAAGACGATTATGATCGGTGGGGTCTACGTTTTTCGGGCATTCCATGAACCACCCTGCCACCCACCACACATTATAACAATATAATATTATATTATACTGTGGAGGGTGTCCCGCGGGCTCGCAAGGTTCATTGAGCCCGCATACACACACACACACACACACATACATAGACACTCTGTCGGTTTCTTTTTATTTTTTCGTATATGTAAATATATATATATATATGTGTGTATACAATACGCATGTATGTGTGTCCTACACATAGTCTTTGCCTCCGATGTGTGTGTGTGTATGTTCATTATTGAATAGCCGAGGCGGCGGCTTGCTTTTTTTTATATATATTTTTTAAACTCGTCGTCGTCTTCGTCTTCGTCGTCTTAGCCGTCGTTGTCGTCGTCGTGTAACCCATCGCGGCGGCGGACACTATGTGCTCGTGTGTGGATGTGTATATATTATATACATAGGTACCTCTACCTATATAATAATATATAGGTACGGCCGTCGGATGATGCTGTGGCGGATGCGGGGCGAGGTACATTCGACGACTACCGCGACGCGGCGAGAGGCAGAGAGACGCACACGCACGCACGCAAACAAACGAGCGGTAGATTCTCCTCCGTCGCCCGTTCTTGACTGGATTCTTTTACCTTTAGTGTATATGACACGTATTTTTTTATTTTTATTATTATTATTATTTTAAACGATGAGACGGTTTGCATCCGTCCGCTCGCGCGCGCGTTCGCCCGAGAGCCGTTCGACAAAAATGTTTGTATGCGCTAGAAAGTAGCCATTAAAAAAAAAAAAAAAAAAACGGGGAACGGCTTTCTTGGTCCATTGTGATCTTATGTGTGTGTGTGTGTTTGTGTGTATATAATAAGTATAATATATATTATTGTATATGTATATTATATACCGTATCGCTGCTGCCGCCTTCTTACAAAACCCGCGAGCTCGCGTAACGTCCGCCTCTGGGCTGTTACACGGATTTTTTTTTTTTTGTCACCGAAGCGTTATAATATTGTTACAAGTTATATATTATTATTGTATATTTGTTTTCGTTTCGTTCGGTTCCGATTTTCGATTGTTTTCACCGGGGGCGCACAATGCGTATATTATACATATATATACCAACGGTGGTGCGCGGTTGCGTCCGTGGCGAGGGAGATGAGGAGGGTCTGTCGTCCGAAGCTGCGAACAATGGGGGCTTAACACACGCGCGCACACGTGAGTAAACGACGAAAAAAAAATAATAAAACGCAATAATAACCGACGGACGGATGGACGGACGGACGTGTGTATTGATAACAATAGTATAGCACGAAATCGGATTTTTTTCCCTCCCCGATTCGAGACGGACGGATCGCTGCTCTAAATTCGAGACCAGGGGGTGACGGTAAAAACCACGGGCCTTCCGAAAAACAGTATCAGAAAAATAAAAAAAATAAAATAAAATACAAAATACTACAAAAAAAGAAAAGGGGTCGTTGAGGGCTGCTGTTGCTGCGGAGGTGGAAAGATCCGACAAACGAGTTATATGCGCTCGCGAGATAAATGCTCGACGATAATTTTCGCAGCCACAGCGACGTCCGGGCGTTGTAAAATCATTACGACAATAATAATTTTACTCCGTAGCGGCGGCTCCCTTTGCGATGCACACACAAGTCTATAGCAGTCGAGCCGCCAAGCCGGTGTGTTGTACAATTCCCCAAAGTCTTTATAATAAAAAAAAAACCCACCACTATCACCATCACCTATATAATATATATATATATATTATATGTATGCAAACGCCCTTACCGCCGCCGACCGTAAGAGGTGCACACGTTCGGTTTAATTTATTCGAGGGTATGAGGAAAAATGAAAAAAAAAGAAATGGAAAATTATATATAAGGGGAGAACCAAATTGCTATACGGTTAAAAGAAAACAGTTTTGTCGGCCTTTTCGTTATTTTATATAATACATAATGTACGTAGAAAGAGTGAGAGAGAGAGAGTGAGCGAGCAAGTGAGCTGCAGGTGGATGTATAGGCACCAAAGCGGTGGCGGTGTGGGCTTCCTTTTCTTTTAAATTATACTTGGCGGCAAAGAAATATATCGTCCGCTTTATTATCGGAGCGAAAGCAAGCAGTTTTCAACCTTCGAGTTTTTCCACTCTTCCTCGGCAACGCGATTCGCGGACGACCCAATACGGTATTATTCGTCGTCGAGCACACAATATTGCATATTGTATAATATCCGGTCCGGTCTGTACAATGCGACAATATAATAACGATATTATATATTTGATATGTAGGTATATGTATAATGTATATGCTATTGAACCGCGTTGTTTTCGAGGTCGATCATAAGAGGAAAACGATTTTAAAATAATTAAACGAATATCGCGATCAATATATTCGTGGAGTTTTATTGAATTATTTATTAGTATTGTTATTGTTTTTTTGTTTTATCGTTAACGTTAAGATATTATTTGTTTTGCGGAAGGGTGCAGTCAATTAATATACTTGGCGACAAACTCTTAAATAACGATTTTATACTATTATGCGCTGCATCTTATTGCAATAACCTTGTGCGATGCTCTTCTCAGCGGCGTACGCCAACTTGCACGACCTACTGAACTAGTTGTGCTTTCCAAAAAATCGTGGGACGTTCGTACGTACCCGACTGATAGCTTTAATATAATAATATATCGGAAACCAGTTCTGACTTCGTGCGCAATCGTATTTACACACACGTGTATATTGTATACCTAGTAATTTTTTTTTTTTATGAAATATACGCCATTGGGTATCGATCGAGTTTGGAGTTTGTTTACAAAAATAGTGGAAAAAAAAACAAACAAAAAATAAAACAATATCGAAAAGAGCGTGTTACACAGATACAAGTTATTTATACGGAATCGATATACCTTTATGTAAATGATCTGCCTTTATAGAACAGCGTAGGATTTCGGTTGTAAAAAATAATGAGCGGGCGCGCATGCACATCGGACTTGATATTGTATCTGTAATAATATAATTATATTCTTAATATGACATCTGCCTATATATACGGATATAATAAACGATTTGATTCGTATTTACATATATTAAACTATTACAGATATCGAGGGAAATTTTCCAACGAGTCGCCCTGTATAAAAATAGGTAGGTATCTACTTAGTACCTACACCTTGTAAAAACGATAACATATTATCTCGTGTGTTTTTGCGTTTAGACGAAAAAAGAAATATTCAATGTGTAGTTTGTTTCGAAATAGAAACCTATAACCCTACGCGCATCATATAATTTATTGTCAATCGTTATAATGCCTTCGAACGACCACGGTGGTATTTTCGAGGGCGATTCCACTAACACGATCTGTGCGCAGTTGTAGATGTATATAATGTACCGTAAATTAAGTATTTTATATACTAGATAATTTCGTCGTGGGTTGAACAGTGCTGTGCAACTTCCGTATCGTTTAAATCGAACACAAAAAAAGGTAAAAAAAAAAAAAAAAAATTAGTAAATAACCAAACATAGAAGTAGCTTAAATGTATATAGGTTTTAAAAAGACGAGTCTCGATAAAACAATGATTATGAATTGGCTATATAATTGAAAGGACTATAAATTGATATATATTTATAAAGACGTAGGTATCTTTATTATACATTCTATATTATTATTGAAGTGAATATATTATTTATATTGTAGCTTATCATTTTACGATTATTTAATTTAAACTTACGTATAATAATATTATTATGCAACTTTTCAACATATATAACATTTGATCACTGACACAACTTGATTTAAAGGCAGTAGTTTTATTTATCGTTTATCAAAATTGTTTGTTTTTTTATTATTATTATTATTCGTTCCGTTATGACTCTGTACGTATATTTTATGTTATTGTAATAAACGTAAAAAAAACATTTAAAAAAAAATAAACATCTATTATATACTTGTCTCTAAGTCTCTTATATGTTTATGCGTATTCTCAACTTTTAACTGTGGAGGTGTAGTTTAGGTGGTCATTGCAATGTTTAAGAGCTAGTACAGTTTCGTAGTAGGAGAAGCTTTTATGTACATGTATAAACATATTTCTATATTATTCTATATTATTTATATATATATACCATATTCTCAAGAAATAAGAAGTTAGATACACCTCTTGTTGAAGTACACAATAAACCTTAAATGTTATGAAAAAAAAAATAGCAGTTCTAAAGACCACCGCAGTTGATAGATATTGAAGTTAACCCATTGACGATTTTTCACGTGCTCGGACCAGTCGGGGCACCGGATATCCGCGTCCGAGGTCACCCGCTGCAAGCCCCCCTCCGCGTCGACGCAACGCAGGGAATTCCTATACTCACGACCACGCGCAGCGGATGTAAGAACGACGTAATGTGCGAGTAGTGGGGCGGATCACACATAATTGCATTACTATTGTTTTTTTTATTATTAAAATTCTCTATATCATTCGCGCTTGCGTACATATTATGTATACACGTTCACTGTATTAATGTTTAAGTCCACTCTTATTCCCGGACGGGGATGGTTGGCGTCGTCGTGCCGAGGTCTCAGTTTGCGAGCGACTCCATCGCGGTTTATTATGTTATACCTATACAAAAATGGACTACGCATACCTAAACTATGTCTATACTTATTGAAATCGTATTTTATATTTTTTATTAAATTTTTTTTTTTTTTTTGCAAGCGGATGTGCCAGTGGTTACGTGGCTCCGTTGTCGTTGTCGCCGTCGTCGTAGTCTCAGCAGTCATCGGTCGACGGAAAACAATGGGCACACTACACACACACACACACACACACACACACACTTGTACACGCAGACACGTCGTATACTTACGCCTTACGAGGGGGGACCCGTTTAGAATGCACCGCAACGCGCGACGGTCGTTCCGCCCACGAGCGCCTCCAAAACGGACGTGGTCTAAGCTCGCTAACACAATCGAATCTCCGTTTTGTATTTAACGGCGCTCTCGAGCACACATATATAATTTATTATTACGCGGGAATTTATAAACTTTTTTTCCTCTCCATTCACTGTATCGTCTTTTAATTACACCATTTATATGCAAGCACGTTGATGTTATTATTATTATGTTTTGATCGACTAGGGTGTACAATAAAACGCAGTTTATTTCTATTCGTCTCCACACACGGCGGTCTACCCCCACACGATAACATAACAATCGTTATTATTAATAATAATATCTTTACTATATAGTATATACTATAGGACACCGGTTCGGTGGATCGTGATACATAATACTATTATGATAATATACATTCGGCGAAAACCGATACTTATTAATACGTATACAGCAGCATCGACGGTGAATATTTTACGGTATGATCATGTGCGATGTGCGTATGGAATTTATGGCCTATCGGTTGGTATAGGTCATAAACGGTTTTTAACAGTTCAGTTTATCAAACAATTAGTTTACGGATTTATGAGGTTCAAATTCGGTTTCAGTTATAGGTGCCTTAAAAAAATTAAGACTAAAAAACCTATGTAGATAAATAATTAGCACTTATCACGTCCATAATTATATTTTGTAACATCATGCTTGTTTACTATGAACAGTTTAGGTATAAAATGAGAATTTCGAAGTGCAATTTAACTATAACATTAGTTAGTTATTGTAATGTGAATTTTATTATAATATACATTCAACAATAATATTATTGTCACGTACTACCATTGTCCTAGAATTTTTTTTTAAACATGTAAAGTGATATCAATATTAGCCCTTATGCCTTAACCGTATAAATATAAGTAGTGCTGATTCAAGTCATATTAATAGTTTCAACTATACAACTGATGGCCATGGTAGTTATAAATTTATAATATATAAAGCAGCATCGACTTAATGATCGTTATAGAATGTGAGTATATAAAAATACATATTAAATAACACGTCAGCATATAAAAGTCGAGTAAAAAAAAAAAATCGTTAAAGAATTCACTTTTTATATGCATCACTCAGTGAAGGAAAGACAAATTTAATTTTACGTCTAGACGAATAACGAATAGTAAATAATACATAATATTATAATGTATCACATGTGTAACTACTTATACAAACTATATAATATAAAACTATAATAGGTATAAGTATATACACAACGCGTACGCTTATTATATTAATTGTTCTACACAAAAACGATTAAAACACGATTAAATTGAATCACCGTTTTTTTTTTTTTTTAACAGATTTTATAAATAATTTAGTGATGCTCGTCATTTAAACACAATATTTCAACACCTTCACATTCATAAGTTATAATATTTACTATATAGCTAGTTATGATGCGGTGAATATTAATTATGTTTCTAATTCGCAAACGGAATTCACATTTTTCTTTCGAATTAATAAGCCTGCAATATAATACTTGGTATTTAAATTAATTGTTCTCGTTATCATTAATGTAAAATGATGTAATGAACCCTGGTTTTTGAGAACTAAATTGAACCATACTATTTAAATTTTACATAAAACCGATCAGCAGATTAAAAAAAAAATCTTAAATTTAAAAAATATAATACCTATGTTGTTAAAGTGATAATAACATTAAAATTTAAAAATTTTTTACTCAACTTATAACCATAATTTTTATTTATTTTTTTTTTTATCGTTCTTTCATTAAATTTGGTGTGAATTTTAATTAATTCGTTCGATTTTTACCTTTTTATTAGGCATTTTATTTCAAATATTTACAATTTTCAGTTAATTTTTGATTTAATATCGTACGTAACATAGCTAATATAATTATTAAATAAATATAATATAATTTAATTTAAATTTAGCACATTGCAGTTTAAGCGTGTTGTTAAAATATTTTTTTATTCGTTTTCTGTAGTTTAAATATAGTCAATAATTGTCAAAACAACACGTATATATAGTAATGGGTACCTAGGTACCTCTACAATATATCGAGTGTTGACATTGTTATGCAATCATTAAAAAAGTGGCAATACGGAATAACACGACTGTAGCAATGTTTTTTTTCCTCGTCACGCGTATGCACAAGTCTTGGCAATTTACACCGTGTGTAATAATATTTAAAGATCGAGGTAATTATTATATTATTATTTTATACATGGCTTGTATGGAGTAGTTTGTAAGAAAAAAATAAATGATGGAATCTTCGTAGTTCGTAGTCGGATATTTATGTATAAAGATATAAGTAATAAAAATGTATGAAATTGTTTCTTCATAAAAACTGTCTGCTGATACATATATATAGTTTTTTACCTTCAACTCGATTGTGCGTATACTATAGGTATATTACTTATAGCTTAAAACATATTATATTATTCGAATAAAATTGGAATGTTTTTTTGTCCAATTTCAACTCACTTTGAAGTTTAAAAATGACATGACTTTTGACATGTCGCCGTATAATCATTATTTATTATATACCTAATTTCTATATATATTATATTATATGATAATTGATTGCGCAAAAATGAAATGGTCGTTTATAAACACTCCTTTATAGTACACAGTATTTTATATCGAAAGAGACGTTATTCGCAAGCTCTACTTACTAGGTATATTAAATAAAAATAATCATATAAAAAAACGTTCAAATCATAAATGAAAATAAGTGAACTATGACTCAATTGTCAAAGATATTGATACACATATTATGTAGGTACCTACGAGTGGAAAATATAAATTTTAGGCATCTGCGGCCTGCACTAATACAACAATGATTTTATTTTTGTGTTATTTATTTATCAACACGCATTAAAATTTAAAACCATAATAATTTATTACCTATATGTTATAGTTTAAAATAAAAATTGTTATATTTAATATCTTTAATGACAAACACTGCTATATATGCTGCAACCCTTTAGAGTACCAATGTATCTGACATACAGGAGTTTATTATATTATGCTTTTATAGTAAATATTTTAATTGTCTAGGTATGTTACGTAACATGAACACGTCATGGCACTTAAAAAAGGCATTCTAGTAAAAAGTTGAAACAAGCGTAAAAAAAGAGTGTTTACAAGTTTAGTAATGGCAAGTCTAGCTCAAAAATATTTCAAAACACAAAAAAAGTGGTGTCTAACTATATATTATTATATACACGCTAATCATGCGTATATAATTTTTTTACATTATATTACATTATATAAGTACAATTATATAGATAAAGTATAATAGCGGTATTATACTCGTACATATGGCGTATAATAATAATTCGAACTTTGTATTCGTATATGATATTATATATATTATATATAATTGACATAAATTGCCGACGAACAGTTTACACTTTGTAGTTTTACTAATTTACTATAAACTCAAACACATATAACGAGTTTTTCTACAATTTATTTGTGCACGCCTTTTATAGAATATACAATATTATGTTGGTGTGATAAATTTAATAGTTTCAAGGTACCTAATTTAACCTACGTCTATACCAAACTATACTGAATTTATTATACGGATAGTTCAAAGTTTTCAATTACATACTATTATTATATATAGATCGTATCAAAACATAGAAATTTTATATTTTACAGTAGTTCTATAACGACGTTAGAAAGGGTATTTTAAAACATGAGTTGATGCTCATTAAATAATGAATAGTCGCCTAACTATTTAACAAAAATACTTTTAAACTATTAGGTATTACTATTAATTATATTATAATAGTATATATATATTATATTAATTATTAAATAAATGAGCGGTGCAGAATAAAGCTTATATAATTAAAAAAACTTGTAGGTCAAGTATATATAAATAAATGTGAAAGAGTTTCGATTTCTATAGTATACCATAATATATAATATTATGTACCTACGTTCACTGTTTTCCGATAATATGATGGTCACATCGATTCGACAGCATAGGAAACGATAAGATTCTGGAGAAATAGGTATTCGTGAATATATAGGCGACAAAATAGATATAGTAATTGCCTAGTGTAATATAGTTAGAAATTTACGGTAAAATATTTGGCTGACTGCGACTTCTGATTCTGTACCGACTTGCTTATCTGCTTTTGTAGATGTTACATAAGCTATTTAATAAGTATACAAAAGACGAACGATAAGATAATAATTATCATATATTAGGTGACTATAGGTCAACCAATGAGGCATTACCAGAAGTATAGCTGTGTTTCGTTGATGTAATTTAAGTTATATCAAATTATTATGAATACTAAAATATAATAATATAATGTGTAGGTACAAAATTATTATTTTTGCGTGTTGTTAAGAAACCAAAAATACATTTATATTAAAAAGTGAAAACCGTTATTTGCATTTTTACGTATTTTTGTACAATGTACCTACAGTTCAAATTTTTGACTTTCATTTACCGTTTTAAAATTATTATTTAAGCTAGGCAACAGCAATATTTTTTAAGTGAAACGACGATACTTGCCGCATAGCTGATTAATAGTGAAAATAGTGAATCAGTGCACATACTTATCTATCTTTTTAATTGAATATATAAGGTATAAATAGGGCCAATATATAGGCTTGTGCCATAGCGCCGCATTTAAAATATTGGAATTTTCGTATTTTCGAGCTCCTCTTTGTACCTTCAACATCTCTCCAGTAGTTGTTTGACCGTTAGTATAACACTTCGCAAGTTTTGGGTGTAGGTGGATCTTCCTTTGATATTAGAAAATTATGCATAACTGTGGTGTGTACGATTCTTAGTCTATATTTTAATTTTGTTGTATGGTCATACATTCCGCAATAATTTGTATGTACAAAAAATACAAATTACAACCATATATATAGGTATCATGACTGAAACACAAAATAATATAATATTAGTTGGTGCATAAAAATAAAAGTTGTTACACCAGAAACTATATAGTGAACATATTTAAAATGAGGAATTCACTCGATTTTAAGAACTGCAGTATAGTATGTAAAATAAACACCGGTAAAAATATGTACGTAAATCTCATTTACTTTCATCCGTAAAATTTGCAGGATAAATTAGTTAACAACTCCAATCAATATTATTTATTATAATTATATACTTAATAAAGTATTATAATACCGAATTACCGAATGCGTGTGCATATATAATTAATGAGATATAATCATCGCGCGTTCGCGACTGCCGAAGTATTTTAAAATTATACATGTACCCAGTAACCTACCTAAAGGATATTATATACGCGTAAACCATTCAAATCCTTGCCCCAATTTATGCCGAATATATTATATAGCGTGTAAATATAAATACGAAAAATGATTTTAATTATAATATTTATATCTATAATATATATCTAAAATAAAATAGTATGTGCGTACGCTTGTTTACCCGAATGTGTGTGTAATTATTAACGTGTCTTGGGAAACATTTGACCAACTGTCTCACGAACTTTTTTTTTTTCTAACTATTCTAATAAATTCGACCCTGCGTCGTGGCAATGGACATTGAACACACGAGTAATATTATATTATATTAAATAACCGGAGAAAAATAACTATTTGGACAATGTTTGTGTTTTTGTGAGAGAATGTGTACGTTATACCTGTACGGCTGTATGTAATAGTAGGTACAATAATACGCGTATACACAAACCGGATAAATGCATTTTATACATACCATTATAATAGGTACGCGTTAATTATAAGTTTATGTTATTATATATATAATATATGTAGGTACAGGATTTCGTAATATTTTTTTTCTGTTAAAAATGAGTAAAACACTAAAACGTGTATATATATATAGGTAGGTATAATTGGTATAAACACTGCACATGGGTAGTTAAATATTTGAGAAGGTAAATAAATAAAACACAATATGTTCGTAATAAACATATTATACTTCCTTAACTATAAACTATAACGTGATATTGAGTATAATGTATATTTTTGCGTTATTTATACGTCACAAGAAGTTAAAAATCTTATGTAAAAAAAAACCGAAATCGACTGAAATGTAAAGCGGCATAACGATGTGAATTGTCGAATGTATTCAAGTTAAAACGATACCTATACTATATTATTATATGGAACGTCTATAAAATATTTATTATACAAATAAAAATAACAAGAAACCATTATTTAGACAAAGATGTGCATTAAATCTTTATCAATATAAATATTTTACAATTAAAAATAAAATATAAAATTTTTCGCAAAATATTTAATATGCATGTTTAACACTTTTTTGGCGTAAGTATATAGTCCCACTTGTTGTTATCTTGCTTTAGAAATTTCTCTCCGTAAATAATGCATTATGTCGATGAAAATCATCGAACACTAATATGAAGTCGGTGTAATAATACTCGTCTTGTTGCAATTATAAAAACACGTTATGAAACAGAAATTCTTTATTTTTAATCTTTTATCATATCTGACTTACGTTTTACCTATGATGTGTAGATGTAGTGTACCGACAACAATCAATTATAATTTACGAAACATTTATAATTTATTATTAATCAATGCCATATGGTATTATATACTATAGTAGTAAAAACCTATATAAAAAATTATTTTTTCTATCCTCAATCCTCGCCACACACAACACTAATAATATAATATTTTATCGTTAGCGATGCATGCGTGTTAACATCGATGATCGATGATCGTCGTATTTGTTATATGGAGCGAATCAGTCTACATAATAATATAATAAAATAATTAGATATACCATCTTATATCGTTAGGAGATCATAACCTGCAGTCGGCGTAATTTGAACAATGACATATTATAATATTTGCGAAAAATGATGTTTTTTCACTCATTTCTGTCAAGTCCAAATCACGACCGATCTTTACCTAACTATCTCTCTCTCTCTCACTATATATATATAGGTATTAATGTATATTTATGACTTATGTAAAGCTTGTATATTTTATAACTATATTGAACTAATAATTGAAACAAATTTTCCAAACATATATTACTTGAGACTTTGGGAGTATTCATAACTTTGTTTTTCAACCCCTATAGGTTAATACCATAGAGTGGATTACACATGAATTTTGTTTAAGTTTAAGAAAATCTAATATATACATATAATATATATATATAATATATATTTTATAATCTATTTATAAATATATTTATATATTTAAAAACTACTCGACCGATTTTGATTAAAATTTAAAATTGCTCAACGTTAGAATAGTTGAAATAGCCAGTTAGAATAGCTAAGAACATCCGCTATTATTAAAAGTCGCTTTTTCTTAATTGTACCTATAATAAATGTTAAATAATTTCTTGTAGATTGCTGTACAGCACATTGTCCTTTAGTTTTTGAATTTACCTTTTTTTTTTTTTTGGACTGCAACTATTGCTCTCTTTTTCATATGCCATATTTTGGATAGTAAATATTTAGCAAACAACAATACATTACGCAGTAAAAAAAATCGATTATATCACAACAACAATAACAAATAAATATAATCGTGAGGGTATACAGCGAACGACTAAACAACGGTGGGAAGGAATAAAAAACGCTATTTTTTTTAACAATAGATAATAATATAATAGGCACAGTTTGGGTGTCAAAATCGTCGATCGGGTTCGACCGGTGGTGACTGAAAAAAATCTCGATCACCGCATACACCACGTCACCGATTTTTACCTACCTTTATTAATATATATACGTATAACATTATACTAAACGCACATGCACACTATATAGTTGCGGCGGGGTGAATTTTTAATAACGGCGCGCGCGATAGATTTCAATTTGAATTACAAATCGGTGGAGACCCTCCCCGGGGTCTAGTCGTCTCACCTGATGATTGTTGACTGTGCAATATGCACTATAGTGTTTACACTCGTGTTTTTCGTGCACAGGTGCAGAGTCACTGCCTTCCGTGTAATGTATATACATATAATATGTGTGTGCATTATAGGTTACATAAATACCAATTTCAGTTTAATATAATAATAATAATAAATAAATATTATATACATGTACGTGCATATCGTATAATGATAATATAAATATAGTATATTTAAGGGTAGAATTTGTTTATGTATCGATATATACTGCGTCAGTGGTGATGAGAAGTGCAACTCTTAATTATATATAAATGTATATAATATGTACTAATCTCTTTTATGGCATATAACTTGATATACATCACACGTCTATATAATATAGTATTGTATATTATAATTCAACAATCAATCGTTTAAGGAATGGATTTATCATTATCAATAACAGCAAACATTTATCAAATCAATTTGATTTACTTATTTATTTTTTTTTTTTATGAATAATTGTAAATGTTTAACATAACTTAAAGAAACAGTTAAATAAATTACTCCTATAATAAATGAATATATAATACTGAGTTAAATTATAATTTGAGCAAAATTAAAAAATATAATAATTATTATATCATACTTTAATATATAAACATATATATGTGTACCCGCTGAAAAAATAACCAAATATACTTACTATAGGTATTATAATTATTATATTCTCCACTTAGTAAATAGTTAAAGTTAATGTATTATAAGTTATAGCCTATATAGTTAGGTTATGCGAGTATAACAATACGTAGGTATATACTAAATAATCCATAATGACAAAAGGTCTTTTTCAAACTTTGTATTTCGATTACTTTAAGAGTACCTACCAACTGTTTCCCCAAAGTATTTAATGTTCTATTTAGAAAATTTTGGAAAGTATTTCGAATACTATTTTAAAAAGTATTTTATCCAAGTTTGCTTGGTCTTATTGTAATGTTCAGTAAAACCCAACATCCACCAATCGTACACCGCTATATACATACTCCAACCTAGCGTATTTATCTTAATTTTGAGTAAAAATCCACGGAATAAGTACAGTCGAGTTCCTGTTTTAATGAGAATGTAAAAAATATTAAGCGATAATTACGTATTTACGCGTCAGTGGAAAGATTATTGTTTTTTACGCTATGGTACAATGAACACATACCACGCGTGTATATTATATAGATCGTAAATATAATAATATATAGTAGTAGTTGCGTTTACCAGTGAGACGAGCGGGCCCGTTCATTAATGAAAGAATTAAAAATAAAAAATAAAATAAAATATTATTACACACTCCTCGCGTAAAGATATTTTACATTACGTATGGTATAAATAACACGCGGACCTACTGGTTTGTGTAGAGGTATAAAAATTTTGATCCGCGCGAACTGCGTTGACCGTGAAATCAAGGCGTTTTTTGTATGCGATTTTGTTTTGTTTTTAACGAGCCAGATATCCCTGAAGATACGCTCGCACGGTTTTCCTTTGAGTCACTCATTAGATGAATTATTATTGCGCAAATCGCGATACGAGCGTTGTATGCCTAGGAAATGTTATTTTAACATTATTTAGTATGTTATGTAACTATGTATTGTACATAATATCTACTTATTTTACAGCAATAATGAGAAAACTGAAACACCAGTTGTCTCTTGTTACAAGTTATTATTCATTATTATTTACACAGGGTTATATTTTGTCACATACTCTACACATAATATTGTAAGTATATTATATTGATATGTAAAATTAATTTATTATTAATTATCCAACCATGACTTCTAAAAGAAAAAAAACGATGCATTAATTGTATTTTTATCCCGAGAATATAGAAAAAATGTTCACCGTTGTATCTGTGTACATAATATCATAATAAATTATTCATATTCAGCGTAGTGAATTTAAAACATAAGTAATTCACCACTTACCAATCACTATCACTTTCATTTACCTATAAAATATATTGAATACTGACATACTAGTGTATTAAATATATAAATCAATATAATTTTCAAATCATCGTAGTCTTAATATATTTCAAAACTAGTATTCATAGTATACAAAGTCAAATAACTCGAATACGACTCGTTCTAATCTAGAACTAAAAGCTTGAACACTTTCAAAAAATAATTATTTGCAGATAAAACAGTGATTATCATTAGAAAAAAAAATTGTTATTGCTACTGGATAGTGGATATAAATTATAAGTAGATATAGACAATGATCAAATTTTTTTTTTTTTAAATATTATAGTCTATAGAAATGGTATATTTACTGAAAAATTTCAAAAATAAATTTTTTATTAAAAAAATTAAAGGGATGAACAATTAGCGAACTTGGTGAATCTCTCTAGTACAATATCATTATTCGATTCGAGTGTTCTCTACAACAATGTTTTCCTATTTATAACGATAATATGATTATACGCCTACTGTGGATATACCACGTACGTATTCTACCAGGTTTTAGGTATACAATATTATAAAATTATTACACCGGGCGTAGAGTTATTTCTGCATATCTATATAGGTATATATTATACTACCGCTCTGTGATTAATGGATCACTTGGATATAACATATAATGAAGTTTATACACACAACGCACCATCAACATCTCACATATATACATCGTTATTATCACAGTATAAGTGTGTGTGTGTACCCACATGGTTTTATGTCAAAATAATGTGTTGTATTGTTTTATTAAAACGTACCGAGGAATTATGACCACACCGCGAAGAGTCATCGGCGTTCATAATATTATATACATATATATATATATATATATATATATATATACTACACGAGACGTATAACCACAACCTACATCATAAACATTTCCACGCGCGCGCCCGTGTGTGTAAAATGTGTTGAACATTTTTAACTGTGAGAACATCCTCGTAATTGGATTTAAGGGTTTGGAAAAAAAATCCGACAAACGCATACGCCACGTGATTTTTTTTTTTAAGTATCGCGTTTAAAAACGTGTTTTTGCCGTTTTATTACTATACATAGGTACCTATATATATTATATACGTTTTTCGGACCCATTGACCGAGTGGGGTAAATCATTATCACCGCACACCGACCACACCGCCGCTGCCGCCCGCGTTATATGGTACGGCAATAAGAGTAAGTATATGGAATTATGTTTACCGTGTTTTTGCGATGGCGATTAGATAATAATATTAAAAAATCGTAAATTGTAATTGACCGCTTGTTTGATTTTATTTTTATTTTTTCGAAAATCACCGTTTTAGTCCCAACGAATTATTAGACCAAAACTATCCATATAAAAAAGTGTTAAAAAAAGAAAAGAAATGGCGTCCCTTCAGAAGACTTATTAAAACCTTGTTTGGAGGTAGCCAGTCAACTGAGAAGACGCATAATCTATGTATAAATACGCATTACGTCTCCCACACGCTCACGCTAATATACTATACGTCACAAACACGAGCACTGCGTCGATAAAAGTCACTCTCCCGTTACTGCGATTTATCATCGTTTCGATCTTTGTATATAATATACATATTATATACGAACCAGAACACCGACGCCATATCGTTGTTATTATTGTTATCATTAGTGCAATGCTTATAGGTAGGTATAATACATCTTGCGAGAATTTTATTTCGGAGAGTGCTTAATAGATTATCGTTATTATTATTATCGTTATTATCTTCATTATAGACGTGTCGGAGTGAAGCTCGGGGGAAGTTGTAAAATAAATTTAACAGATGGCGAGGACTGATCGCGAAAGCGATTCGTTTCGATCATAAGATATTATAAGTAGGTATATATACTGTATATACTGTGTATAAAATATATAATAACGAGCGTGAGAGAGTACCTGATATCAATAAATACCTATATATATTATATAATATAAAACAACTGCCGACGCGCAAATGCATTTAGACCAACGACCTATATAAACGCATATTATATAAAATACTGTACAGAAAAAGGGCTGTCTACACTGAGCAGTAAAAGCGATGATTTAGGGATGTGCGCATTTTATAATGATAACATTCTACCTTCAATTGTAAGATTGCAACTTTTGACGTTGGTTAGAAGAAATATTTTAATGAGACATTGGCTACAGGTGGTGTGCTATATATTATGTATTAACGGATTGAACTTAGGTATATGTGCAGGTACAGGTGAACTACAAAGGTTGTTAGGGTGGACCAGTGAGTATTATAATATATATGCTCAAAAAAGTTCTCGCGGTATAGTTTTATACAGACTGCGAATCTACAATGATAATCTGTTGTCTAGTATTATAGCGGAATTTATTTAGTGATTCGTATATAACAAATAAAGTAAATTATATGTAAAATAATCATTTGGGGTATCAAAAAAAAAAAAAAACTAATTAAATATATAAAAATTCTCTGAGATTTCGAGTGGTAAAAAACAGTAAAATATTATAAAAAAAAGTCTATGGAAGTTCAGTTTTTAATACCACACAAAATACCATACCAAATGTGTAAAAACTAAAAATTCAAAAGCATATCGAAATGGAAAATTAAAGTTCCAGAAATATATTACAATGTATAATAAATTTTATTATACCGTATTTTAATAAATGAATTAAAATTGTTAATTAAAAATAATTTAAAATCATTAAAAAATGAATACTTTTCACATTTAAGTCAAAAATATTGTACCCCTGTCGATTCTTGCTTAAAACTTCCAATGTATGAGTATACATGTATAATGTATATATCAACTATTCAGTAGAATTCCATAGCTGTATACATGTATAAATATATTTAGGTATATATATATATATATTGAATAAAAGAGGGCCTTGCAACCGGTTGCTATCAACAGAATGGTCGCCTAACAACAAACAACCCTTACGCCTGATATATATATAGATATATCAAAGCACAAACCATAACCGTTGCAGCTGCAAGTCTGGTCGTGGTATATACCATAATCATGGTATGAAAAAATTGACTATTGTATTCTCTACGATGAATGGTTGTATACTTAAATGTGTCTTAACGTTTTGGAACCAAAGGAAAAAAAATAGCAAATGTCGCGTAGCAAGTTATCCGACCGGAATGTCACGTGTTCCGGGTTCAGTTATATACATGGGCCTTTAACATACACATACACACATAATATACATAAATATATTGTAAAAGGGAAGAAGGAGCTATGTTGTAACAACTTTTGGTGAACGTGACGACGTTATCGGGTTTAATTTCGATTATAAAGTTTCGACGAGCTCGTCCGTTGGTTTTTTCAATACGCGCTATACACGACGCATTTAAAATCGTCGATGTATATAACAATGTAGGTAATATTTATATTTGGACGAGATAAATCGATACGATACATTCATATTATATATGAATACGCAGCTACAAATATGTTCCTGCAGATAACCGCATGCGTGATAAAACCAGGCGCATTCACCGACCGGATATAAAAATACCGAAAATGTACAATATATAATATTAAATACATACGAGCACTCGGCGCACCGGATCCGCACCCCCGGAGACAGGAAGTTCGGTGGCGCGGTGGCGGAGTTATGTTATGAGCGATTCGATATAATCACACGCGGCGGACTCTGCGCACCGTTTATATATTTATATAGTATACATGTATACCCACCCACCCGCCGGTCGACAATACAACGTCATATTATATTATTAAGCATAAGTAGGAGGCGCTAAATTTTTTACATCATTATAAGCCGCTCGCGATTGTCGGTCGTTCGGTCAGGGGTGGTTTCCGCGTCAACTGTAGGTACATGGGCATAGGTTGGTACATTTGTACAAGGTGGTATTCAACAACAGTAACAATATTAATAATACGTCGTAATTCGGTAGGGCCACAGGTAACCGCAGCAACCTATACAAAATATAATATGCATGCGTAAATAATAATCTTGCACACATGTGTGGGAAAGAGGAAGGAAGTTTGGTAGTGCATTATTAACGATTGTTATTACGACGACGACGACGACGATAATATAATATTATAATATTAAATCGTATTTAAAACGTGACCGCACCACACGCGCGACAATTTTTTTCGACAGTCGCCACCGCGTCGTCTAAACGAATTACCGACTTAACAATAAAATATATAATAATGTGTACACTACAGTTCCGACGCCCAAAACGTCATGTGTTTTCTTCGGGGTCCCGCAACATTTGCATAATGTGCTCGTATTGTCGTTACGTTATTACCCACATACCCACATACCTACATATTATTATTATTATTATATTGTTATAATATCGCAATGCGACTGCGGTGTGTTTGTGAGCACCTGGAGTATACGCGCCACCGATTTCCGCGAAATGTCAAGCTCTTTTAACATTTGGGTTTTATACAAAGCGGTCGATCCGCAAAGTCGTGTAGTCGTGTATGGCGATGGGTGTCGCGTAAGCCATTTTATGCAGTGAGTCTGTAGATAAAAGAGTTTAACAAAATCGTGGTTAACATATCAAACTGACGTGTAGACCGCGAACAACTTCGCGTGTGTAAAACGCGTCTCGTCAGGACTGGAATTGAGAATTTTAAAATCCTTTGATACTTATGTAATATAATAAGTCTACATAGCACCTCATGTCGCAATAGGATCCGAATCGATCAAAATTATTGGTAATGGCATTTACCGACTTCGCTGTAATTCCCTCTTCATTCCTAAAACATAATATTATACATATTTAGATTCCATTACGTAACGAGCAATAAATCTATTGAAAGTCATGCAAATAAAAAATAAAAACGTATATACGTTATACATGGTATTGTGTATGCATAAACAATCACAAAACATTTTTGATGAACCAATAGTGAGCTAATGGTCTCTTAAACATGATTTATAACGGCTCACGATTGGTCCATTATACGTCGGTGAACCATTAAATTAATCAATTGTTTATGCAACTCACGGAAATAAAGAGTTCTACAATAATTATAAATAAATAGTATTCAGTGAACTCAAAATCGATGTTTTAACATTTATTTTATTTTAACACCGACTTACTAACAAAACGACAACAGAAACGTAACATTATGTTCTCTATTCTAAATATGGTTATCTACTTATATATTTTAAAATAAAAAAAGCTCGAATCAACTATACAATTATACAATGTTTACGTCCTCGTGATCATGCTTTGCAGTAGTCGAGTATACTATCTCCGCCGACCTTTGCACATCGTACCGTCCTTGTGCACAAGTATATCGAATAAAAAAATTATAGTATGTTTGTATATATATATATATATATTATATATATGGATAAATCGTACTACACATTCCGAAACGTGTCTCGTAGGGCAAGTATAGTTAGTATACTGCAAGTATGTATATATAGTGCCCCCTAAGGTATAAATCACCTCGACAATTATTATCACCCCGCCGCCGCTGCTGGCTGACGGACTCGACTAGAGATTCTTTCCGGACACAAAATATATTATAAGTGCCTTTTATAATATAATATATTGTAATGAAACCGCTGTAATTACACACACGCGGGATGCCGCATCGTTCGCGATTTTATAGCTACCTCCTATATTATTATGCAACCATCGCCGTTCTCACGACCTGATTACTGAAAATTCCACATTTGTGCGATTGGCCGTATACTTGTATAATAATAATAATATAATTCTCGTATAATACCTAAAAGACGCCGCAATAATATTTCGCTAGACGACGTGCAAACCGTGATATTCCTACCACAAACGGATCGTCATGCGATAGAAGAATTTCATATCGTCGTACAAAATGTTTGAAACCTCTATATATATTATATTATGTATGTAAGTAGTAAGTACCTTAGTAGGTATACCTCATCTACTGTATAGTGCGCAGACGTATTTCCATATATTTAGGATCGTTCGATTGATGTTTTTTTTTCTTCTTCAATTTTCCACACGATACGTATATTGTGTAATAAGTTCTCATATTATTATTACTGTCTCGATAAAATAGCTTAGAAAGAAAAAACACTACAACAACGATTCAAAAGTATAATGGTAATTCAATCGAAGAATGCGCTTCAGTTAAGAAGACATTCGGAGTCTCTTCAAAGAGAACTATTTAACTCTATTTTTATTCGTAATATGTAATAATAACATATACATTATAATATCAAATAATATAAGATTATAGTTTCACACGATAAAATTAAAAATACGATAATAATTGTTAACTGACTGATTCGGTATCCGGGCTAAAATGCATCGTTTTGGCAAATATTTCGCGTTGAGCGTATAATGATTTATGAATATCTGCATAACTTTTGAAATTGTAGTCTTGGGACACATCATACACCATAAAATTGCCGTATTATAGGTACGGTTTGCAGTCGTACACCCTTCCCACCGGTAATTTGTAACGCGACGATGACGTGGTCGAGACTGGGCACGCGTCATCCATCGTCTATATCTGTGCTGTAGCGATATAATAATAATATTATTATCATAACGTCGTGTCGTGTGCATTATATAGTATATAGGCGCCGCCGACACGCGGTCGAGACGCGAGTTTCGATTTCATTTGATATTACACATATTATACGCCCGCTACATACACAACGTACACGCTATATTATAATATATCATTATTATTATTATACACGTTATTATTATCGTCATCTTCATTTTTTTTTTTTTGTATGTTATTCTTCATCGTCTTCGACATCATTATTATTAGCGGTGCACGCGCCGGATCGTCTCCACGCCCCGGCCATTCTTCTCCACCACCTTACCTATATGTCTATATAAACGCGCTCGCGCATTATGCCCATAATATAACATTATTATTATAACACTTACGAGTTCGTAATGTGTGCGTGTGTGTATGGAGGTACTCACTCCGCCCCGCTAATGACAGAGTTTATATACCTATCTGTACATGTCACTCTATACGTAGGTATATAGGTATAAGAGCGAAAAAAGATTTATTACGATACAGTTCATCTATATATTATACTATTTTATTATAAGCCGAGAGACACGTTTCGGTGTGTCCACGAGGAATTCGATGACGATCTTTCATTTAATAATTCGTCGTTCGGACCGACGAGTTCCGCAGTGTCTCACACGACTATAATTCTGACGGGGGTGATCGTAGTAATACTTATTTGTGACAAAAGTGCGGCAGACTGTTGTACAATCACACTATATGAATTCATTTCTCCCTACTACACTAATAATAAATTTATTTTTTCGATCTCGAAATTCAGCACTGTAACCAAGCACTACTTCCACGTCTCTTATATGCTCCGACCAAGAAGTGTATTCGGAGGTGCGATATGGAAAATCCTCGGGATGACGGATTCACCAATAACGTTCTGGCGTCCTGTGTGCATAATACAAGATAATAACACAATAAGGATGGGTATGAGTTACCTGTGCGTGTCTGAAGCGTATAATATGATAATATTATTATTATTAATATTATGTGTGTGCGACCGGCACGTGGGCAGAAACGACCGTTCATTGTTCCAATTCTGCCGCCGCCGTCGCACAGGTGTATAATATTATTATAATGATAACCTCCGATTTTGGACCCGGGCCGGGCTCTAGCGCACGCACATATATATTACTCACATGTTGTTATTTGTAACGAGCGAGTTAAATTCGAAATAATTCTATACCTAGGAGGTATCACGTGGTGGTATTATTATTACAGAAATCCAAAATGTCGCGCAGTGTAGTGATTGTTGTATACGCGTGGTAAGATTGTTTTTGTGGACGATGGTAGAGACGATGAGAGCTATCGTTATCCCTAGTATATAATATGTAGAAATGACTTTAACGTGCATAAATGTAATCTGAGACATAAAAAATTGAAAAACATTTCGATATACCTTTAAAAATTATGTCAACAATATCACAATACATTTCATCACAAACTTACTAGTTACTAATCATAAAAATTTTGTTATTTTCTAAATTTTCTCTATGTCCCGGGAAATCTCACTAGATGACTAAAAAAAAATTATAAAGAGATACAAAAGACATCACAAAATATTTCTTAGAAAAAAAAAATAATGTAATACACATCAGATAAGTATTACTAGTGAATTTTTCCCAATTATCTCGTGTCTTCATATATTATATTTTAATTTAAATTGTATACAATGAATGAAGTGTTCCACTGAAATAAATTATATGAGACTCTGAAGATCTTATATAATATATATATATATATATATATGTACTATGTATATTTTCATAATTAATCTAATTTACCTGTTGTGATATTAATAGAATATATTAGTAAATATTTGTTTAAAATATTAAAAAATATAATATTATACGCAGGTACATTGAAAAACTCGATCTATTAAAAATTTAAAATATAGGTACTAGATTTAAATTTGAATATTTTATACATTCACGCAGTATACTGTCTATAATTTTATAGAAAAATAAATACCTATTAGCGATTTGTCTAAACGCTTTCATAAGATAAATAATATATAACGCCAATAGCTAAAACGATTTGTATAATTACTGTGTTACGACAAAGTTTATATAATTAGGTACAAGGACTGTGATGGACGTTTTAATACTAAAATAATAATAATATTAATAAAATCGTTAATTAATAAAATATCTTAATACAACTAGGTATCTACCTATCTACATACCACCAAACATTGTAATCATTTCATACGAACATAATAATTATTACCTATTATAATAAATAAATAAAATTCCATTAACTATATACAAAATAATATGAATATATGAATATATCATAATAATCTATTAATGTTCTAGATAATTGTATCCATAATTTAACCTAACCTACTGTTATTTTATTGAAATTTTCTTACCTCAAAGACATGTAATAAACAGTAGTGTATTTTTGCAACTGAGGCGAGGCTTTTTGATACTTCGATGTACACAAAGGACGCAATGGCATACTTATCCATATTGTAGTTTGAAGACCTAAAAGTTGTGACTTCAGACAATGAATGACGATGAATGTATTCTTGTCTTCGTAAAACATGTACCTAAGAATAATTGTGTATAAACGTTTTACTTAGCTCTTCAAAGCAGTAAAATTGTATAATAAATTATGTATAATGAATTTTTTTGATGTTTATTTTTTTATTTTTACATTAACATTTCATGAAAAGTACTTTTCATTTTATTGTAAGATTAAAAAAAATACGCCATTCATAAAATTTAAAAAATATTCCAGTGTTAATAAAATATAGTTATCACTTAACACACAAATCGATATTTTAATTTTAATCTTCATTCTTTTGTACACTAAATAATCTTCGGTATTTTCCATTCGCAAAGTAATGATTAATAAAACTAATGACTTTTAAATTCAAAATTCTTGTTTTGGTGCAGACTAAACAAAGTCTCTTACAACAATAGTGTCCACTTGTACTTCGAGGGTAAGTAAGTACTAGTGAAATTTTTGGTAGTATCAACTTCAAACTTGTATAAAGAAAGCTATGTCTTACAATTCGCTAAAAAAATTGAATTTTCCAACAAACTCATAGTATACTAACAATAATACATTAATATAAAATATTTCACACTAAAATGTGTTTATTGTTCTTTGAATCAATAAATTTGGGAATGCACGTAGATTCACATCGGTAGCGTATTCAGTGGAAGGATGAAAGTGGTTTGAAAAATATGAGAGATGAGAAAACAATCCTAAATTTCTTATACACATATACTACACAGATAGATTAAAAAAAAATAAATACATATTATATATTATGGGGTACCTGAAGTACCTATAGATTATAATAACGAATAAATAGTATGGTTTCGGATTTTGGTTGCGATTTATCACAAAAAAAAATATTTACGACACATTACTGAAATGTTTAGAAACAATATACGTCATGTTAGATCGTGAAATCGCGCACTTCGTTGGATATGTATTATAATATTATTGAAAAAAAAAAACAAAACAACAAAAAACGACTTTTGTGAAATGCGTCACACAGTGTTTTATCACTACGCACAATCTGTCTATTAAGACTGTAAACGCAGCTCACCTACGCCGTACGTATCACGTGTTATTAATAATATTATTATATATACCTACACGCGTACCTGCTGTACCACTGAAGTAGATACCACGCGTGGCTCGTCTTTATCTCCGTGCGCGTATCGTAATTTATACTCCACGTGCAAAATGTGTCGTGCGTTCAGTAATAACCGTTAAGTCCTACGTTAAGAATCTGTATAATATAGACACATGTATATTATTGCATTTGATCGAAAACGACGAATACACTTTTTTCAGTTTTGTTGTAGCGTGCAAATGTATTATAATGCTCCATGGTATAAACGTACTGCTAAATTATAGAAAACGAATAATAACATTGGTAACTTTATCTAGACAATAATATAATACTAATAATGTAAATACTAAAATAATAGTATCATAACGACACGTCAATCGGCCGTCTAGTTCAGACGATAAATTTATTTTATTTTTAAGATATTAGTTATGAATAAAGTATAAATAAGTAACAAATTTACTCTAGTTTAATGACTCGTCGGCTTCAATATTTTTTGAAAAAATTATACGTTTAGGTATAATAATAGGTTTAATGAATTTATAATTTAAAATATATTTTTTTTTTATAAGAAATTTTTACGTCTAAGAAATCAAAATAGGTGACTTCATTCAATAATTATTACAGTAAGTTATACGTAGATTAATAGAAACATAAAGCTAATAATTAAATTTTAGATAAGAATATTAGATTATTAAAATTGATTGCACAATACTATCCATTTTATGATATCGCAATATGTTACAACGAAATTGATTTAATTCAATGAAAAATTGTTCAAGAGTGTTGACATTTTAATGTATTTTTTAACTTATTCTAGTGTTAAATTTCTAGTTTAGTTTTTGAGGACTAATTCAGTAAGAACCTTAATTCCTTCATTAAAATTCTGTAAAGCAATAGAGTGACATATATAATATAAATAATTAAGCTTTATATTAGAATAAATTAAATTTATTATACAAGACTATTAATGTTACACCAAATTGTATGTTAAAATTACCTTAAAATTATAGCAATAGTTATATAATTTAATCAAATAACTAAGTAATGTAATAAAGAGTAGATTGTTGTTATCCTTATTATAGCACAGCAAATATATTTTGCTATTTTTGTAAACAACATTTTTTTCTAGTTTTTATACAATTTGCATAAGTTACGTTATATATTATTTTGACGAGTATTTAAAAAATAGATTATCACTTAAAAAAATCAATAACCGATAAAATACTACAGGCTATTTCAATAAATTAGCTATGTCAATATATTATAGGTATACTTAATATGCGTTAATACGATATGAAAAAAGTGAAAGTAATTATATTTATTTCATACTAAAAAAATTATTTTAATTTTAAAATGTACGACCAGTGTCCAAGTATATAATAGACGTGTAAGGGACCGAGAATTTAATTTTGCGATTTATCGAGATGTTTTACTGAAACTTTTTACTCGAGACTCATCGTTGAATAGTTTATTCATAATCATATATTGGATTATATATGAATAACTATATAATAATAATACGCAGATCATAGGTACAACAAATATGGATTTATTAATGTGTAACTGCGCATATATACTTTTTACTCTGTGTTACTTAAAAAGATTATACTCAGAGATGAAACTCTGTCCTTTTACATCAAAACCATCGAGTAAATAGGCTGATTTATCAAGTCCAAAGATGTATAGAACCGTTTACTATATTGACAATAATGTATAAAAATTTGTTGACAACAAAATTTTTAAGTTTAAATTTTTAGATCACCTCGATCCGTACGGTATCTACGGTATGTATAAAAACTGCAGCTAGGTAAATCATAATACTGTAATATACATCGAGTACTCCTCTTTGTGACAAACTATTTCTAATGGTTATGGCGATATACTGTAGCCTGTAGGTAGGGTACAAAAAAACACGAGGGGTGAATAGTGTACCTACTACAGTAAGTTATTTTTCTGCAGCAAGTTTCACCGGCATGTATGTGTACGTACAATACATGTATAATAGATTATATAATCGTTATGTACTCACGTAAATTGTATATAAATAGTATAATAATATTGTTCTCGCGTATATATTTTATTGTTATAAATAAGGCTTTACAAGACGGTTGAACGTTTGCATACATTAATCAATCATATAAATTGTGTTTTAGCGTTATTATTTTGCGTGCGTGCAAAACCACCGCATTGTATCCAGGACACATTTTTTCCGTCTGTTCATTGCTTAAAATATCACCATTATAAGTATTATTCCGAAACGTCACGAGACTCTTACAGCCGGGAGGGGGAGGGGAATACAAATATGCACCACAACAACGCGTCGCTACGAATTATTATAATAATATTATAAAATGTACCAACGTCTTATAATATACAAATATAATATACCCATCAGCATTACTATGATATTATATTATTATATTATAAGAACATCTAACGAACGATTTATACTTAAAAATCGTATCTGACACTCGTAAAGGTGCAGATAACCAACTGACTTCGGCAGCAGCGTACACTATACCTATATAATATATATGCTTTTGTGTTCCTATTATCATTGTATGTGTAAATATAATATAGGTACCCAATGCTATTATGTTCGAACGAGAGCCAAGCTATTTGTGGACGATTATTTTATTATAATTTTTACAGATAATAATCTATTTAGTTTCTCGTGTAACCAATGATGGCGTTCCAATCTACACGATACACCCATACACAAAAGCGCATTGTGAGATGTAAAAAAAATTACAAGTATCGAAATTGAGTTCGGGTGATAAGAAAAAAACGTGTCAGCTATAGGTCACGTCTTAATAAACTTTTTACAAAACGTTGAAATATATTGTATACTATATATTATTATTATACTTTGACACATTTAGCTCTAGTTCTAGGCTACAAGTACGAAAGAAAGTTGTGCGCTGGACGATCGGGTAGCCCAGGAAGAAGACATCGAAAATTACAGTGTGCATGTGGATAATATCGTTATTGTATAAATTATGATAAATATAATTAGTATTAAATTTAGCTATAACTGTATACTATTTCAATAGTAACAGAGGAGTGATATAATTATATATAAATGGGTAATCCTATTGTTCAAAGCATTGCATTAAGTAGCCGTTAAATAATAAATTAACGGTGTAAAACTGCGAGGCCAGGTCTCCAGGCCCTATTTAAATAAATATTTAACGATTCGAGTACCAGCAATGCATTGGAGTTAAAAAAGGAGACGTTACAGTAACAGTTGTCCACTGTAATTTTATTTTATTTCGGTACATTGTATATTGCAGGCAATATGTAAATGCAGACAGACATAATATTATTAATGAGTACTGAGATTTAGATTACAAATTTTAAATTTCGTTTTTCGTGTTACGGTTACTGATTTTCTAATGGATTTGAAGTTAAAAATCTCGAATCCTGGACGATAGACTAACGGATCTCTCGCGTGTTATACTTATCAGCTATCATATTATATATTAATTATACTTAATATACCGGAAAAATAAATCGTAGAGCGTACATATTAATGGTATATAATGTACTATTGTTTCGTTTTTTCAGGTTTCATAATGTGCTTTAATCGTACACATCGTCATCTCCCCAATAGATATAGGTAATGCAAAAAATACTTAATAAAATACATTTTACGTGATAGAAGCTGTTAAAAATACCTAAAATATAATAAAAATTAAAAACTATATAAACGTGGCGTAAAATAAATAAATAAAATCAAAAATAACAAAATATGCAGCAAAATAAAAGTTTAAAATCAAATAAACTGTAACATAACTTAAACCGTGTTCAGCTAATATAATATATTATCTTACAATAAACTAACGAGTAACGATTGTTTATTATGTACCTGCATATAGCTGGTATCTATATGGCTAAACATAACAAAAGCCTACATAAAAGTATAAAAAAGTACCTATAGGTATACCATCGATTTGTACAGTGGTATATTATAGAAGAATTAAAAATAAACGCTTGTGCCGAAATTATTTCGAAAAATAAACGGAATACTCGCTCATGGTCGAGAACCAAATTTGGCGTATATACCACATTACCATACGCTATAAGCATACTAGCATACACATACAAACATGATTTATTTATTTTTAACGCTGTTGGTTCACTCGATGGATGAATCGATATAATTTCACCATTCCGATGATGGGATTATGGTCAACAGCGGTGGCAGTGTTGGTGCAGCTTTCCACACGGTAAAAAGCCGACCCGAAATATTATTATTATCGTGTGCAATTGCGAAACAAACAGAAAAAAAAATTATATTCAAAAATACACACACACACACACACACACACACACACACACTCATAAATACATCCACATAAAATAGGTATATAAAATTCAGGCGGCCCGAGCGATGTATATACATATATATATACCTAACACACATAATAATATTATAATATATCCGCCGTTGGCAACGTCACCCGGTCACCTGTGCCAACGATTAGGCAAACCGTCATTATCACACCTTTTTTTTTTAAAAACATTTTTTTTTCACCATAAAAATATAGACGGGCGTGTGTGTCGGAGTCGGCGAGTGAGTGTATGTGCGCACCGCGGAGAGCCTTGGGATCAGCGAGCGTGGCTACAAATCACCGGGTCGTTTTGACATCCGAGAAACTCATATCTCCCCGCGGAATAATTATATATTTATACGACGATTATCCAAGCAAGCGCCTTCGAACGCGCTCGCTTACACGGTTACATATACAGACATACAGATACGAGTATATTGTATAGGTACTTACACATAGCTGTAAATATATATACATATATATACATTGAAGTTATATCTTATGTATAAGTTATAAGTCTATAGCGTTTAAGCGACTATATATACGACCGCTGCCGCTCGTGTAAATATACGCGTACACGTAGGTAGGCATTAGAGTACAGGTAGGTAGTTATGTATTATATTAATATATAAATATTATATACATATTATGGTGCATTCATATGTGAATACTGTGTATACACATAATATAGTAATATTATATATATCCGATTACTTTACTGCAGTGAGCGAACAATATATATATGAATGCATTTTATGTGTGTGTGTATATATATATATTATAATACACAAACTATTTAATATTATAAAAGCATTTAATTATTCTTCTAATAAATAAAAATACCCGCGTTACCGTTATTTTTAGGTGGATGCACTTTTCCAGATGCAGTACTATTAACTATAAATGTTGCAACTAGAATCTGGCTAAACTGAAAAAAAATAGTTTTACCCTAATCAACTCTTGGTAATTTGGCATGTGTAGACGAGTTTGTGGCCTGCAATAATGCAGCGATATAATATTGCCGAGAAATTTTTACATGGTTTTGTTAGTAATCTAATTTTTTGTAGAAAGGGTAGTTTAAGCAATTTGAAAAATGATGATTTTTTTCCTATTATTGAGGACCAGGGTATATATTATTTACAAAGATTATCGTCTTATCGTTTTTGTGTTAAACACGTACCCATTTATAAACGAAGTGATTTAATTTTAGAATAATCTTTTATTTTCTATTCTTAAAAAACTTTTTTATTTTATTTTTGAAAAAATAATACAAGGTCTAGGTATACACCGAGTTTTTCACAAATTTATGAGTTTAAATATCTACTATCTATCTACGTATAATTCGAATCTGTAGTAGAAGATAATTATATCGTTACCCTATAGTATAAGACATGGTTAATGTACTGCCGGAGGTATCGAAAGTGATGGTAAAGGACATGTCACATGTGGCATCGATTTGGGAACTCGATTCGCTACGGGTCACATATATATTGCGTCATCTCGATTTGAAAATCGATTCAGTGATTTAGAGCACAAAAATCTCAACACGACGGTCAGCAGTACTGGTCCTATAGACATATATTCAAGTACGAGTTACTTCTCTATACGTGAACCGCACTGCACGACTCTGTGGTTTTGAAGAAAAACGCAGGTGCAGTCGACAGTGCTCGAGCACAATGCACGGGATGACGCGCGCAGATGTCACCGGGCCAGCAATCGACGACTGTGCAGCCTAAGGGGTGTGGGAGAGTTATTGGTTTCGATAGGAAATTACACGGTCTTATAATCTACTAGCCGGTTCGTCGGTTATATACATATAATAATATAAAGATTATAATATGCCGATGGGGCGTATTAGGGATTTTTTTTCAAAATAAAGGGAAATTGTGAATTTAAACGCCGCAGGAGAAACCCATGCAGGGGGTATCGTATTCTATCGATATTCGCATCTTATCTATATATAGTTGGAATTTTGAATTAATAGTTGACGTAAAAAGCATGCAATCTGTCATGTTTAAATCTAATAATAAAAACCGTAAAATGACTAAAACGAAATCATAGAATTATATTATATCGGGGATAGATAACTAACATTTAATCTAGATAGGTATACCTAAGGAGTAGATAATTGCATATAACTATTAAAGTGTAATTATCAACGTAGTACCTGGCTTACAATAAAATTAATACAAACAGCTAATGAAGTAACAATTCGTAATTATAAAAAATTTGATTCCAAATTCCATTCAAACCAAAACTCACTAATTTCTCATATGTCATCAATCGCCATTCACAGTAACCCTACAGAGGAGACTTAAAAGAAAATGGCCAAAAAAATGCCCTTTGAGAAAACTTTATTTTATAATCAAACTATTTACTTATCATGCCATGTTTTATATGGATTGTACTTTGTAAATAAAGCTTTTTCCATAAAAAATTTAAAAAAACTATAGAAATATATTTAGATAAGTACAAATAAAAATATAAATAAATTATACTACTTTTTTAATAGCATGAAAATAATCTCAAGCTCTCCTGGACATTTTTTTATTAATATTAAATATTGTTTTTCGAAAAAAAAAAAAATAAATAAATACACAAAATTTAAACATAATACCTATAAGTAAAAAGTTTTGAACTTTTAAAACACACATTTTTAAGATTATTTGAATAAAGTGATTTACTTTAACATCGTGTTAAATATTAGGTGTTACAATTCAAAAGTAACATTAAAGAATTTCAAAATCTAAAATTTAATTGTTACCTATAATTTGAAAAATATATTACTATTATACATATAATAATATAATAAATAGTAAAATTACACATTGTAATTTTTAAAATTTTTAAGAATCGGTTGTTTTGAAATAACTTAATCAAAATGAACATTACCTTGATAAGAAAATAGATAATAAGTCATTTCTAATGCATATAAGTCTCAGCTGCGAGGAACTGTCAAATGCCTGGCAACAACGTTTAAGTTTGCTAATTTGTGCTTAAGGTAATATGCCGATACCTACAATACAAGTAATGATGGAAGTATAAGTTTGAAGCGTGGGCAGACCTAACATCTTGGCTATTATCGTCATCGTACATTTGGCCTCCGCACCTTTACATTTAATTACGTATCTTTAATAACATTAAACGAAACCGACTTAAATATTTTATACGGACAATTCTGGTTCCAGGCGTGATTCTGTCCGATAACCGTGACCAAATTATCATGACAAGTTGCTGTCGAATCCATTTTCTACCTAAAATAATAAATTACCTAGTTCTTAAAATACGTTGTCCGTCAAACAGTTTTCCACATCCAACTAGAATATTATAATTATTAATTACGTTACAACATTATACGAGGTACCTATAAAATAGTAGGAATATATTCTACTATATTTTACGGCTGAAATAATCATTCCAGCGCCATAGCGACGTATTGTATTAACACTATAATTTGTTGTGTAGCTATAACTATTTTCACAATGTAGTAGTTTTTAAAGGTTTACATATTATTTAGTTATTGTATAAGTGCAAAGTTTAATTTAAATACGACTAACACTACATTTCACATTTTTCAAATATTTATTTAAAAATACAAATCTCAAAATTACATTAATACTCGCTATACTTGACAATGATACATTAGTTTTGTTTTGATTGGCGATTACTCAGAGTCGAATAATTTATAATCAGTAAATATCATATTATTATAATATTTATCTAGTAATAAAACCAAGATAAATATTGATCTTGGCGAAATCTATAATTGGTGTAAAGTTTTCCCCTTGAGGCAAACCCATCACTTATCAGTTTTAAAATTATATTATTTCTCTCACAATTTGAACTGCGTTTAAATGACTTATAATGACAAATTGACAAACATCATAAATCGTATTATCATCGAATATTTTTAAGACACAGTGACACAGTGTGACATATTTGTGAATAATTGTGATAGCAATAGGTTACGAACAATAAAAATAATGAATACCAATACGCAATTAACTGTACGAGTTGTAAATATTATGATAACAAAAATTTCTTCTAAATATTTATTAAAACAGTAAAAAATGCAGGTTCGCAAATCTATGTTTGAATGGCTATAAGGATGGTCGAATCCTATTAAGTTGCATTAATACTCGGAGGTACATCATAATATCGTATACCTACCTACATACTCGATAGCCCGTAGGTATATAATATAATTGTACAAGGTATATAAGCGCTGTCGTTGTAATAATATATAATATTTAAATATTTAATGTCTTTGGACATTATTAAATCCGTGTGCATGTATCTGTGTGTAATATACTCGTACGTATTATGGCGTATAATTGACACTATTAAATTAAGCATAATTTATTCTGCGTTTCTAATAAAACTACGATACTATAATAAATTAATCTTTCGGCAACGATGCCCGCAGTATATTATAATAAAACATATACATATGAGATACCTACAACTCGCGTATAATTACGTTTTAATTATGTTCGATATTATAATTATTATCTAGTCCAGAGTTTATTTAGATCGTGTCGAAAAAAAACCACTTAAAATTATTAGGAACTACTAAGTTAAATTTCATGAATACCTTACAATGTAAGTCCGTCGTTGCGATTTTCGCGTTTTTAGAATGTGTGTGTGTGTGTGTTCGTATGTTTGATTTCGCGATTCAATTTCTCAATGATCTTGGCCCCCTTATTATTTACTCGGATTGGGTTAAAAATTGGAAATAACAACATTTCCACGCGGCTAGTCGGCCTTGAGTGATCACAACAGTGAACGTTTATACATATTACACACACACACACACACCCATAAATGTGCGCGTGCAGAATGGATTTTATTGATATAGGTAATGTGTATACCTATACGAACGCGAGAGGAATGATATACGTAGTCGTAAGCGTGGTTTGAAGCGGCAGCGCTAATTTAACCTCCATAGGATATATTATATCGTGTTATTATATTATGTATATACGTAACCGTCAAATCACGCGGTTTAAAGGTCACCTCCGTGTACGACATAATATAATAATAATAATATAGATCATATTATTATAATATTACTTCGATACAGAGCGCCACATCATTAATTTGTACACTCGATTACCTACATATTTTCATTATTATTATTATTGTTGAGTAAAAGTAATTATATTATAACAGTAAAAAATTATAATAAGTCGCACAGCACGTTAGACTTGATATGGTATTATATTATTATGTGATACGCAAATATTATAATTTATAAGTATAAACGTAGGTAACAAGCCAATTGTAAATAGATCAATAGTCCCTAGGTTTGTGGGAAAATATATGATATACATATTATAGAATACCTATATAAGCATAATATTATCATGTCGTTATAAAATATAAATACATTTTGTATTATTATTATTTTTAATAATAATAAATTAAATGTTGCAATGACTTGCAATTTAAGTTCCAGATAAACTTACAAGTTAGTTCTAAATAATAATTAATAACGTTTATGTTTAGGCATATTGTGCTAAATATCAAGTTCAGAGTTAACTTTTTAGAGACAAATTATTTGTCAATGTCAATAATTTTCTTAAAAGTATGGTTATTAAAATCAAAAATTTAACATTTCATTAAATAAAAACATATTAGTTATCACTTAACAACTATCTAACAAAATAAAGTAAAGGAATATATTATTTTAAATTAATATGTGACGTTATTGTTACAAAATATATTATAATATTTTAATATCGATTAAAACGTTTATAGAAAAACATTATTTTTTTTTTTTAATACTTTATCAGCTCCAATCGCAAAACGTCCAACTATTTGTAATAAAATACAAATATTATTTATAAACAATTTTATAGATTATTATTTTGAAAATATTCGATGCTATTTTTTTAATAAACTTATTTTATTTTAATATTATTAAATTAAAAATATTACTCCTAAAATCATGTTTATTTATTAGAGTCTATACAGATAAGGGTATAATAATTAAATAAGTTTTATCATGAATATTGTTTGGTAAGTAACAGGAGACTAGCATTAATGAGCAGGCACTTAGCAGTGCCACTCGGATTCGTACTTTTTAATAACTATTATGTGTTTTTTATTATAATAATAATTTTTTTTTATCTTAGTTGATCTTTAAGCCATATTATTTTGAGTCTTCGATGAATATTTTTGGGAAATAAGATGAAGGAAAATTAAAAATATAAAATAAGAAAAAAGTATTTGAAAATTAGTATTTTATAATACTCTGAGAAAATATATTTTAAAATACCGTTTGCAAATACTTTTTTGAAAAAAAAAACTCGTTTTCGTGCATCTAATTAGTGTTTGTTTGTACGTTAAAATACTGTTTATATTATAATCAATAAATGGACCTATATTATATAGTCTTGGATTCTGTATGAGTAAGAGTAATAAGACACGATTCGGATCGCCAGATGCGCTAAAATGATTGATGCCAATCGGCGTAGAGGTACACACTGTTAAATAATAAGTAATATAAATTATCTCGCGATTAATGGGTGCCATTTGTAATATAGGTACTTGCACGGACCATTGATAAAACACATCCGTCCGGTGCTCTGTGCACTGTAGGTACACGATAATGATAAAATGTTATCGGTGTACGCCGTACAGCGATCGCCCGCGGAAGGATTAGACAAATCTCTATTTAATGCAAAACCGTCTATAGCTATATGCGGAGACCAAGTGAGTAATACGGTGGCGGTCGATCTGCCGCGCGCGTCCGCCCAGACACTACAGCAGCAGTATATAATGATAATAGCAGCGCAGTAGGTTTACTATAGCAGGTAGGTATGCATAATATATTATTATATTATGTTATATGTTTTAAGAACGAATCGGTCGACCCGCGCAATCATCGGTCATGAATGAATCTTCTCGTCTCACATAACATACCTATACATACACATGCATACATATACACTCAGTGGTGTACATCGGGTGTAATTATTTTTTGTTCCGTCGCTGGGAGGATCGATTGATCGATCGTGACTGCTGCGGAAGTTATCGTTACGTTGGATATCGTAGAGCGTCGTAGAGATAATGATAATATATTAATATTAGGTATATGTATATAATTATAATATGTATAATATTATTTATCAATGTACTCGACCGTCTGAGATAAAGCGAACAAGAAAATCTCAAAATCTCTCTCGATCTTTGCAGATTACCAATAAATAATAATCAAAACTAAGCACATACAAATTTATAAGTCCAGTATACCGACGCGTCTATAATTATTTATGTAACGATATGTTATTATGTATTAGGTATTAAGACGTACCTATACAACTTACCAAAATTCGTAGAAGTTATATTAAATCGAAATTTAATTAATTTTTCTAATCCTAATATCTAATCATCAATTTTCTTTACACAACAACAAAACGTATAAAATTAACTTACTTACCAGGTTTAAACCACAAATTGTGTATAGAACACATACCAGATAACAATCTTATACCTGGTATTAATTGCATACCAGGTTATAACCACATACAAGATTACAACCATATACCTGGTAAAAAATCATCACCAGGATACAATCACATACTTGGTATGAATGTCATACTTGGAATAATCCAGGGGCGGCCAAACGATCAATCGTGGACAATTTCAAAGTCGATCATGTTAGTATTTATTTTTAGGGACAATTGCACGAAAATTAATCTAAGTTGTAGTGAAATTGTCGATAAGTTTATCTGTATAATTTTTTATGGAAGTCGGATCCTCTAAGGTGAAGTATATTTTTTGTAGATCGTGACCAAAAAAATGTAGCCACCCCTGGTATAATCAACTTACCATGTTTAAACCACAAATAAACTTGGTATTGACCACATACCAGATTATAAACACATGCATTATAAAAAGTTATTACCCGGTTATAATCACATACCTGGTAATAACCTCATACTTGGTATAAACCGCTAGATTACAACCATATACTTGGTATATATCACATACTAGATAACAATCATATACCCGGTATAAATTGCATATCAGGATACAACCACATATAAAACATATACCGCGAAAAGGCGGGTTCCCACTACATATGTGTACGTGTACGTGCATTAAAATACTTTTTTATGATTGATTGGTATACATGGTATACTGTAATTAGACCGAAGCTCACGGTTCTCACGTGACCTGTATACTTTTCGGTCGTGAGTGGTAAATATAACATGGTACAAGAAAAATTTCAAATAGACAATGTGTAAATCCGCTATATATCAGAGTGTATTTGTAATATGCGCAAATGATGGTGAAGCTACAAGCAATTTGGGTTTGTGGAGAGACGGTCTATTAAATGTATGCACGCAAAGCGATTATGCAAATGTTGCGAATTTTTATTATAATTAATAGTTTATCAATAACGGTGAATGCACATTAATTCTTAATGAACGTATAGTTGTATAAGGTTGTAGCATATTAGTAATTAGTATGCTTATAATACTTAGTACAGTAGTAGTAGAAATAATAGTGCATATTATTATAGCTTGTAGCGTACATACAGGACGTGCATCGAGTAGTATACACATACGAGTAACCTAACCTAATCCGGTTATGTGGGTTTTGGTATATGGTTTTTGGTAGTGAAACTGCATGCAGCCATCAGTCGACGGTGGGATTCGTGATGTGGTTGAATGGGGGGAAGGGGAGGGAAATAGCGAAGGGCGTTTAAAAGGCGCCATCAGAGTCGTCGTATTTCGACTTGTTCGCGGGTGTGTTGAATAGGCGAGGGGGTCAGCAGGGAAAACGAAATAAAAAGTGTAAAGAACATAATAGAAGGAAAAAACGCTGCAGCACGCGCGTGCCGACCGAGGAGATGGCTTCGAGCCAAAGTACAAACGTGTAGACCTCGTGTGTGTGTGTTCGCCCGCGAGTCGAACGGGGCTGTACACCTACCTATAATGCATGTACATAATGTGATATGAGTCTATATGTATGTGGTACGTGTACGTATATACAGAGAGTTTGCCGCGTCCGGGCAACGTGTCTTGGCAACGTCGCGGTCCCGGGACCCGCGGCACGCCGACTTCGACCTCGAACCGTTTGGCGTGTGTGATGATTTTTTAAAAAAAAATATATATATACATTTATTTTTCGTGTTTTCTCTACGAGCTAGCCAGGCCTCTTGCGAAACGCGCACGCGTCGCGTCCGGTCGGCGTGATATACGAGTAGACGAGCGCGCTACAACAGAGATTCCGTTGGCGGAAAACATGCACGCGACGCATACCCAACTAGCTACCTACTTATACCTATCTACGTAACCGAGTTTACCCATACGGCATACACTTACCGACTTAGATACCTACGTAATATCACTTTTGTCTATACGGCGCCGACCAAAATCGTTCACAGGTAATGGCCTAATCGATTTCGGTTTAATAAAAAGTTTATACGTAGATTCAATAAAATATATCATGTTAATATTATGTCATCGTATAATAAAATGTTTATCGATATGGCAAATACTCTCATTTCGATGTCATGGTGATTTGAGAAACGTGTAACATTTTTGATACATATAGGGTCGTGAGTGTGTTGAGTTATGAAATGTAGACGAACCTGTGAAACATTTGTACTATAATTATACTTACTGTATTATATAAGTACATTAAAAGGAACTTCGAGTCAAGGAAATTATTATGAAAACACGAAGCCACGATAAATAATAGTTGGAGTTACAGGTTATTATAAGAAATACAATCTTTTTTAACATGTGATGATCGTTGTTAACAATATAAGCTCGAAAAATTAAAACTGTAATATGGTAAATTTATTATTTTTATACAAAATAATAAGACGCTTGATAATTGTGTTTAATTTGCAGATCACTAGAATAATATCACAGATACCTGTAAGTGTATGCTTTTATGCCTATCCAAATATAAGACTTGAGACTCATTAAGAAAACTACAATTTGGAATTGGAACACAAAAAGATCGAACAAGTCCACTAAGTATAAGAAGGATGTTCAACAAGCAAATCCATATTTTACCTTCATTGCATAATATACTTATTTAAAAATAAAATACATAACTAATTTTATAAAAATAATAAGTAATCGATATAATCCATAATTATTTTGATTAACATTAAAATTGTAGGTAACTAATATTAGGACAAATTGGTTTAAATAAAATTTTATAAAATTATAATTTTAAAAGTTCTACGTCACACGTGCTTATATAACAACCTCAATCAAATTAAAGTAGGTATAATAGTCGCATTATTTATCTTATATATTATATAATATATTGTAATATATATAATATATATATACATTATACATATATCAAAAGTTCCATAATATATGAAAATATGCAAAATAAAATAAATAAAATAATTAAATTTTAATTACTACGGCTTAAGTATATCAATGTGTAATAAAAACACAATTTAAAAACTATATTTAAACAAATTTGATGTTATGAAAAGAAATAGATACTTTATAAAAAAATATAATTATACTTATTGGAACAATTTCATGTTATAGATTAGTATACTATAGCAAAATATGAAATTTATAATGTTTTTCTTAAATACGCAACAAAAAACATTCTACCTACTTTGATAGATTAGTAAAATATCGTATGCTAAAATGGTGATTTCTTGTATCAAATGTGTACCACTTATTTTGAACTCGGATTAACATTCATCGCGATGTACAAAATTATTGAATTTACAGTAGCTTTGGTTATAATTTTTAATTTGTAAAATATATAAATTGTAAACTGATACCTATAAATTGAATAATCGACAACAGACTGTAGTTTAGAATTGTGTACCCTTTTCTTATACATGTATTTTATAATATAGCGTCGTATTTACAGGACGACCGTTTTTGTTGTTATTTTGGAGGGTAAACCATGTACTTATACATACTGATGGATTATATACCGCGTAAAAGGGTTCTTACTTCTTATTATATAGAATGACGTGTGGAGTGTTATATCATATGATTCGTAGGTATAGGTTAGGTGATAAATGGTGATGTATGGTTGCTATGATCTAAGGAATCTTCGCGATCCGATCTACTCGAGGCGAATTCATCACTGCGGCCTGTGGACATGACAAATATAAATTTTAATTTCTTAAGCGTTCAAACGTTCATCAGCTGAAAAATTAATGACCATAAATTACCCGGATAATAAAAAAAAGTAAACATACATTTTATGACCTTGTACAGCTTAAAAATAAAAAGTATATATAATTATTTAAACGTTTTTTTATAAAATATTCGCATGAAATATATATATTTGATAATACACGTGCATTGTTATAATATGCAGTAGGTATATATGACGTGTTAATATAATACTTGTCGTATTTAACACATAAGTAGGTACTTTGTAAAAAGTTTTTTATCCAAACGAATTGTATTTTTAATAAAAATACATGTCTATATCATTATACACTGTACTTATAAAACAGTTACTATATAATATTATATATATGGTGCTTACTCGTCATACTAAATCCCTTAAACGGCTTTTACCATATTATATTATACATTACAGCCAAATCTCGATAATTCAAATATTTTCGATCCTTTTTATCGTAGTCACATACTACTGCATTGTACATAACTCCAAGTAACACACGTCACGATAGGTCAACGTTATTTCACCCCTTCAGAATTCGACTGCGATCTATAACTATTATGCCCAGCGGTAGCAAGTTGATATTGAAATCATAATTCTTTCACGTAGAAACGCCTATAATATTCTTTATTAGATACCCAGAATCGACTATATCGTATTTCGTTCGCCTTATATATTGTTTCCACACGTCCGAATTACTTTTAATCGTTATAATATTTTTTCAGTCTTAAGTACCTAACCCATAAGACACGCGTGCACCTATATTGTATACACACGATTACAGAGCATTTTTGTCTATGATGACTACAACGTCTACGTTATTATTATTTGATGGGTATTTTATTTTTTAAATCAACGCGATTCAAGAGTGTCGTCGGCGCTTCAGGGGCGGACGGCGACCAAACGGTATCCTTGAAAGGTCACCGCGTATATCTAATTTTCACCGCAAAGTATACCCAAAATAATATTAGTATGATAATAATATTATAATATAGGACACCATAAACGCGTAAACGGAGCAGCGATTAATAGCGGCGGTCGGTGCGTGATTATTATTATTTTGATAACCTACATTTAAATAGTTTGGCCGACTTGATGAACGAGTCGTTTTTAATTAAAAAAAAAAAAAAAAATTAAGAAAAAAATTACTGCTGCAAATATAACACATAATAATAATAATATATTGGTAATAAAATAATATTATATTAGATAAAAAGTGGATACCTGTATGATACACACGTCCGTCGACAATTTCGCGTACGCCTATTATGCACACGAGCTAGCGTACCTATTTTATGACACGTGGACACGTGGTAGATAATTAAAAACCAAAAAAAAAAAATTATAATGTTTAATTATTACAATTTTATACGCAGTAAAGTTTAACTCACAGGTTGAACGCGATGCGGTTTAAAAACAGGAAAATATCTCTCAGTCAGAACTGGTTTCGATTAGCTCTTATTATTATTATGGATATAAATATTATTATATCTTTCAAGTGTGCACGCAGATAAGCTCAAAACCACGCCTGGCCCAGATTTTATGTGTGTGACTCTATAGCTATAATAATATCATATATATTATTTTTATAATATATAGCTCTGGATATGTCGCTATATGACGTGTTTGTGACTGTTTCTCGATCCGCTGCACTCTAAGCCAAACGATATTTTCCTCCAAATCACCCTTTTCAACTTGTCTCGATTTCGACTTAAGCTCTAAACGAAGACCGCGAAGAATACGGATATGTATAATATGTATATTTATGAAATGTTTTCATTCAATGCGTTCGTCATTCTATATTATTACGTAACGATCAAAAGTCAATCCGGTACAATATAGCGGTCTATATGAGCCGCGTAGGACATGGCGATAATACATATTCGATGGGGGGTTTTTTTTTTGAATTTACATACAATAAATTACATATACCTAGGTTAAACCACGTCTCGCTCTATATATTCTAAGCAATCTAAAATCTACGACTGTCTTATAATCCATTCAGTTGGTCAGCAACGATGAACCACAATATCCAAAACGTTCCCAAAAGAAAAAAAATTTTTACTCTTTTAGACAGTGCTTTAGAATTTTAAAGTCAAAGAGTACAATAACAATATTAATAATATAGTTTATATACATAACGATAAAGTTTATAGGGCCTCGAAAAACCGAAATTATTTGTCGAAACACGTTGGTTTAATATCGTACACATTTGAAATTATACGTTTTACTTATTCTATACATGATACGCATTAACCGATTTCGTGAACTATAACCTATAATCCTAATTTGCATTTTGGTTTCTCAATACAAAAATGTCATAACGATTTCAATAATCGAATACGCGCGTGCAGTGTCGTATTATAGCGCACGAGGTAAACACAAGATACGTGTTTTAAACGACGAAAAAGTAAAAGTTATAATCGCTTATTTTGATTATAGCTGTATCTATACCTAAATATTTAATTGCGATACTAATCAAAAATAACAAACATGAATGTTATAAACTTGCACGTGGAAAATGAATTCATATAAATAAAAACGTTATGTCCAAGATTAAAAGCGGTAAATACGCGACAAAAAAAATTATGTATATATATATATATATTAATATTTATCTTCACTAGCCACTTAATACTATAATTATATTATATTATTACGGGTATAATAATATAATATTACAGATACTATGTATTATAGGCCACTGTCAGTAAAATTAAAGTTTTAAGTAAATATCTGTTTATGACAGCAAAATAAACCATAGAAGTTACGGCATGAGGCATAGAAGCGCATGAATCGTCTATTCGGAAATAGGTAATCGATACGTCACATCAATAACATTTAAAACGAAATATAAACACGCAGCAACAATAAGATGGTGTCAGTAAAAAACATTGATATATTATTTTAAATAAATACAACAATAACCTCATCAACCAATTTTATGGAACACAGCTGTACCGCAAAAATGTTGAATCGCGCTTTTTCACATTTTCTCAAGCTTATAGTACGGTATCGATTTCATTTTAAGAAAGCCTAAACAAATCAAAACACAAGCCCTCCAATATTCGATGTACGTTCATATTTCTATTAAAAAGGTGATCGGAATACTCCTCTCAATGGAATAAAATATTAAAGATTTCAAAAATGATTAACGAAAGTTTTATGTTAAAAGTGATTGTATGCATTTTTCGAATCGATAATGTAAATACCTATAATAGGTAGTTAATATTTTTATAAAACCGTTATTTTCTCTACAAGTTTGCTCTATATCTTAGTAGTTGGGTTGTACTTAGGTCATATTGATATGTTGAGTGCAGTGCGGTAATTAATCGCTGTAGGTATATACTAATTATTATACTACGCTGCGCTCTTTACATTAGCCCAAATGACGGAAAACGATTTTTCTTTCGTGGTGGCGCCAATCGACTCGATAATATTATATAGTATGTATATATATATACATTTAGTGTATATAATATTAAGTACACTGTTCAGTAGCTGCTGCCATGTATATAATATATGTATTATAAGGGTTCATTAATAATATGTATAATAAATTCAATGGCCCTCGGGTCAAGTCGCGGCGCGTCGTCTTCTGTCCTATATAATATATATTTATATATATTAATTATATATATATATATATATATATATAATATTATGAGTTATGTTCTATTACTATATTTAGAAAATACTAAATTGTTTTTCTTCTCTCTTTATTGATAAAATAATTATTTATATATATCGGCACTAACTACAGATGACTACTGCTGCAGTCTGTGGACGTTACAACCAGTTAAGTCAGCCATTAACTCGTATACATATTACCTATGTCCTATACACATTATACATCCATATAGATACAACACGTACATAATCTGCGGTGCAACGAACGTTTAGGTATATATAAGTTTTCGTCCGCTAATTGGATACGTTTTATATTTTCACACATAATTTATGTATAGATAAATTTCAAAAATATATGTCAACCGTAATAATAAGTTAATGCGAAGTCGTATCATACAAGCATATACATGGGTATAATAAAGGTGTATATATACAGAGCGCATCTCTGCGCAGAAGCGTAAACATATATATGAAATTATAAGGTTTTGTAATAAAATTATCTCGCGATTGGTATACATCGATTTATACTGTCACGCGTACGATCTGTATAAGAATAAAAAACGCATAGTTCGAGTGAAGAAATTAAGGATAGAGGATTAAAAGTGGTGTTTGTTTGATGTACAATCTTCAAAGGAATTTAGTTGTGTTCTATTTACAACTTAAATTGCAATTGATCTAAAGTGTAAAGATAATAATTCTGAAAACATATTTGAATTTGGCGCAGTCTATTTGTGATTTTCTAAATTTTTTATTTTTTTTATTTACAAAGCATAATATTATGCAATAATAACATAGGTGCCTCTCCGTTTTTAGAATGACTTTATTTTTTTGGACGGTGAGACTTGACTTTTTTGCGAGAGACACTCCGTATTATGAACGCAATGGTTAATACCACTTGAATGTGACAGGTACTCAGACTCTGGACATTTCTAATGTATAAAAAGTAAGTACCTATACCTATAATAAAGTAAATGAGCAAAAAGTAAGAAAAAAATGGAAATTTACGTGCCGATCGTATTAACGTATATTATACTTTTACACATAACACGTGCTCCATAGATCCCGGCTCAAGAGCAATGGATAATAATGTATAAAATATATTTTATGTGATATATGGCAGCATTTGGCCGCCATCGAAAACGCGCGTTTCACGGTTGTCGGACGAACGCATGCCGATAACTGTTTTTCACCTATTAGGCCCGCTGAGCATAATATAGGCACCTACACCCGTTAAAGCCATTTTACGGTTTTCATTAGTCACAAACAATATAATAATAATATGCATAAACGCTAGTGATTTTTTATTAAAGAACACTCATTTCAAAAACGATATAAGTCCATTTTTAAAAATTTAAAATATTTTTTTTCTTTTACATCATATTCGTTACAAAAATACATTTTTACTTTTTCTGCTTATTAAATTACATTGTACATTTTTAATTTTATATTCTAAAGCAACTACCGAAGGCAGAATATTTCTTGGAGTAGGTATGTAGAAAACTGAATTTCAGACTAAATTAAGTAGTTCATTATATTTATAACTAAATAATAAACTTATAAGTTATATGTATATATTTAAAGTTTTTGTGATGCGAGAAGAGTGTTACTGGGGTATTCCACAGAATGTTGGCCCACTTCTCCACGCGCACATTTAAACTTAAATACTTATAAGTTATAACTTATATAACTAAGTCGTTTCAGAGTGTAATTATACAACGGGTTACCCGCACACAATAACTAACCCTCTATATTTGGCTACCGCTATAGACGTACCGACCGACTTTAACCCATCATTTCAGAGCTACGAATTAAAATACATAGTAAGAAATTAACTGTGTAAGGAAGTGATAGGAGAACTTTTCGATGTCGGAATCAATAAGTTGATTTAACGTATTACTAAATACATTAAAAGGGACAATGACTTTTCTGAAAATAACTGACATTATATATCACATATCATTATAGTTATTTTTTTTTTTAAAAAAATACACAAAATAAACTTATGATCTTACCCTATAGTATTTAATGGAGAAATATGATAGCGTTCTTGTTTGTTTGTTTATATAAATAATAACATAGCCTAATTTTACGCAAATTATACGAAGATAAATTATACAGATATATGCGTGTATTTTATAATATATGTATATATTATCGATCGGATGGGGATTTATTTGATTTAAATTTTCGAGGACACTCCACGTGAATGAAACTAATGATGATGATGATGTGTGAACACGTGTCCAAAGCGTATACAGTTAAGATATTATATATACACATAATATTATTATAATAATTATCGTTAAAGTATAATATATAGCTTTTAGGCACCTACCTCTATATCATATGACATTATAAACATAATAATTCGCGATGTACGCTGGTTAATTAAGCTTATACTATACATATATACATATATATGTGTGTGTGTGTGTATGTATATGTACATATGAAGGCGCGCGACTCAGAGTTTTATATTATCATATGTGTTAAACGCTCGTCGAGTCGGATCAGAATACAATTACAAGGTTTTATGTAAATTCGGTGGGTACATTAAAATATTATATATATACATGATACATCCATTATGTGTATGTGTGTGTGTGTGTGTGTGTGTGTGTGTAAACACGGTTTAAAATATACGAAATCAAATTATTTTTATTGCATTTTAAGTAGGACGTCGTACAAAGTGTACAGATATACATGCACGCATACACATGTAATAGGTGTATATTATATATACAACAAAACCGTATAAAAACTGTGAGCGCTTCATGTGAAAGTTTCGGGTGAGCAATAAATGCGCCTAATGACGAAGTACAGACTTCGCGACGTTAGTGATTTCTTATACGGATAATAATATTACTTAAGTCATCAATTCAAAACGAAAAATATTCTTCCGATTGGTCGTCGAATGCTGTATAAACGCCACGAGCGGACTACCAAAAAAAAAAAAACAAACTGTGTTCAAGTCACATAGATGATTGTTTTGTTGTTTTAAAGACACTACCTGTTCTCATTATTAGAATTTGCTATATTTAATAGTATAAAAGAAAAACTGCTTTCTTTTGTAAAGTATTACGTGAGACAAATCAGTCATTTTTTTTAGTGCGCACATTACTCATCGTTAAAATGTCAAATGGAGTTTTATCAAACTCTAACGGAAAATATACAATTATTGGCATATCTAGATGAAAAATAATAATAGTATACTAATATCGATGTCCACTTGGAGTAATATTATCATCGTTATGACGTACCAACACATAGGTAGTTGAGATTTAAACGAAATTTCGTGGTCCAGCGTCATAACGTATACACCATTAGTACATCCGATCATCATATGACTTATAATAGCGTCTATATTAAGTTATAGATATATATATACACGCAATCATGATCTATACCAGTGGTGTAACTTACAGCTGAGTGCCTACGTAGAGGTACGTGTTGCAGCGAGTCACGCCCACGATTACAATAATATAATAACAATGTATACGTACAAATCGTCTCGGTGTGACGACAACAACCGCGTCTAACTGTCGCGTTTATAATGTAATATCTAAGTATAATACAATACACTTCATATTAGACTCGCCGTAATATTATATTATAATATATTATGTATGCGATGTGTACTGTTTGTTGTTATAAACGATATCGTGTTGTCTGCAATTCATTATCTAATGCAGCTCGTCGTGCCCGTCGCGCTCTTTTACCACGGTTGTCGTTTTCATCCGATAACGGTGTCTGGTTATTTTTTTTTTTTTTACTCCTGTTTGATGCTTCGATTTTCACGTCTTCGTCGTGTCACCACCACCAGTGATGGTGTTCGCCAACCGAATCGGGTCCATTAGCGCGGATCGACATCTGACACACGACGAGAGTGTTCCTGCATGATGGCGGCAGTGGAAGCTGTGCGCGTAACACGGCGTCAAATAATATATGATATATATATATATATATACACAAAGCAAAGATTTCGACGACGAGGTTATCGAGACACGGTTGATCCGTCGCCCGCAGTAATAAGGAGTGGGCGAGCGAGGGTTATAAGATAAAGGAGAGGGGTGAGACGGCAAAAAGGGATTCGTGATTGCGGACGTGGCAGGAGCACAGGGTACACCGAACCCCCTCCTCCGATACATGTATAGGATTAAGAAGGAGAAAGTGCAAAGTACGAGCAGCGAGAACCGGAGGGCTGACGGGGTACGTGACGAGGATACAAAAATATACCTTCAGCGCGCGGACGGTGGGTGGTTGAGTGGGTGCGGTAGGGCCGGGGAGACGAGAATACCTACTTTCCGACCGTATACACATACACAGATATACTTATATATATATATAAGTCCTGGCGGGAAAGCCGAAATCGTGCTCGGCGCACCCGTAAAAACTGCGCCGGCAGACGTGACGTGAGCTCGTCGACCGTACAAAAATATATATACACGTATAATACACGCACACATTTATGTATAGAAACACTCAGACGCGCGAAAAACGGCGGCAATAATATAAAAACGGAAGCGGCTTTGGGAAAGTACCCTCCGACGACGGAGAAGATGGCGTGATGTCGGTGAGGCTGCAGCTGCGGAGGGCTGCGCTGCTATTGTACCGCGATACCATCAGCCAGCTCACGGTATTATTATACAACGTTATTATTATGTTGCGGGTATATTATATCGTGCGACGTATACCACTAACACGGTAGTAGTAGCAGTGTTCACATCAGTGTCCATTCTAGCAAATTACAATATTATGTAGTTTGCAATTTGTTACATTAAGTAATATTAATATGTTTGGACTAGTTCAGCAAGAATACTAGAATTTCGACTATAATGTATGATATTACATACGACTTGCGTCTAGAACGTCACAATATATTATCGATAGTTATTTACAATAATGGAATAAATTATTTACTATTCGACAATAACGCATAGGTCACTCGAAAACATTGCGCGCGTGTACGATAATAACTAATAGTATAATATCATAATAACGCGTAATCCGTTATAAAGAGCGAAACGATTGCGGGATTACGCGGCGGGCAAAGGTATACACAACAACGTGTATAAGCGTAGATCCGAATAAATTATCGGAGAATATGGGAAAAGTCGACCAAAACGGCGACGCTAATCTTGATAATTAATTAGTCGACGAGACGCGGCGTGCTCGACAATAATAATTCGGTGGCGGCGGCTGCGACGTACACTGTGCAATGTGCATACGATTATGATCATTTCTCCGGCGGATATATATGTATATAGTCAGTTTCCTCGAATGCTGCAATGCACACGAACGTATGATTGTCGTCAATGTGAAAACATAGTCTATAATGCAAGGGTGTTTGTGTGGGCCACACGAATAAATAGGTACAACAATACCAAGAGTCAAAATGTTTGTAGATACATTTTATATTATTTTCATAAATGTGTACTGAAAAAATAAAATAAAATTCACAGTAATAACAAGTGAATTTTGATTTTATAAATAAAACGAGAGCCACAAATTGGCCATCCCTTGTCAATAACCTTATATAGATGGATATTTAGCCAATTCTTATTTTTTTAGGGTGATGGCTTCAATTTTAGATCCTGAGTAGAGCCTATGATTTTACAATCGTGTGGTTTTCCTTAAAAAAACTGTCATTATTAATTATCATAGTAAATTTCATCCAGCTGTTACTTAAGTGGGTCTAAAATAGACATTTTTTAGTATGCTCTTTGAAACCGCTCTGAATTGTTTTTCGCATTGTAAGGTAATTACTAATTATATCTTTGATTCAAATTTAATACATCCGTTAATTGGTGACCTATAATTAATGACGAGATACAATTTCGACATTAACCCTACAGCATAGCGATTACCCACTTGTCTATTTATTTTTTTTTTAATGTAAATTATAAGCTGCTACCATCTGTAGACAATTTGCATAACCATACTTACCCCCCCCCCCCCCTTCACACCATACATTTGTTAACTATCCGTGTTCTCTTAATCGTAATAATAATTATTACGTATTCTAGTATTAAACATAATATTATGTAAATGTCAGATTATAATAAGATTAATTATACGTCTAAAATAAACACATATAATAGCAAAACATCAACAATGTATTAATTTTGTAATACTAAAAATGCTTGAAAACTTGAGTTTTATTTTTTGAGTTTAGAATAATAATTGTTTTACCCAGCGCACTAATCCCCCGAGCGTGAGCCAAAACCTCTCGTCCAATATACCGATCACTGGTTATGATGCGCATGTGTAGTAGGTAAGTATTGTTATGCAAGTAGTTTCATGGATACCGACAACTCCGAGATCTATGGTGTAGGCGTACGCGTTGATAAACTCGAGCGGCCGAACTATATCTAATATAATAATAATAATAATAATATTGTAAAATATATAGGTACCTATAATTATACAGGTTGACATTCGAACGCCGGACGCGAGTATTGTTCGGGAAGGATGAAAAAAAATAATAGTTTATAATGTTACAGCATAAGACATCGGAACGGCGTGCGTACGAGTCGATTGTTTTTATTTCTCCTGGGCCGGTTAGGTAAAAACGCCGAAAAAAAAAATACCCGAAAAACAATGCGTCGCGACCGACAACAATATAAATATTATTATATTTTATAATATACGCGCTGTACACCTATTATGGAAGTATACGAATGAAAATACGTCCCGAGATCCGAATACGAGATACGGCGGCGGAGGATAAGCCACCGGCGCGCCTTTTCCCTGGTGCGGACTCGGTGGGGGGTCTGTCTGTCCGTCCGTCCGTCCGTCCGTCCGTCTGCGGCGCATTGTTGTTGTTTTTGTAAAATGTAAAGGGCGAGGGATCCCACACGACTTCAGCCGTGGAGTCGTCGCCGTTGTCGCGCGTCAAAATAAAACGGAAACTGATTATATTATTACGAGTTTTACGATGTACACGATAGGTAATAATCATATAACAGTAAATGATGGGTACAGACTTTGGACGCCCAAAATTTAAAAAATGTATTCGATCCTGATTTTTGCAGTTTTTAAATATTTATCATCACATTTTTCAAAATTCTTTAGATTTTTTTTACAAGTCGTGGATACCCTCCTCCCATTTGTTCAATAAGTGATTCAGTGGGTTAGTAAAAAAAAATTTAATGTATGTAATTAAAAATTTACCAAAAAAATACTTTTTTAGTGATTCAAATGTTTATACTAAGGATGCAATATCTTTAAAATGGTTTTACAAATTATGAATGCTAATGGATTAATGTTAGTTGCTAAAATCTTAAAGTCACCACAGTCTTCATATTATATTCTAAGCCAATGATCAAAGAGCTATTATCCTTTGTAAGATAAAGTTAAGCAATTCAAAAATAATCCTTTAAATAGGAAAAGGGATCCACATATGAAAATAGAAATTTATAACGCTCTGGGATACTTATAACATAATCTTAGGATAGGTTAATGATAAAATTTAAATAATAATAATTGCTATATTGAAAGAATAAGGAGCTTATAACAGTAATGAGCTACATAATAAAGGGATGAGGATCGATTTTAAGACCGAAAAATATCTTACTGTCTATTGTATACTGAACTACACGTCTGATGATTCCCGTTATAACGAAATTCGTGCTAAAAGCGACTTGGGACGCAAAACAAACGAATTCCGCTAGACAAAAAAGACGCACAGAGAGCAAAAGCGCGGATGACGGTTTTAAGACGGTAAAAAATTTAAAAAACCGTTTGCGAATTCGTTTTATTCGTTTTTACCGGTTTTGCCAATCGGTCCGGAAACGTCGTTGCCGTTCGATCAGTACATAATACAAACATAGTAAACGCATTATTATAACATATATTATTATTATGCAAGCAGGTATATAGTTACGCGCATCCGTTGCGACTTATATTCTCGCGCACGCGGATGTACCTATATACCTATATATATATATAAATATACGCAGTGTAATATAATTGTATAGATGCCTGCAAAATCTTCGTCGCGTCGCGGTCGTGGGAACCTATCGATCTGCATATTACAATAATATTATAATGTATAATATGCATATAGGCGCGCACGAAGAGGTTCCTCTCCGTATCTGTAATATTCAATACCGTATCAATGGAAAGGGTTCTGCCATCGCTTCGGTAACAATATAATATATATGATATATAATATTATACCCGCGATCTTTCGGGCGCGTATGCAAAAAAGGGTACGTCCCGCGTACGCATATGCAGATGATATATCATTCAGCGTGTGATATGTACGGCGGTGTAGAATCGGTAGGTTGTACCCCGCCACCACCGCCGCCGCCGTCATCGGCGAGAAGACACCTATTTTAAATAACACACAATCGCGCCCCCTTCGTTTTTACGAAATCCAAAGCCCTCCGGTCTCATCCTCCGGAAAGTAAAATTCAAATGAACCCTTTTTTTCTCATGGTCTCGCCGCGCCGACGGAGGAGGAGGGGTGCAGCAGCAATAACAGGTAGATCCGCCGCGGCCCCCTCGCGCCCGTACATATGCAAACTAACGCTTAAAAAAAAAAAAAATAATAATAATAAAACTACACTAAGTTACCATTCAAATTTTATGCAAAGGGGCCTTTCTTCCTATACGTATTTATACATATGCGCACTTCGTATAACCCTTTTTACCGACGATTTTTTTTCCCAGGTAACAATAATAACAGCGAGACGATAATAAATAATAATAATAGTCGCGCGTATTTGTATATAGGTATGCATATTATAATATATATATAATAATATGTAATAATATTATAATGCTCCGGCGTGCGGGGTGGTGCCGCGGGAGAGGAAACGCGGGGCGGACCGTCCGGATAGACGCTCCGCGTGATGAGATGAAAAACGAGATGACGATATATTATCGTATTGCTGCGACGAAGTATGCGACGAAGATGGGCTCAGGGGGTACGGACGTTATGTGTTGCAGTGTCGTCGTCCCGGACTCGGCCGTTAATTTTCGTATGATCTTCGTGTTTTATTATTCCTATTGATCTGTGCGGATATTTGTTGTGGATGCTGCAGAGCGAGAGCGGGTGAAAGGCTGCGGCCGCGCGGTTACGACAGAACAAAAACCGGCAAAGTCGGGAGTGGAACGGAAAAAAAAACCGTTTCTTTTTCATCCCTCTCAACCAGTCCGCATCTGATTAATATTATGCAAATTTTAACGTTTTTTTTTTATTTGTTCATTCCGCTCATTCTTCTTCGTCATCTTATTTTCGCGACCGTTGCGTGTTCATAGAACACACTGTACCCATGTGGGTACGCGCTTGTTGCACCCGGTGGTCCGTTACGTATGCGCGATCGCAGAATCCGACGTCACAGCCATATAATATTATACGGCTTTGGCGCCAAACGGTATATGCATAACATATATATACATCATTGTACGCTATTTCGTCGCGTTCGCCGACGGCCGATTTGAGCATAAACTGTATAATATTATAATGAACACATATAATACAATAATTATAATAATACGACAACAATTAGCAAATGCCTAGAGCGCGTGCCGCGTGTGTATTTAAACCCCTGTTATATAATATAATATATACACGAGTTGCCCCGCGTGTCGTCTAGTTAATATTCATTCGCGATAATTTATTTAGAATATTATCATTATTAATTAAGATTCGTATATTATACCTGCCGCGGCGTATGCATACATATATAATAATACTCTCGCTTCGGCAGGTACCCCCCCGACGAGATAAAAATCGAGTGAGTACGCACACGCGCGCGAACACACACACACATGCACAACAATCATAATATTGTTATTATTTTCAAAACGTCGAGCGCAATTATTATTGTAATTTATATTATATTATTATTATCATACCGTATTATATTATACGTCATATATTCGCGGTCGGCGGTGAGTATACCTACCTATCTATTAATAATTAACGCAAACACGCGATGATGTATTATGGAAATCGTGTCAGCGCGCGCGCGCTCTTTAAGTATATTATATAATATATAATACCTATTTCCCGACATGATAGGTATCACATATTATTATTAAATTGATCGCTTCATCGTCGTGGAGTCACATCGACAAGTGTCCGGGCGAGTTAATTATTAATTGCGAATAGTATATAGGTATTATAATACGAAATTCGTATATAAATATATTATAATATTATTATCATGACCCGTTTGACGCGGTCCACATCATAATAATTTTCATCGGTCGACCATCTACCCATGACCTACAACACGCAATGTCATATATTGTATATTATCACATATTTCAGTGCCTATATAGTCATCAATATTGATCAGTCACTTGCTGTTGGTCGCCTATAAGGTTTTATCAGAAATATCAAATTATTTTTTGTACAAAATGTTAACGCGAATAGTGATTTTTGTAATTACTAAGTATTCAGATAATAATTATAACCAGTGGTGTACTCACGAGGTGTTGTCAATGCAATATATTTTTTCTTGCAATGTCTTGTTAGTTATTTTATAGAAAACTACAATGAATAGTCACACGATTTTCCCATTGTATAAAATCTCAATAATTATTTTCACTTCTCAGTTCAAATTATCAAACAAAATCTAAAACAAATAAATAGCAAAATTAACCATAAGAAGTTAGTATATAAATTAATGTTAAATTAAATTTTATAATGATTTCAAACATCGTTGTCGGTTTGTCACTAAGTAATAAAATAAATAATATATATATATATAAGTTGTCTTTGGTATATTAGTTAAAATATCTACTATGTATAGTCACTATACCACGTTACAGCAGCATTTATATTCTCAAAAGGCCATTCATATTATCAAAATTATATACATGTATATGTATACAGCCATGAGTACAGAATGAGTTACATGGTTTCCCGTTATTCGCGCATTAGCATCACCGCACTATCTAAATAAAAAAATTTAATAATATATTTTATTATAGACAGCGACAGCGACAGCATTATAGGATTGACGCCAAAGATTTAGCAGGGACACGTTGACAATTTTCGATCATAGTATTATACCGGTTATGCGGTATAGGTACCACCCAACCACGATGACTATAATAACCATATTAATATTATATAATCAGTCGTAATAATATTAATATTATGATAATTATTATTATCGATACGAAATTAGTTTGCAAAAACGACGTTTTTATAATAAACACATGAAAACTTTTTACGAATCGACCGGTATTTCAGTATGGTATGACATTAAAATCGTATTCAGACGATCATAATATTATTTCAATGTTGTCACGGTTGAACAAAAATATCTACTTAATTTATATTCTAACTGCAAAAAAATTTGTTAATTTTTACAATTTTTATGAACTTTGTCAAATTCTAACTTATAAAAATATAATATTAGATAAAAAACTTTTATGACTGTTAGTTATAAATTTTTGGTATTTTTTTTAATTGTTAAATTTAAAACTTATGAGAAATTTGACATTAAATTTTCAAGCTCTACTACTCAGCAACAAATAATTTTATTATTAATCGACATTTATTTAATAAAAATAAAAACTAAAAAAAATTTAAAATTTCTTATGCCTATAATAGTCGAAAAAAAATCGAAAAATGTTAATAATTTTATAATAAATAAAAAAGTTTCTACGGTTATTCATTTTTTAGATACCCCAAAAAATTTAATTGATTTTGTTAATTGGATTTACGTAAAAATGTTCATGCTAACTTTTCCCATCTATGAAAAAACTGGAAGTTATGTCTCTTTAAAGTATCAACTAGATCTAATTTTCTACCTAAACCCACCCTTATTAAAAAATCAAGACATTTTTACTGTTTCAAAATGTGATAACAGACAGAAAAAACACACATTATCATTGTATGAAATTAATACATTGGTCGCTCTACCCAGAATCTAAAAACTTTAATAGTATGTTTTATTTTATATATATATAGTACCAAGAGTCGTCAACGTAAATTATATTGTCGAAACTAAAAATAATTAAATTGATTTCGCAAGAGATATGTATATATTCAGGTGAATATAAAAAAAAGTAGTTTTATAAAAATGTATAAAAAGTTAGTAATTTACTCATTAAACGTAATTACCTGTTGAGGAATTCACTTTGATTCTAACTCGTCATCATTCGTAGGTATTTATAAATACGTAGAGTGGCTGCGTTGTGTTATTGATTAGAAATAAAAATTATAACTCACCGAATTAAAAAATTAAAAATCTAAAACTAACTATTGATAATTTTGCTACCTAGGTATCATAAATATGTGAAATATATAATATGTTTATAATTATACTTAATAAAATATTGTATATATCACGGTACGAAACTCTTATATCTTTAGAAAAGCATGTATATATATAAACCAATTATTTTAGGAACATTTTTTTCTACCTACTTCTTTGGTGTAGGTTCTTAAATTAATTATTTAAATGTAAGAGATAAAAAAAAATCGTTAATGATATGTTTACCTATAGCAGACAATTTTTTTTAGAAAATGTAGATAACTCGGTTTAAAAATGATGAACAATGTCTTTCTATTTTTGTTTATCCTTGTATAATATGTATACCAATGTATTTTTCAAATTATCATTATTAAATTGATTAGTTGCACTTATTAAGAATATTACTACTAGCCACTGACTAGATTTTCAATTTTTTATTTTTATATAACCATTTATTTGAGTGTATAATGTTTATTGTCTGCTTTATAATTGTTATAATATTATATAGAATCGACAATGATGTGATTTGAGATTCTGTTAACAGTATTGCGATATGAAGACAATATTTTGCGTTAATAGTAAAGTAATATACTTATATATTGTATAGATAACATATTTATAATACAGTAATATAAACTGGATCTTCAATGTTTGCAAACACGTTATTCAATTGAGCAATGAATTTTAATGTGTTATTTTAATTATAATATTATTATCATTTATGTGTTTTCGTACGCGATGAATATACATTATACAATGTACATTTATAGGTACGATATTCATATATTATATAATATACAGCTAGGTAAGTATGCTGAGAGTGAAAAAACTTAAATGACGTATAAATCTATTAACAATAAATGCAATGTTTAAAATTTTAAAATAAGAAATTAAACTTCCTTTTAATAAGTACTATGCGCGCAGGTACGTGGGAACGAAAAAAAAATACATTCATAAAGTAATAAATAAACAATAATAAAAAAAACCAGAAGCAAAAAAAAAACTGATCGTAAAATTTTGATTTAGCTTAATCGAAAAAAAATAAAACGATTTTAGTGCGCTTTATAATAATAAGATAATAATATGCTACATACACTACAGTGAGGTACGCTTCAATAACGACGTTGATCTATCTACTTTAATAATTGTACTTTAATAATTGTGTATTAAGTCGCGTTTTTCCATGGCCAAACGAATATTTTATTATTATTATTATTTATCAATACAATATTTTTTACGTGTACGTGTATAATAACAAATGCGGGAGAGAGACCGTTTTTTAGTTAATTCAGTACTTGAGTATACATTAAAAGATTTTTTTAACTGTTCTTTATATAATTATATGAATATTATATAGTATATAGGTACTCAAACAGTATTATAAAAGAAAATCGATGTATTGAAATTATTTGCACGGCGATAATTTAATGAAATTTCCTCAAAGACTCGTGGCATTACAAAGATAAGTATTAAAAGCGGTTAAAGAGTTTAAACTGTTTAAAGTTAAGTAAATTTTAACTTATTAACTAAACTTACTATAGTTTAAGTCTTAACTGAGTTATTTTTAACTTAATGCATTTATCTCTACGTTGACTTAGACTAAACTTACGGTTTTTAATTTTTTTAATTATTTTATTGGAAAACATTAGTTACCCGTTTAAAAACAATAATAGCAAAGAGCCAATGAATTATATTCGTAATACCTATACTTATAATTATAGTTATTAGTGAATACGATTATCATAAATGGTAGACGTTTTAATTTAACTATATATCTTATAATATTAGTATGTTATTATTTATTTAGTATAATAATGATACCTATGTTGATGTATTATTATACATTTAGTTTTCTAATTCCTTGCGCATTACTCTTTTGCAATAGTATTTAAAAATATTATATTTTCTACTAAATAATAAGTAAAATGGTAAATTGTGACTATTGGTCAGTTGGTCGATTTTTGCGTATAGTACTTCATACTCGGGTACATAATATTTACATTTGTATTGAACATACACACGATGAGCAATAATAATTTTTCATGCAATTTTTTAAAAATTAACTTTTATTTTTGACTAAAACCAGTATATTTGGTCGATATTATAGTATATATTATACGTTTATTAGTTTTTGAATTAGGTACAACCAAATATCATAAATCATTAATCTTAAAAATTAAAAGAAAATTTAATGAATTTCTTAACTGCAATATTCAAACACTCATAAAAATTATTTTGGATTTAAACTCAACTTATTTTTTTTATTTAAAGTAATAAAGCAAATGTATGAGAAACTTTTTCAAAAAAATTCCCATAAAACCACAAAATCAAAATTGATTTCGTAAAAAACCGGTTTTGCTTAAAAAATTTCTTTTTTTCCTTCATTTTTTTTTTTTTTACCAGCCCCCTTAAAAATTAATCAATAACTTTTTTACTTTTGACTCCTACCCTTAACTAAAAACTAGATTAACTTTCATACCTGTAAAAATACTGAAGTTTAAAATCGATGCATGTTTATTTCATGTAGGTATAATAAGCCATTGCTAATCGCTAAATATAATAAAAATAAAACACACATCATTGCAAAATCAATATATTCATCGCTCTGCAAAGAATTTAAAATAGTTAACTTCAATAAACCGAGTTAAAAAATAGCATTAAATTTCCCAGCTTTTTATGTGTATAACTAAGGTACTATACGATATACCTAGGTACCTATTCGTTTTGGTAATAAAATCTCAAAATGCACGCGAAGCACAATACAATAAATAATATGCTCAAACCTCGTGTATTTCCAGTGACGATGGCATGCCAATATGCAATGAAGATTTAGACGAGTGCCTAAATTATTGCTTATACCTATTATATTAGTATAATTATTTCGCCGAACGCCAAATCATGTAGACCATCAAACAGCGTGTTAGATAATATACCTACGCCTTAATAAATAGTTATGAGCATATATACAATGATAAAATTTATGAATCTTAATCAAAAAATTCAGCAGTGCGCAATATGTACTTATACTACTTATATTTTACGTATATACAAGCGCATATATTATGTATAAGGGTTACGCGCGTGGTATATGTAAATTTGCCGTGTGATTTATAACCGACTATTGCAGCGGTACCGCAAACGGATATTGTTGTGCGAAATTTATTGAGTTTGTTTTTATACTCCCTCACTCTTCCCCATATTTGGTCCAAAGAATTGAAGTTTTTGCGTAGGATTTTGTTTTAAGCCACACCTCACCTGAGCTGCTGGTCCAAATTTGTTAACTAAATATTATATAATACTTATAAACTTATTTCATTTATTCTTCAAACTATATTAACACGTATTGCTCACATTATTCTGTTGGTCAACTTTTAGATTTTTTAAAAGAAAAAAAAACATTTCATTACTTGGTTTGTTTACATCTGATTTATACAATTTATACTATTACTTATATTTTTATTTTATCAAGTATATTATTGTTTAATATTATACATACTATACTGTATAGTGTAATACTATTTCAATTTTTTTTTAAATATAATTTGAACGAGAATAAAAAATTAGCTTAAATGTTTATATTGTAAATTTTACAGTGTAAAATATATATTTTTACGGTTAAGTGTCGAAAATCTTGAATAAAATATTATAACGGGTATTATACGAAGTAAATTGGCTAATCCTGTTTTGAAATACATTTTTATTAGGAGTAACCTTTTTTTAATTTTTATATAATATTGTTGGCAGAAATTCACACTTTCCATTACTACGATTGAGCATCGACATTATATATAGGCGCCCAAATGATTTGATATGTTAATTTTTTAACAAGACAAAATACGTTTACAGGAATATAAAATGTATGCAAACATATTTTAATAAGACCGAAACGTTTTGAATACTTTTTTTATTTATACTTAATAGAATATTATTTCACATCTAGGTATTTTATGATAAAAACAAGTAACGCGCAACAGTTATCATTTTTGGCGTTTTTGCGTCTTTTCGGTTTGTGTTTGCGTACCTATAACGCGTGGGAATGGGAAATAAAAAATAGATAAATCAGTGAGTTAATGAAATAAAAAAAAACAAACATCGTATTCACGAAAGATATCAGTTATAACGCGAGCATGAGTATAAAATATAATAATAATAATAATATAACCAAGCCGGTACGAAACATAAATACACGTTTTCATCGCATCGTGTATTCTCAAAAGTTTAACCGGTTTATTTTTTTTTATGTAACGTGGCGCCTGTGTCATTCGCGATAACGCGCCGGCTGCTAATATTATACATGGTAGGTCGTAGATACCTCGTTTTGGAAAAAATTTATCATTATTTTTTTTCCGATGAGAACCGTTAAATAAAAACGCCATTAATATTGCTGTATCCGGTGCGATGGTCTTGAAATAAATAGAGAATTATCGTCAAAAATCGATTTCACCAAACCTATAGACCTGCAAAGAATTTGTTTTTCATAATAAAACTTAACTTTACCGATAGACGCACGTGTACTTCGATAAAAAAAAAAAAAAATTAAAAATAGATTAAGATTTTAGTCCGTAAATTTAATACTATCAAAAGCCATGAAATATCTTCTTGAAATAATTGTGCACTCAAAAATATTAAATTAATTTGCATTCAACATAATGGTATACATTAAAGAGTTCCGAAGAATAAACGGAATTTTTCAAAATAAATTCACAATTATGTTTATGCCATTAAAATGATCTACCAAGTATGATGAATCCAAATATGTAATAAAATTATAATAAAAACAATTATATGCATTTATATGCACTAACGTTCGAAATATGTAAAATAAAATGTCATATTGATAATGGTAATGTTTTAAAACAAATTTGAATTCAATATTTGAATTTAGAATGAAATTCATTAATACACAAAATCATTAAATTCACAGTCCATCTGATAATATTTATTCGAATAATGTGTGTTAATCGTTTAAAACATTTTTAGTGTAACAAATATCTGGTAAATAAAAACTAAAAATGAATGCTAGTTAAACATACGAAAACTATAATAAAAATTGTATAGATATAATGGGGTTGTCCCTTTTTTGTTGCTATTATGTCGGTTATAATATTTACAATATAAATTATTTCAATAGCTGACTATAATTTCAAAATCTTGCGATCTTATTATGATTATTATTTCGTACAAAAACTCAAAAACTTATTGATGACATTATGTTTTTTTTTTTTTTTATTAACATTTAAAAAAATAATAATATTCAATTTACAGTAAAAACGTTTAGAGTTTCTCATTTGAAAAAATAAGTTAAATATAAAGCAAAAAAAAATAATAATATTAAAAATAATTACAATAATTGTCTAGAAAATGATAATAGCTATATATTACTGAACACAATAATTTTGAGTACCTACCTAGTATGTTTTTTTTCAAACTATATTAAAGACTAAAATATGTATACAGTATGCCTGTTTTTATATTTTTAAAGACTACCACATTACAGTAAGTACCTAAATTACAGTTATTATAGTTGTAAAAACATTTAAAACGAGAGACCACGTCGATTTTAATGATAACAAAACAAAAATTACCCGGAAAACGAACCTATGTAAAATTAATGTAAATTCATATTAACTCGTAAAATTTACTAAGCTTTAATGTCTTAATTCAAGTTTTATGTAGTCTACCACGATATCGGTATTCTGCTCACCATTGCAGCTAGTATATTGGTGTATAATGATATAAATTTCGATTGATCACGGTCGAAACGGCCGAGGCGATTGAAAAGAGAAAACGATCGGATATGTCGGTTGCCGCCGGCCGGCGGAATTTGTCCGATAGAGAAAAAAAATAGTATAAAAAGGTCGGCGAGGAAACGGAAACATCGTGTTTCCGGTGGAAAGATTCAATGATCGGTCGTTGTTGATATATATATACATATATATGTATAGAAAACTTGTTGGCCCTTCCGGGATGACCACCACCGCCACTATAGCCGCAGCCGCCATCCCATTTGTCTTTCCCGCCAAAAGCCGCAAGGCTTTATTGCCTTTTCGTTCGCGTATTAGCAGCGCATACTGCGGCGGTGACCCTTTTTTTCATCATCCCTCCTCGCCCGTCAAATCCTTGGCGGTGATTACATAGTGATAAACTGGTTTGGGGTTGCGGGGCGGGTTACGGGAGAGGGGGAAGCGGTAAAACGCATTTAGCCGAAACGTTCCACACAGGAATCGTTAATGAAATCTGTGATATATTTTTCTATTTCAAAAGTGGTGAACGACTTTTTTTTTTCATTTTTCAATGTAGTTTATTTACTTAGAATGATATTATATTATATTGCATTGTCCTGCGCCTATAACGGATTTGTCTACGTTTCTTGTTGTTCAAAAAAAAAAAAAAAAGATTTTTATTTTTCAGAATAAAATAAAAAAAATGATTTAATGTAGTTTAAATTCAAATGTTAGATTGTTAAATTATTAAAGTAATTTATGTATTATCTTTTCTTTATTATGTATTTCCATAATGTTTTCAAAGAAATAATCAATAATATATTGCACATAGGTTTAAAGATATACATAGCTTTTACTTATCTGTATACGTCTAAAAAGAAGACTAATAATTATAATCAATGTTCAGCCAAAACTATATAAACTTAAATACTTAATATCCATGATTCTCATATTATCATAAAGAGATGAGTTAAAAATTTAATTTGTGAAATTTTTATTTTAAAGAATGCTCATTTATTCCATGAATATAATAAGTTTGACATATATAACATTTATCACTAAATCCTTTAAGGTATATATTATGTTGTAGTTTATATTTATTAAAAATAACCAACAAGTATTTTAGCAAACTACTTTTCATTTATGCAATTAAATTCATATATTAAAGTTAAATGTATTCCTAAACTTTAATCGATATCTGATCAGTATATTATATTATATACATTGTTAAGGTTAGGACCTAACTTAGTCCGACTTTGGGAACAAACATCTTGGTGAAAAAAAAAGCTTAGAAATCTTGAAATCGAAAGTACAAAAACCATATAAAGGCATAAACAATAAACCATTTGAAAATATTTTACAAAAATTAATTTTTACAATGACATATTAAGTTTTTTATACGACATAAAAATTGGTTTTCTTTTCCAAAAACACGGTATACGTCCCTAGAAATGATCATGACGCATGTACATGTCATGTATTATATAAAAATATATTATTAACCTACGTTCAAAAAAATCCCCTGTATATGTATGCTACCCTTTTCGGCGATACTATTGTAAGATTGATTCACCCGTCGCCACTGCAGTGTACTTATACACAGGCATGTTTTTTGAGAACCTATATACCTACATAGGGTAGGTATGGGGCTCATACGTGCGTCATTTATACGGGAGGATTGAAATATGTCAACGCTTCGTCGTATGTACGGAATGATCTATTATTTTAGCGATACAGCATTTTCTATTGAATTTTTGTATTTTTTATACTGAAATATAGTAGATACTATACTACAATATATATCATAGTATTCGCCTTATATATTACACATTATTTTTTTATCATATTTTAGTGAGATTATATGACTTTTAATTTCTAATTTTAATATCTTAATTTCAGAATCGGAAACTGCGAAGATCTTAATTACAAAATTCCATTTATAAAATATGCTGATTATTGAACTCGTAAAACCTAGAAATCTCATTTTAAATGATGATGATCTAGTCTACAAGTATTCATTTTCTTCAGTATGTGATTTTAGAAAAGTATTCCAAGTTGTCATTAAAAAAAAAAAAAAAAAAAATTAAAACCAATAATTCGATTAATATATTATACTTATTACACTTGTATAATTATTATCATACGTTATAATGACATACATTTATATTTTTTTCAAAATCAGAGAAACTAATGGGAAAACAACCGGTGTAACCTGCAGCAGCATCGGACATCACTCGTATCGGGTCACCGCAGAAACAGGCTCTACTCACCCATACATTTACAAAGTAATACAAAGTATATAATAATATTGTAAACGAATATTTTAATTTTTGGCGATCCGTTTTCGCCACCAAATCCGTTTACGTATACGCATCGTCAACGACATCATCTGCCCCGCCCCAACCCCGATCCGGTCCATCTCATACGAATTGTGTATCGGCGGTGGACATCCGCACAGCATCACAATGGTCCGATTTGTTACCGCCGTGTCATTATATTATAATAATATAATATAATAATACTGCGCATCGCGTTCAATGCGAGTGCGGCTAGTGACCTCGGCATATTTCGTTGGCGTTGAAATACGATGAGTCGGTCTCGGAACAATCGACGTGAAACCTTAAAACGAAATTTTGCGCGAGCCGCGCGCGATAAATTCGCCCGGCGTGCCGGTAGTCACGTTATTATTTTTATTATTACCGTAGCATTTGTGATCGCATGGCAGTCCCAGTGAGTTATGCTAAAACTCGTATTTGATATTATTTTATACTGTCCACGTGTGGCGATGCTGAGTTATTATTATTATTATTCTTTGAAAAATACAAAAACCGCAACGCCCCGTGGCGTTTGTAAGTATATTATAATACATCATAATAATAAATAGGATCTACGCTCGGGATAACGATATAGGTATGAAGATCTGCAGCGACGATGTTGTTTTGTCGACATATTATGCGATTATATATGATATTATGATATATATATCAACGGTTGCGGCAATTGCTAAAATGAATACTATTTTGAGTTTTCCGGATATTTCAAATCGTAAAACGATGGATTTTTTTTTTTTGTATAAGTATAATCGTAGTTTAACGTATTGCTGTTGATAAAAAAAAATACAGATCAATGGTTTGGTGACATTGTTATAGTCTCTTTGATTTTGTTCAATGACATTCGTGATGACAAGATAGTAGGTCTAACCTGACCGTGGCCTGAGAAAAATATATGATGTACATCTGCGTTCATTAACTATGGACGCTTATTTTACAATTATATGCAATAATATTAAATTAATAGTGAGAAACTGTGATGAGAAACCGTTTCGAAATTTTAACTCTACAGAAATCGTCGATTGAACCGCGGTCGCGATTCGCGTTGATGATGGGTCACCACTTAATATTACCATAAAAATCGGTGTCTAACATATATTTATAATACTTACTATTACTACTTCTTACTAGGTTCCAAAACCGGCGCCAACGACATATTGCCAAGTTTAAAATTTACATATATATTGTGTACATAATATTATTATCTGATCGGAACGCGCGTGTAAGTCTTAAATCGTAAAAAAAAACGTCGAAAACGTTGGCAATTCGATCATTTAAATGCGCTCGTATATAGTGTTCGATTTTAATACATATTATTATAATGTGTAATATAATAATATTGCATAACACATGCGATCGTTAAAAAAAACATATTGGACGTACACCGTAAACCGCGAAATAAATCTTTTTATGATCCAAACAGAGAGAGCCGGTTTCGTAAACTATCATCGGCACAAGCCATAGCTGGAGACCTATATAATAATAATACTATAATAATAAAATAACACGTATAACGAAACCTATCGGTCGGACGGCGAGGTGTCCCGCGAATGTCGTGTCGATCGACGTTAAAATAAACATTATAATATTTGTGTATACTCGGGATCTACAGATAAAATAATAATAAAAAAATCGACTGAAATCCCTAAAAAATAATTGTCAGATAACGTAGGAAATAATAATATTTTTAATACCGCGGTATACGTTTCATATAGTTATAATTATTATCATATCGCTCGCCTGTGTCGAAACCCGTTCGGTCCGAACTGCGGCTCTGCAGAATGTCAACAGTCTTACTACGACCGACCGACCAGAAAAACACCAAATAGTAATGATTTTGTGAAAACCATAAAATCGAGTAGCGATCCGATCTCAGGCGCATTAATCGCTCTTTTCCCCTATGTAATATTATAATCATTCTACGACTGTGCGTACCTATAGGTACCATCTGCAGCGGCGGTCTTATAAGTTTTTTGATTTTTCCGACGAGATCCGTTTCGCTCTCGCATAATAATATAATTACTTGTGCATAATATACGTGAAATTACTATATTATATCGTTCGCCCATAGCGAGTTCTGTACGTTTCCTCCGAACGACTTCAACATCGTTACGCGCACGCGATCCGTGATATCGACGAAGTAGCGGCAGCGCCGGGTCCTACATATTATCATTATTATTATTATAATACACGCGCGCATACTAATGCGGCAGGTAAACAACCCGAATCGGGTTTGGACGTTATTACGAATATAATTCGCGAAAATAAACACCCGACGCCATTTAAACGTATATAATATTATCATAGTAGTCATCATCGACGTGGTCGTATATTAACATTTTATATCTCGGCAGTGTACGTATATGAAAATATAATGATATATAACTCGACGACGAAACTCTCTCGCCGCGACGATAATCTTATGAACGCGTGTTCGTCTATAATAATATAATATCGCATATTATGTGTACTCGTACGTGTATGTGTACAAAATAAGTGTCCCGGTTTCGCGTCTCGCCAGACCGCATTCTTAGATCATATTATATACGCGTCCGTGCGGCGGTGGCGACTGAGAGCTCGTTTATGCCCGGCGAGACGACGGGGCCGTTTGACTTTCGATCCTAATTGCTGGCGCGTGTGGCATACAAGTACGCGATATTATTATATATCGACGTATTAGCCGATGTGTCGTATGTGCGACCACGTCGACCAATATTTAGAGCGAATAAATACACGTCGAAATCCGCGGATGGGTCGAGTTATGTTGTAGGTACATGCACACTTACCATGGACGACGCGATAAAAGCAGAACCGGTGTTAAGGATATAACGGTGAAGAGGCAGAGGAGACAATTTTCTCCGGGCGCACCCAACATTTCTAACGACTTGTGACATCGAATTTTTCAGGTCGGTCTCGATGATGGGCGATGATACATATTTTACGACGTTTTTCGTTACCGCCGCGTATAATATTATAATATGGTTTATGTAGGTACAGGAATTTGAACTCGTCCTATTTCCGACATTCCGCGATTTAACAAAGCGATAAAGATTCCTAATCAGATTTGAAAATTTGTCATCGAGTCTGCTCGAAATCGACTTTCTCTGATTTTTCTTAACAGTAATTACATATAGGTATATATAGACATTTTTTAAGTCCTATATTTTTCCAATTAACTTCGTTGTGTCTTGTACTGAGATACAATTGATAACTTGGAATAGACGATATCAAGAGATAGATTTCGCCATAGATTCAAATCTGTCTTCAAAACATCCATGTCGCCTGTGCAGAGATTTCAACAGGTCGCCGCTTTCCACCGTCTTAAATCAATATAATATTGTAAGTAGCCAGCAATGGTCACTGCCGGAGAGAGAGGAGTATGATTTCATGCCCGAGGAACTCTACATGGCTTGATGTAAATACTTTGCAGTTTGCATGGTTATGTGTGACTTTAAGATATTTCCTCTTTTCGTATAGGAAAAATATCGAAAAGTCGTAATTGACAGTAGTTTAAAATGCATATTTAGATATAATTGTTACGTATTGTAATAATATTATCACAATTATTCTTCATTCCTTTTATAGATGTGGTAAGTGGTCAAATTCTGAAATGTCTCAAGAGTGGTGGTGTACATTTGGCCTTCTCTAAATAAGTATAGTTCGTTACATATATACCCGTGACCTGGGCTGACTGGCGTGTGTGTGTGTTCAAACACCTTGAAAACGCATCTCGCGCTTAAAAATAAGGTCTTATGGCCATACTATGACGACTCAACGATAATAATATTTAAATACGAGTGTGTTTAATGGAGAAAAAAAACCTACGACTATCGTTCGTCGTCTATGTATACGCGTGTTAACCCGCGCACGGTGGATAGATTTATTTTATTTTATTTTTCGTGTTATGCAAATAACGTTTATATTCGACACCTCGGCCTTCTCGCCACAACACCCATCGCCCAATTTTCACTCCTTGAATTCGTCATAAACACATAATATACGCTATATACACATTAGTGTACAGTCAACTAACCCGCAACAGCTATACGACAAGCACGCAGTGCGTATTAATATATAGGTATATCGTATATATACTACACGTTTCTAGCCACAGCTGTCGATGATTGAGTTATGTTTATTGGTCGTTTCCGAGACGAAATAAACGAGCCGGAATCGACGTCCGACCAGAGTACCATGCCGGTCGCGTTGTTATTATACGTATAAAGTATCATGAGACGAAGAAGAAAAAAAGATATCGTTAAAATTCTTGACCTGGACGCGCGTCCCCTTCCCGCCGGCGTACGAGTATTATAGTGTCGTGTTTATATTATAATATGTATATATAACCGATCGCCCATGCGGTTTGACGACGATCGACGTGTGCACACTGTAGTTGACTGCTGCTGCTGTAGGATGCTGCAGGAGACGAGGACCTCGTTACCAATCATCCCGTTTAATCGATAGCATTATCGTTAAATACGACACTTTCAATTGTACGGGTTTCGGACACTATTAAACCGAATGTTATGTAAACTCGGACGAAAAAATACACATAAACAACGTCCACGCACGCGCATCGTGCGCCCTCATGCGTGCATATTATTATACATAATATAAATGAACACATATAATAATATATACTATATACTATATAGATACCCGCGGTGTACAAACGAAACGCATCGGTATATGATAACCTGTTTCCGTTACGCAATTCGCTGTCTTCGGCGCTCGTTTTCATATGAAATCCGTAATTATCCGGTCTTCGCGTATGGTAGGTAAAACGCACAAAATTACTACACAGCCACGGCGTATTATAAGCAATGCACCGGGCCAAACGATCCTCAAAGCGGCTCGTCGTGTACATGGATGTAATTATATTATTACGACCCGAGTTCGTTAAACCTGCAGATGCGCCGATAAAATGATTTTATTATAATACATATCCGCAACGACACGCCGGGTATAACCATAACTGTGTACGGAGGTACTGGAGTTTGTGTGTGATGGTCACCGCTCATCGTGTCCTTATCGACGATACCCATCGCTAAAATACGTCGCGAACGCCGATCACAACGAGCGGTATATTATATTATATTATATATGCTTTAATGCCGAGCTAGACTACGAATGTTCGCGGGTCGAAGGTATAATATAGTTAGTTAATACGTATAATATAATATAAATCACAGTATTTGGGTACCTATGGCAGATATATTATTATCGATTCGATACGAACGAGCTTTATAGTATAACATATTTAGGTTTGGTTACCATCAATCATCGTTATAAATCTAATTAATTATACTATACATTTTGGCAAAGTTTAGTTTATACTTTAAATTTAATTTTTTTATTAAATATTATCTCTATATATATTATTAATACCTATTGATAAATAACTGTCACACAATATTTTTTTTTTTTTTTTTTGGACCGAACCCGTGTTGTATTAAAATTAGTAAATTAAATTTGACGATAAGCGTCGTAAAACAATTACTGTTTAATTTAATAAGATACCTTAATAGCGATTGACTGTAATCAGAATGTGCACGTAGTATTATATTTAGTAATATTACATCAATAATTATTTTCATAAAGCCATCTTACTATTGTATGCTTCTTCAAATATTCAAATATAAACAATTGTATAGAATTAAATAACAATATATTGTATAGGTAATACTATTAATTTTATACATTTTAAAAGTCGTAGGTATTTAGGAAAATGTATGAGTATAAGCCCAACAAATTATAAATCCGTATAATATTTTTTATAAAATACAATTCTTATATAGGTACTCTTAATATATAAATTGCACATCACGGATATAAGACATACTTAATTATGTAATTTCAACAAAAAAATCTGCACGTATGGTTTGCAATTTACGTAGAACATAAACAACTGTCCATAACGTCCGGCTATGGTATTGAGCGTGAACTCTTAAAAGTTAGGTTTTCACGCAAATTAATATAATTACACATACCAATCCTGCGAAGCAAGTAATTAAGAAACGCCATGAAATATCATATTATTTACATAGCTTAAATATTTTTTAATATACCTATTTTTTTTATTTTTTTTACCGCGTAAGTCCGAAGATATTTATCATAATATACAATACTTATAAATAATATGGTAGCGGTATAAGGCTAGAACGCAATTAACCATAAGGCAATAGAATATTCTATATCGGAAGTTTAACTTGTTTGTTTCTTACACATATCCTTATTCTCCATATTTTCATATCCTTATCAAAGGTCCCCTTGTGATTTAATAAAATATTATGGCTATTATATTACTATTACGCAGGTATGATTATTATACTTAAATACAATTAGCTATCACATCATAACCTAATAATCTGCTGAAAATCTAATAAACACAGTTATGCTCTATTAGGTATACTATATATACTTTTACAAGATTGTACTAGTAGAGCGTACAAAAACCACGTACACTTGATGTTTTCAACTCTGGAGGGCCGTGTTTTTCGAATGGGGCGTATAAATAGTATATTATAAAATGTAATGAATGATTTAATGACGATTGTCGACGCACAAAATACCTAGGTACCTCGAACGTATCTACCGTGAATGAACCGTGTCCTATCGTCCTACCAAATGAAAAGGAGCATCAGTGAGCTATATGTCTCTCCTGGTTGATTTAGCCGGTTTTCATCACTTGTAACTCGTTATACCTATTATTTTGTAGGTGGGTATATTATACTTTTGTAGTTATAATATTTTGAATTAGATCTTCAATATTGTTTTGATTTAATTAATTAATAATACCATTATAATATAGGTATATATATATATATATGTGTGTGTATGTATGTGTGTGTGTGTGTGTGGTGTGTGTGTGTGTGTGTGTGTGTGTGTGTGTAGTAAACAGTTGCTTCTATTTTGACTCTTGAAATTAATGCTGTGCATAATACAGTACGCTTATTACGTATATTTATAGTATTTTTACGTGTTTAATAGATGACTACACGATGATCCGTCACCTCATCATCTCTGAAATTGTTTTTACAAAACCAAATTACGAATTAAAAAATATGATGCTATAATGCTCGCGGCCAGGACGAAAACGTTTTCTTCTCGTTTTTAAATCATATTATCGTTCGAAATTACTAAATTTCTGCGAAAGACGTCGAATTAAAATTTAAAACAACTGCTCATAATATGTAATATTATATATAATTACGATATCTCAAAATAAATCTAAGAGCTGCCAAGCACGAAAAATGACCGCGAGGTGTACGGTGTGTGCGTGCACACTGCACAGTCTATTATATCGATGTCCATGAAGTTAGCTCCCCGACATAATAATATTGTATCGTTATCATTATTATATTATAATATTTACATGCATACGTAGTTATTGTGTACTACCGTTAAAGTCTCTCGATCCAACACCACACGTCAAAACGACGGGCGCTCATCGCACTTATTATACGCGCATATATATATAGAATTCCATAACGATAATATTATTATTGTAGCAGCGTATATTGTTATAAATTATAATATTATATGTACCTATATACAATAATGATATATAAGTAATTGCATTCGATATACCATCGTCTGCAGGCTGGCAGTGGCGGCTACCGTAATCTTGTTCCAACACGAGTGGTGGACGGATGATACGGCGTGTACGAGTGGTATTTATATTATATTCTTCTCTTTTTCGTTTCCCCGCCAGCCTCACCATCCCGCCAATCCACCCCTTTGCTCAAGAACTCTCTCACACACGGACACACACATATGCACGGCATACCGGTATCCCCATAAGGTATGATATAATGTACAACAACTGTTAACCTATGACAGTCCATTACTTTTTTCTTCTTATTCTTCTTCCCGGCCTGAGAGCTGATATATACGAGTTGTCTCGCTGCTGCTGCTGCAGTCGTCGTCGTCGTCGTCGTTGTTGTTGTTAGCTCTTTTTTTTATTTATTTATTTTTTTTTTTTTACTTACGTTCTATCCTTTTGATTTGTTTCTCTCGTTTGTACTCGTCTCTCCTTCCACTCCCGCACCCCCGGCTTACACTTCGCTACGACCACCGCGTGTCTATATATATACCGCGGTAACCCCGCCACGGTGTACCATAGCCGATAGACGACCACCTCGCGCGGCCGGATAAAACGAAATATAATAAACGGTAATAAAAAAATAAATAAATAATAATAACAACAACAACGACAATAACAGTAAAAGTATAATAGTATTAATAATTTAATATACGTACGGAGGTATAGTAGTTTATTGTATATATATATATATATATATATTAGTTGATTTGAGGACGGTCACTACAAATAATATCGCCGATGCCATTCGTAGGTACCTGCAGCAGCATCAGTATTATTCTATAACACTCGTTTGAGTGTGATAGGATAATACACGTAACTGCATCGCACGGTTTTATTTATCTACATCAATTGCAATGTATTATTATTATTTATTACGTTTAATTTTTTTTTTTCACGTCCGATAGTAAAACCCGACACTGAGCATGACCATCAATGCTTTGCGCTCCAACTTATCCTTTCTCCAACCCATTTTATCGTATTATGGGTACCTATAATATATACCTACTATATATTATATTAGTTGAATAAAAAAAAAAACTGACACGCCATCATCGGCAACGAATCGTATACTTTGTACCGGTGCGAAAATACGCGTTTTATTGCCGGTAATTGTCGACACGTCATGCGCTCATCCTGCAGCAGCCTTATATATTACATAGGTACACACGACGATAATATTATACAATATATGGGACACGTGATAAATCCATAGATATGATGTTTATATTAATGTCATGCACCATAACGCTGCCCATGACCGACGTAGAACGAGTCATATTTGCTTGATATATATATACATATACATACTATACTATACGTATTATAATGATATAATGAAGAAGAGAGAAATGAATTTTACGCTGTTACCTATCAGAAGAAAAATTCAGATCATTTAATCTAATATATACACAACTTTAATTGCACAATTTGCTACTTTTCTATGTAAATGTTCGTGATCTGTGGTTTTAACGAACGCGAAGTCTAGAACAAAATATTATACCTAAACATAATTAATATTTACCATACGTATAAAATGTTGTACATTGATGTCATAAATTAAAATAGTACTATTATTGTACATAAGTACTAAGTAGATATCAATAAATTAAAAAAAAAAAATAGAATAATGTAAACAATCTCATAAAATAAATTAAATTTGTAAACTTCAATGATCGATACAATAAATGCATTATGCATATCTTGCAATCATAAACCAAATTGTATTTACAATGCCTGAATAATCAGGACCTGATTATAATTATTGTGGACGGTTGAAAATTAAAATTATGTAATAATATAGTTAATGCAGGCATCTGCTTTATGCGAATTATTTAACTACAATGTATGATGATAGTGCATAATATTATGTATATGCATCACATAGACATCCTGTGCAGAATTATTGTTAGATTATAATTATTTATATTGTTAACGTGGGTATCATGTTCTGTGACTATACATTTTTTTTCCAGAATGAAGTTTTTAAAAATGTGTGTAGTATATATAATATGCATTCCAGATTTCCGAGGAAAAAAAATTATGTTACACACTTATTATAGTCAATACAAAAAAATTATAGAAATGGAATTTGTACCTATAACAATATCTGAACATTTTCGCTCATAACATTATTACAGTTTTTTTATGGTTGGATTAACATTTTAAGAATATATTAAAATATATACCTATAAGAGATTATTTTAACTGCAATAAAAATGCATGTAGTATTTATATTACATATACTACTTATATTATTGTTGTTTTAAATACAAATTTTCAAAAGAATCAACCTTGAGCAACGGATATAGTAGAGATACAATTAGAACAAAAAAAAAGTGGTGACAGCAAATTTCCAGCCGTTCAATACATGTATGTCATATAAATTCTTTAGCATTTATGCTACTAGATATCATGATAAATGAGTTATGGTGTATAATAATATTTGTGTACAATTTTTTTTCTCCACGTGCGTCGTTATGACTTCACGAGTTACTAGTACTAAGTAAAAATATATTTATGATTTAATTCGAACTTTTTATTTGATATTTAATAATTTTATCACACGTACGGTTTTTTTTTTCAATCAGTCTCGAATAATTTTGCTATTTTAACGTCGTATATTCCATGAGGTATAAAAGTGCACTCGCACGTACATACATGTAAAAAAAAAGTCTTAGAAATATGCGACGACGATGTTTATGTGCTCTTTACAATGAAGTGTTTAAGTACAACCGGTCCGGTCCGCGTATGTGCATAGCGTTCATTGAAGTGTCTCATTATATTACATATATAATAGCTGCACAGTACGTACGACTATGCAGTGTACAGGGTGATTGCTTTAACGGGTGGTTATTTGTAAATAGTTCCCCACCTACCAATTTTGGAAAAAATCGATACTAAGTAGGTCACTAAATTTTTTTCAACAGTCGTATACAATGTGAAGACTTGATCCAAGATACACAGTATACATTTTTTTTTAATATGATCACATTACATATTATACATATTAAAATTATCTATTTATTCCTAAAATTTTGGTTTTAAAACCTTTCTGTGTAAACAGGCATGCTTAAATATTTAAATAAAAAAATCATGATGAAATATGATATAAATATAGTATTATTAGCGAATAAATTTCACACTTATTTAAAAATATTTTCACATCTACCTGCAGTATAGACCATAATAAATATGGATTCATCCGCGAACCGACACGGTTTTAAATATATCTTATCTGCAGACTGCTTATTAATATTTACAGAAACTCACACGTAAAGATTATTCTTGATATAGATAACGATCAAATTTGATCGTTTCTAGATGCGTCTCATCATCGTCGTCATCTGCACTCTATATTTGCTCGTACTTACGGGTGGTTGCCCGCTAGTATCATATTATGATATTGAATCTTATGATGTACCTACGTATATATATGCCGTACAAACATCGTTTAATGTAATATTCTAATACCTGTTTGTGATATTAAAACGATTTCCGATCAAACGCGCCAAACAACCTTATATAAATATTATATATATATAATGTGTGTGTGTGTGTGTGTGTGTGTGTGTGTGGATACATTTTAATGCGATATGGGTAATATTATAAAGTGCACATGCATATTATATAGTACATAATATATACCTTTAATACGATCTATTCGTCTAAACCTGTGGTATTTTTTTTTTTTTTTTTTAATTTCGCAATAAAACTGCGTTACGATTGTAAACGGATAAAAACGGGCCAGGAATTTAATGTTCACGTCGTACTTATACATATATACACGCGTATTTAGCGACGTGGTGGAACGACCGCCGTCGCTGCGGCTCAAGTCTAGAAAGCCATTCTGGAATCGAGCCATCGCGATGATAGAAAATATTAATAAATAAAAAAAAACAGCAGGAGACTGATTGGAAAGCAAAGAACGGACGTATGTGTTATATTATTATTATACGCTTTGAACTAAAAAAAATGAAAAATAAATAACGCACTCGTTACGCGACAGACGGGTTTATCACATCAATATATACACATATAGTATACATATAAGCGGGGTCCGAAAATTCACATCGAGTTCAATAGAGTTTCTATAGAGTGAAATCTTAAAACGTGACCCTTTGCCTACCACCCAAATCATTCACACATGATCTTATCGTCGTGACAATCGTATCAGGTAAAAAGTTAAAGATTGTTGTATTAATGATGTATTCTCATAGGTTTGTTGAACAATAAAAGTAAAGAATAATATAATATAAGAATAAATTCCGGTCTTGGTGGTTCTCTTTTTGTCGACGACATTCGCGCATATCAGACGTGTGCGTGACGTGCGATTGAGTCTATTAGTAGGTTACAATAAACATTAGCTTTAAGTACCTAAATCCAATAAGTTTTAATACAGTATTGTATTGTCGTGTAAGTATTTTGCAGTGGCGTGTTTGTTTCACAGGATTACGATTTGTTTACATACGAGCTATAAATCGATAATGCGTTTCTTAGTGCACACATCAATAATTCAGGGACGAGTGACGCATAAAGTTAATTTTCATTGTTTTCACTAAATTAACACCTAAAACGTTGAAAAACATATTTTAAAGTATAAATGAACATACCAAGCCAATATTTCAAAGAAAAAAAAAATGTATATAGAGTAGATACTTGTTTTTTTTTTTTTTTTAAAAAAAATACAATTTATTACATAAGAGTGTGCACTAATTTTAGACATCGATATAATAAACCTACGCTATGGACAGCGCACGTGGATTCTATGCAGCCGTTATTTCATAATAAATTATTATATTCTCGGAATGAGATCGGACGGAAGCGACGATCGCGTCATTGCTGCAGACTCGTGCGTATAATATATAGGTATAATAATAATGCGATATGTGTGGTCTTTGGACAAGAGAACGCGAGAGGGGAAAAAAGAGAGACTCGATTCGTTGAAAAAAAGGGGGTTCATAAAAAAAAGACAAATTTTAGAGAGAAAAAAATACTTAGTTTTCTCAGACCCCGCGTATAAAATGTATATGTGCGCGTGAGTGGTGCTTATATATTGTGTGCTTGTACGTATATCGATAAATCAACATTGTACATATACACATACGCTCGCTTATATGTATATGAAACGTCCTCCGTGCCATATATTATAACAATATATATATGTATATAAATATGAGGTATAGCTAGGTATATATACATATATATGCGTATATACAAACTATATCCTTTTTCATGAGAAGGGGGTATGGGGAGTGGAGCGAACGCCACAGCGCAGTGCGACAACCGGTCCAAAATCTCCAGCCGGGGAGGAGAAGACGATATTGAAAACGTCTTTGACGTGCATTCCTCTCGCACACTTATATATACGCTGCACTCGCGGGAGCGGCTCCACCGACGACTATAATATAATATATATATCGTCATCAATCTTTCGCAGACTCTCGGCCCCCGCACCTCTCCCCACACCGCAACCTGACAGTCTTAAACTCTCACTCTCTCTATCTCTCTGTTTCATACCACTCTGCAGTGTGTTTGTGTATGTATATGTTTATACATACATTATATTATTATCATTATTATTCTTTCGTATACTATTATTATTATTATTATTGTTATGATATGCGACGATGACCAACACCAGTAGCCGGCACACACACTAACACGCACACACCCATCCGCCCCCACCGACATAGGTGTGTAGGTATTATCGCGTATACAAGACGCGGTCGGCTGGCCGAAAGTCGTTCTGCCCACGCGGAGAAGACAAACTTCATAATAGTTGCGTCACGGATGACAACATTTTTTTTTTTTTTTTGGGGGGGGGGGAGGATGGATAGGAGATCGTTATTGATATAATGGCACAACTGCAAATAGACATCACCGAACACACACTATAAGATAATATATACCACACATCATACGCTTATTATATTTAAGTTGTACCTATATTAGTGTTTATATTGTATTTGCTGTGTATTACCGTATAACATTATAACACTGTGTTGATGGTTGTTGTTATCGGTTTTTGTAATTTTCTAGCTCTCAGAGCACATATACGTACTACCGTATTCGTGTTTACCAAAACAGGCGATCGAAGATACGCGTTGGCTATAAAATAGATACAAACGCAACCTCTAAATTTGGGTGAACCTTCAGGTGTATACTGCGAGCAACGAGAATTTATTCGGATTGAAGGAGATTGAGTAAATGGAGGATCTATAAAATATACTTTGAGTGGAGAAATCATTGCAGACTTATATGTTATATACGTTTCGAAACTGTTTCGGTTCTGTCGTCCTTCGCCTCTCGCACGAAGTGTAATTTATACTTTACATACTAAATTTCGTACATCGACTTGTCGGCAGCACGGTATATGAATAATAAGGTGTCAAACACGACGACAGTTTTTTACGTACCTATAGGTATATTATGATAAGGCAGAGCTACCGTTTCGATTACGTAACGAATAAATATTATAAATCGAATGTAATAAACTAATAACATAATAGCCCGTGACTTTATACTCGAGACGATTCGCATTGTTATCATCATTATTAATGTACTTGACTACAATTAATCATAATTAAAGATACATAATATATTGTATTATAATATGGCTTTTACGCGTCGCCAGCGCTCTTTGATTCTTCTGATGGACTCGGGGTCGAAACTTTATGAAAACCGCAAGAGATGGGTGTTGCTATACGGATGTACGGTATAATAATATATACGATATTTATATTAGTGTGTAGTATTATTATTATGTGCGCTCGCTCACGGATTTAAACCGGTTGTAAAAAAAAAAAAAAAATCATATTTTGGGCTACCGGACTTCTGCTGCAGATTATAATAATATATTATTATAACCTATACGACAACGACGGCGAAAATTTGTATACGTTATTAGAACATACCCACTATACTTAAAGGGTACGGTTAAATATTACGTTAGCACATAAATATATTTTCACGGTGTGTGCAAAAAATGGACATATTATTACATAATATTATATTATATCCGCGTTGGTACATTGTGCAGAATATGATAACGGGAGTGTTCGTAATATTTATTTTATACTTTTAAACACAAAATATAGATATATACTTATAATAATGTTATGTTTTTCTACATTTCAGTCATTGCATCACGTGCGGTGTAAGCATAATAGCTAAATGCGATTTGTTACATTATTATTGTATAGTTTATTTTGTACAGGACAGGAGATGGATCATTTCGATATGAAAGTGCATCTATTCACACACGGCGGGAGGTCAGGTTATACGGGCGAGTGCAGCGTAAACCAATCGTCCAAAAAATAAAATAAAAAATAATCGGTCTTTTACTCATTTTCTTCGTTAAAATAATAATATATAATATCACATAAACGTATATAATAAGATGTATAGTTATCGTTTACGACAGAAGTTTTTTTTATTTTTTTAGGTTGCTTATCGCAACTGCAGAATCGTAACCGTGAGAGATTTTTTAGACTTATCAAACTAACGATCGTAATTTAGCCTGTAAAATCTATATATTCTAGATGTAAACTTAAAGTCGTAACATATACATGTACATAATGTCATATAGGTTTTGTGTTTCGCTCATACGAGTTTTTCTAATTGATTTGTCGAGCATCGCGGGGAATTTAATATGTAAATCAATATTCATTAATCATTATTCATTATATATATCCTGCATTATACCTGACTGCTTATAGTACCTACCTACCAGTAATACATGTTATGTTATATTATATTGTAAGAGGTCGACGTCTAATAGTAGCTCGTATCAGTAGCGACAGAAAAAAATATTACTGCGATTTTATTACAGAGGCGTGAAATCGAGAAACGTCCTCTGTATTATACATACTTATCGATATTATTTTTTTTATTTCGTTGTACACGGTGTATTTTTCTTATACGACTTCTGTGTTTTAAATCGATTATTTTCCTAAAGTAAGTATATCATCCTTTTAATTATACATGTTCACTTATAAGTATAGGTTTTATGTGTTTTCGAAACAAATGTTTTTACTATTTCAACACCATAATGCATATAGTGGTTTTTCTTGTTTTTTAATGACAATATAATATCATACTAAATACTAAATACTAATATACATACATAAAAATTATGGTATAGGTGTATTGATGAACAGCTGAATTGTTCCTAAAAATCTTGATGCAAAAATATTGGATAAACCTATATGTATTTCCAAAATACACATACTATTGTTTTTAATGATACCATAAATTAACCACGGTAAATTAATTGTACCGTAAACAAAAGATTGGGTAAAAGTGGTGAAAGGGTGGTAAGGTAGTGGGTAAAACGAGAAAATGTGAATATTATAATAATATCACATCGCGCATATACACGCATATTATATATACCGCAGCTCCGGTCGCGGTTCGTTGCTGCGTAATACTCGGCGTGCTTTTTCCGCATCGCATCAGCGCAGCATCTCCGCGACGCTTGAACTCGTGGAACACATTCAGCCTAAGCGTATACAAAGTCGGGGTGAAAATAATATAAAGAAAGGAGACGTGCGCGCGTGTGTGTGTGTATAGAGATATAGAGAGTTTGGCATAAAAATTTACCGTTTCTCGAGGGTTACACACACACACGAGTGTAAAGACGCACTGTACGTATAAACGCGCGCATATATTATAATGTAACCGAGGAAATCCTGGAATCCCCGGGCAGCCGGAGGGACGACGTGATATTGCCGTTTAAAAAAAATTACTTTAATTTTAAAACTGCAACCGCGAAACTCTAGACGGGCGGCGGAGGGGGAACGGAGGACTGCACGAAAGTCACTTATCTTATATACAAGAGGGCCTGTGTTATTTATTGACGGGCACAACCCCTATTGTGCGGGCGCGTGTGTGCGTGTGTCGCTGCAGGCGGGGGGAGGTTATACTATATACTTGTATATATATATGTGTGTACGATGATGATGATGATACTCTTACACGCTGCTGCGAGAGACGGACATTATATAAACGGAGGCTGCGGCGGCGGAGAGATCGTATATGTAAACGTCGTCGGTAAAAGTCCCCGCGCCGCGGTATCGGTTGAAACGGGGATTAAATTAAACGAGCAATATCGTCGAAGTGGCGGCGGCGGCGGCGGCGGCGGTTTTGCCAGACGACAAAAACGATGACCGTAAATCGACCGCCGCGGCGCCGTATTGCGCAAATTATGAAATTGATAGTTAATGGTTTTTACGACGCAACCGCCGCGTACTCACGTATATACACAATATCGCGTCGCTCCCTCACGGTGTTCGGTGAAATTAAAAATATAAAAAAATAAAACCGTAATATAATAATACATATATATTTCGAATATCCGCGCGGGCCGCCACTCCGTCGTCCGATTTTACGACCGTAAAAACGGTTTTGCACATCGGTGCCAAATTTCGTTTAAAGTTTATTATTATTTTTTTATATTGTACATAGATATATAATTTCGTGTATGTATATCGAGGGTAGGAACAATAGGTACACTCACGTCACATACATATTGTACACAAGTTGTGTGGTTGCGGAGCGATTATACAGTATATAATGTTCTTAAAAAGCTATCGACACGATGACGGCAATAATAATACGATATTATACCCAAACGTTATACTCAAATGAAAAACGCTGGAGATGTGAACTATCGAGACGACGGAAAAAAAAATCGATCTATTCATAATATAGATAATAATATATAGGCAATTATACTATTCCCGTACGACTTCGTGATCCTAATGACCCACCCATCGACAACTGTGCAGCAAACAGTGGCGGAGATATCAATCGGGACAGATCGCGGTATATCTTTCCACCGCGGTTGTCTTCTCGCAGATGAACGTCATTATAATAATATTGTTATACGCACGCATACCGTGGTCGAATGGCGGATAATAGAAGTCATAATAATAGTAATAATAATAATCATTTATAAAATAAGAGGTTGCGGGCAATAGCGATAAATCGATTGTATCTAAACTATCACGTGACTACATACGTGAAGATTTAATGAGTTACGGGATGCGACGACGTGTATTATTCGAATACTGCTATAACAACACAAATATAGCCATTAGGCTGTTATCATAGTCAATGTTTAAGTAGGGATTTCGATTTTTATCGTTACCCGATCGTTTTTATAATTATTTATAATAAGATACGTGTTTTATTATTTATTATTATTTATTACGATAGTATCCATCATATTATGCTAACCCCCGTTTTTCATCTGATAATACATTTATTCATAATATTACAACTTTAATCTATTTAGATTCGTTTATGTTTTTAGCTTAAGAAGACATTATATATAATAATAGTTAACAATTAAATTTTTGAAAATTTTCATTAAAATGAAAGTATACTAGTTAGTATAGTTTGAAAAAAAAAATGATTGCATCTCTGCAGCATAATATACTTCTTAAAATTGGCATATAAATCAATGTATTTTGTAATTTATTCTAAATATAAAAATGCAAACAAACGCATAACAATTGGACGATTGTACTTATAAAATCATCTTGTGGTCGTGTGTCGGGCACTTGAATAAATCGAACGATTTGTCGAACGACTCACGATGATGAAGTCGTTATCCACACGGGTGGCCCGTTTGTCAATAAAAAACTATATTTAATATATACAATTTAATATTTTATAACATTTTCAATAGTCGATACTCGTCATACTATGCGATATTATTTAATAAATGTCAACCATTGACTGACAATATTTATGAGTTTATCAATAATTGATCACAACTATAATAATTATTTTAGCGAGGCTACACTTAATCAAATTTGATGTTTGTACCTCTTACAAAAATTATAATTTCTTCCTATTTATTGAATGGCTTTCTTTTTTGTTTATTTTATAACTGAAAATAGAATATTCAATTTTTTTCTAATGGCATATTATGTATTCATATCAAATTTTGAAAACATAGTTTTTGTAATAGTTTTTTAGTTTTTTTTTTTTTTTTTAATAGCATTTAACATTTAATATAATATAAAATGTGGACTAAAAATTATGGGAGTTGTTATTTTACTTACTTCACGCTATTCATATAAGTTTTAATATAGTTATTTATAAAAAAAGTAATAAACTTTGAAAACTATCATAAAAAAAAACAATTTATACTTAAAATTGTTGAGTTACAATATAATCAAAACTTAACAAGAAATTTGTTTCCAAAAATATTAAAATTGAATTAGAACATTTTAGTTATGAACCTACCTACGTATTTATATGTATTTAATCGTCTACGTTTAAACACCAATCGTATAACCCATGAATATTAATAGGTACTTTCTGTACAAGTATGAGGGACGAGGGTGTACATTCAAAATATTTAATCAATGCACATTGTTATTGTAAATCGAAAATTAAAATCTACCTATATGTGACTATGTCTTGTAACAGTTATAAGTTTGTAACATATTGTTTTTTACCAATTCGTATTATATTATAATATGTCTGAAATTGTAATTTAAATTATATTTTTTTGTTGACGCTAGGAAGACCAAATAAGTAAGTACATTCAGTGACTTACATACTGGCCCTTTTATAATGAGATGACATCATAATAGAAATAATTTTAAAACATCATCTAACACACAGATCATGATTGAAAATAATATGTATCATTATTATGTAATTAACTACAAAGAAGTAGTCGTACTATATATGTACTGTATGATTTATGACACATTACACGTGTTGTTATCAACGATAATAACTTATATTCTCAAAAATAAAAGTTGTACGGCAGTAAGTATTTACTTATATAATAATTTTACTTAATCTTGTTGTAATCTTACATAACTAGTTATTATTATATTTCAGTGATAATCTCTTACCTTGGTGTCTGACATCACACCAGCGTGGCACGTTGAGATTTTGAATGAGTAGACAGACGGAACTCAACGCCTACAATAAGATGCCCCGCATCAACCTCTGTATTAGGTAACTACGTTGCGATAGCTGTGACCGACAGCGGATGACGTCAAAAGTTTACTTTTCTTTGTAAAATCTATAAAAATGTACATTTAAGCATTATTATAGTACAATAGAAAAAAGCGTTTGTCCAATATCGCGCAAAAAAAATGTATTAAAAAATAATATCGAGAAATTCACTTTATTTTTTTTGATGACATGTCAGGAAAAATACGTCTCGCTCTCTAAACCTATACGTATTCCCGATACGTCCGATGACAGATCGCTGAACCCAATCGGCCAATCTTATTCCTTCCATAAATGTAATTTTATTACTGTAGACAAAAAGTAAGTAATGAAAATAATACCTATCAGTTTTCACATTATTATCCTGTATAATATTATTACCACGCAATAACAATAATTCACGATAACAAATCGCGTTTTATAAAATTGTTATTTTGTCATTTAATGTGACAGTTATTATTTTTAATTGTAGCTACGATTTTCTCTTTATAGCAAGTAAGTATATAATAACATTAATAGGTACATATAAAATAAATAATATTACGATGGCCGAAGTGTATTTTATTCAAAAACTGTCGTTTTTGCATTAATTTAAGCAAATTCAACTTTTATAAACCTTCAATTATTTAACATTTTTTTATAATCATAACCTGTTTTCCATCAATTTGTTTGACCACAACCTGTGAACTGTGATTATTTTAAGTTTAGAAAAGTGGGTATTAGCTTGTTTGATAAGAGTTAATATTATGATCACTTTTAGTTGACATTTATTTTATTTTTATGTACATACCTGAATTTTGAATTCGTATAGTAGGTTGCTGTATTGATAACGGTATATTATAGTGTTTAATAAGAAAAAAAATCGATTCATAAACATATTCCATCCAAAACGAAGGGTTAATGGAAAATCTTATTTATCTTTCCTCCTTCCCCCTCTCGAATTGTCACCTGTTGGAGCAATTGATGTAATAATATTATACATAAATATAAAGCGACAAAGCTGCCAAGTCCAGAGCAGTGTTCAGATATCCTCCAAAGGCCCCGTTCGGTTTAAAAGGCGTTTATACGAGCGTAAGACGGAATATCCTGTTGTGCTGTAAGTTATTAACCAGCTTTAGCTATACCTATACAAGTATCATACGGAAGACGGACCACGACCTCCCGCATCACTACCGCGCGCGAGATATTTTAATTAGCCCAAGTCTCGCGTGCACCGCGTTTAGTATGTCCATATACCTACCCGATATATAACACGCAGTCCGGTGGCGAGACTGAGGTTCCTCTACATAATATAAGCATAGGTATATTATCTGCCACGGACGATCCCGACGAGCACCGCACGTAGCTTCGCCGCCGGTCCGGGCTTGCGTCGGTGGTCGCGCGGACCCAATCAGTCGGCCGACCAACGTCACGACGTCATATCATTATCGCGTCACAAACTCGCCCGACCAGCCGACACGCGCTACCGTATCTCTGCCCGACGATCAACAGCGAGAGCAGTTAGGAGCTGCATCGGAGCACGGGCCACACAGGCTCGCGATTTTTCAATGCGTATAATAATAATGTATGGTATAATAATATATGTACGTGTAATAATATATATGATATCGTGTACTTGGTACTTAACTATAATAATATACCCTGCACCTGTATGGTATGACCCGCGCAGTTGTGCGTATCGTACCTGTTTATAATATTATATTGTTGTTATCACCGCCACCGTCGTCGTGTGCGCGGGACGACTTGATGGACTCTCTCTTTGTCTCACGCCTTCGCTTCTCTCCATCACTATACATAGTCGTATTGTGTACAATATACGCATGTAAAATAACGATAACTTTACAACTTTACCACAGCGTTATACTATCGTGTATATAATATTATAGCTGATGTCACAATCAAAAGTAATAATAGTATAATATCAATAATACGAGACTATATATGCTAGCCATTTATATCGTAATCTCCTACTACGAAATCAAACTAAATAAAGATGATTTTTTTCGGAGACCACCAATGACTCCGTGATAATCTAATATTGTGTGATACATTTCATGATATAATGTGACAATAATAATATCACTATAGTGAATAAGGGCCATTGGGGTTATCCTTATCTAGTATAAAAGGTTATTGTAAATTATTAAGAGTAGGTTACTTTTAGGTATGGAAAATTATTCTTAATTTTTATAAATGTACACGCGTTTCTTGATCGTTTGTTAAATTCATTTTTAATTCCATAAATCAATTTTTTATTTATTTTGTACTGATTTAATAATCAATGAATCATACAATTTTAATTATTTGAGTTGTATTTATCTTACAAGTTTAGCTATGTTAAATTTTTATCAATTATAGGCCAATGTAGATAATATATGATGTACGAGTAGGTACCTAGTAAAAACGATTTTTAAATAAAAAAAATTACTTTTTGTATAAACCATAAAAAAAAATAATAAAAATTCAATAAAATCGTATAAGACTACGTAATTTGCATTAATCCATTAACATTTGATATGTGGAAGTAGTAACATTGAAAAAAAAATAAAACATTTACATAATATATAATATACCTATATAGTATAATATTATATAACGATAGGATGTACATTGTTGTATAGCATTTAAAACAAAAATTATTTTACTAAGTTAATTAATATAATTACCTAGGTACTAATTAAAAACTAGTTTACACAACTCTAATAATAATAAATAAAACTTGATAATAATAAATTATATCATCATTTTTTATTTAAAAAATGCAACTTTACGATGATTATAATGTAGGCACACCTACCTATTCAAGAACGTTTTTAATGTAAACATTATTCTTATTAATTCACCGGTATTCACGACACATAATAGTAGTCTTCAGTAGGTATAATATTATATCTTACATACATAATATGTTTATATTATCGCCGACAAACGAAATTTACTTTCCGTGAGCAACAATGTAGTGTGTATCAGTATAATATAATAATAATAATACATATATCCAATTAAAAACGTATTATATTTAATAATATTATTAATTTTCTGATCTGATAACGATACCATTATAATATGCTACTGTTGATATTTGACAAGTTTAAAAGTTTAATTTTTTTTTCATCATTTACGTCTCACCGCTTAATACTCGTCACTTTAAAAACAAAACTAACCAACGGGATAAAGTTATATCAAGTTACTTTTTAGTGACTCGCAGTAGGCAAAAATACAATTTAAGCTTACCGAGTCGATTTAAATATTGAATATACCATTTAATATAAATATAATTTTTACTAAACCAATAAAGTTTATGTTAATTCTTCAGACAATAGAATTAAAAATCAATATTATTACCTAAGTTATGAAGAATTCAATAGAGGTATATGATAATAGTATGATATTGTATATTTTGACTAACAAAAACATAAATAAATAAATATGTTTACTAAAAATAATAAAAATAGTAATCATAAATAAATTGTTTTTAAATTAGAAAGGGCAATCTTTTTAAGCCTTTTATTTATGTAATACCGCATTTGTAATTATTCACAATTTAAATTCCTTTTAAAATATTGACACTTTTTAAGCAACCTCCGTTTTACACTTAAGTAAATGAAATATTGTAATATGACTTGAATCGCTATCGGTAAAGTTTCGCATATTTAATGACCGAATCGTGTGTAATAATAATAATTTAACAGCATAACGTGTTAATGGCGCGGTAAAAATAATTATATACAGCGAAGACGCTTTAAAATTTGAATCTCTTGGCCTAAATTAATATCGAAATAAATCGAACAATACGTACAATACGATACGCGATCGCACACGACCGGCATTCTTCTGCTCTCTATTATTACTACAGTTATTATAATATACCTATATTGGTACCTATCCGTATTTCGATCTCGATCCGCGCGTGGTATGATACGGTTGTTATAAAACAACGGTCCTGCGCGTGTATCATCTCCGGAAACGGTGCGGTCGCGTGTAGGCGATTCTACATCATCGTCGTTGTACAATCGAATGATATTCATAATATAATATAATAATAATAATAATACATACACCTATGTACCTAAACTTTGTTTGTACACTGGCACAGAATGGAACAGCGCGTATTCGGAATAGGTCAACGTACCTGGCTATATGATGCGTGTACCCGTAAAATAATAATAATAATAATAAAATAACACGCCTCGACACTCGTCAGAGAAGTGTTTATAAATTATTTGTTTATTTTTTCCCAAGACCGGTGACTTGAGGACGAATTTTCTACGCACGGGAGACGACGACGACGACGACGACGACTCGGCGGCACAGATTAGGTCAGATTTATGTGTGGAAAAACGACCATACTCAGAATAACTGCATTCGATTAGTAGTAGTAGTATTAAAATGTATAGGTATATAATATACACGAATCCGATCGCTAATGGAATTTCAACATTTTCTATACATATTATCTTGAGCTGTGTATTTTAAAAGCGTGAGAATGATTTCAAGGCAACCGTCTGTCGTCACTCGCAACCAACTATGATGTGCGCGCAGGAATGAAAACTTAAATTTGACACGACTCAATTGACGAAATATAGTGACGACAATCGTACGTAACAGTAGGTATACATAGGTGTTTTGTCCACACGAAGAAATTTGTTGCTAAAGTTACTTTATAATATGAATCGGGTGCGCGTAGTGTATTTAGTTTATAAGATACAATAGAATAAAATAAAAAATGTATAAGAATACATTATTATAATGAACGGCGTTCAAAAATAGTTAATTAATGTGTTTCACGCGCGCGTTGGCGCGTGTGTTTATAATAAATTATGTACTAATATGGCTAATTCTACAGCCAAAAGGCATACATCGTTAGTTAAAAAACTGTAAAAAATAAACCACACTCGTCTACGATCACTGTAAACATAAATCTAGTTGTTAATGATTTCACCATCATAGTATGATATGTGGACGAATTTGCAACGATAATTATGGTATACGTATCACAGTAACGCACGAAAATATCATTCGTATAATGAGTGCAGATTGTACTACAGACAAAGATCTTTCATACCCTAAATACTATTTTGTACACTCAGAGAGGTGAGAGATAGAGATCGTTTCGCTTCTCGCGTGTAATTCGTAACAGTATTTATACATTTATTTTGTAATGTATAACGAATAAAATATTTTGAGTAAAAAACGCTGAAAAAATAGCAAATATATAGAATAATTTTGAGAAATTAGTTTATAAAAGTGATAAATCTTCAGATCACTAATACGCAAATGAAACAAAAACAAAAAAAAAATGCTGTTATAAATATCGGTTATCATATGGATTTGAATGACATTATAGATAGTAAACCGTGGGGACTTCGTATATTGTATTTTTTTTTATAAAATATTTTTAGGTTCAACAACCTTAAATTTAAAATGAACAAATCAGGTACCGGAAACAAATCATGGGTCTTTGGTAATGATAAACGGATGCGTACAATGATCATAAAGCTTTTAACGACATTACGATGTAAGTATAATATATATATCGTAATATTATCTAATATCTATATATTATACGTTTGTCGCTTATATAGACTCGAAAAAACTACTAGACCGATTTGAACTATAATATTTTTAATTGTTCTTAGAGATCTCAGGAGAGTTTAAAGAGTATTTGAGCTGTATGCTTGAAACAATAATATGTCAAGTGCTAAATCCAATTCACCACAGGTGGATTTTTCATCCCGTCCACAAAGCGACGAGGTACGCCAACGCCCACTTTTTCACAGCGAACTGCAGATCTATCAACACTATATAAAACATAGATATGTACACTCATAATATACGAATAGCGCGCCGTGTTTTAAATTTAATCATTTTTCTCGTGTAAAGTCCGGTTACAGAGCTATAGGGGTATTTTAATAAATTATGCGATTTTAAAAGGGGATGCAAACGAGTACCTATACTCATACAAACGCCCCGCACGTATATACATGTATATATATATCATAATACACGCGTCTCACGTATTATTATTTCAGTATGGGATCGCGCCGGGCGAATCGTCATCGCGTGTAGTGTGTACAAAACATAATTATAATTATAATATAGGCACTATATATATATATATCGGTCGGGGCCGACAAGCGGCGTGCCGGAATGCCGGCCGGGCGATTCGGCTCGCCGGACGACGAGCGATGACCGGACCGCTGGCGCGATACGGGCGGGCCGGACGGCGGTCGGTCGTATAACACGATAATATTATTATTATTATAATACCCGCTGCGACCGTATTATGTGTGTTATCGCATTGTGTCATGCGTGTGTGCATTAGTATAATATCCGTTTCGGTTTTTAAGACGATTCGGTTTTTTTTTTTCGTCGTCCTAACCCGCACGGCCGAAAACGGACGACGACGGCCGCCGGCGAGCGACGCGAGTAACCTACCTATATTGTCGTTGCATTGTAATAGAAGAAGACACTCGTACGACTATCGCAGTTAGTGAGCGTTTATTGTTTATACCTACCTATCGTTATTATTGTGTACAATATCGGTGTAAAAACGCGTGTCGTACCGTCGCGAGAGAGACTTTTGAACGGTCGCGCGTCCCACAAAGACGCCGGCACCGCCGCCAAGACGCACATGCGCACTTTGGGTTCATTAGACGGCATTGTAAAAAGCGTATATTATCATACACACACACACACATACTTGTGCGTTATATTATATACGATGCGTATGTACGGGCACAAGATGGCCCACAATCGGCCGACCTAATTGCCGAACAATCGACCGACTAATTTCCTTTGGGGACACACATCTACTTATATACGTTGTAGGCTGCGACTGTGTGTACAGGTCGCCACGGCGTTTCGCTATTATATACTATATGTATTTTACGCCGCGTTATATTATTATCACGAGAATCTCCTTTATTGTTTGTTTATTATTATTGTTTCTTCGGGAAAAGAAAACCGAGTGATTTTTTACAGATTTCGTTCGGACGTGTGTTTTCTTTCGTCGTACCGCGCACGCCCAAATCTCTCGCGGCCGCCGGATGACTCGCCGCCGCCGCCGCGGCCTGCTGTCTCGGTTTTTCATACGCGCGTTTTGTCTTTTCTCTTCGGATCACCGTCAGACTCGGAACCGGTGCGTCATAAAGCACATCGTCGCGGTATTCAAAAACGGAATGTACGTGTATAATAATATTGTCTTTTGGTTGTCGTCCGTCCACCGTGTGTATACCACGAGAGATAGTCCCATATGCTCAAAAAAAAAAATAATAATACTTACGAACTCGTAAAACGTTAAGTAATTAAGCGAAAAACGTGATTTTTCTAATGCGTTGACGTCACTATCTATTTGATTCGTAGACGTCAATACGTTCTGTTGTTTATCTCTCGGAGAATAGACGAGTAAATGAGACACTATAGCCCGACTACCATTCGTTCCTTTACATAGTTTATACGGATTTTAAAATTAACGTTTACTGTATACGAATCTGTTTCTAGAAATATGATTTCTACATTTCAAGAGCTTAAAATAATCGCACGACTTCGAAAGCGACATTGTTCGTTTTCTATTGCGACGATCGCGATGAACGACTATTATTTTTAAATTGTTAGATCTCTATTTACAACGATTACATCATAATGAATAGTAACAGTTTTCAAAGTGATATTTCCCATTAGAGAGATGTCACTGTATAGAGGTACCTCTTTAAATATACATTATTACGACGACATATTATATTATTTAGGTACCTACCCATCGTTAAATTTAATTAAAAGGGTTTGGTAATTACCGCTCAAAACAATTTATTAAAAATTAAATGACGGAAAAAGACAAACAGGTAGATAATATATTATACATAATATTACATGGGGCGAGTATAGGTATAGGTATATTATTGTCTTATTATTGTATATTATATTATTATACACGAGAGTGTTGCGTTCGAAACTCGCTATACGCGTTACATTGTCATTGTATGTCAGTGTGTGTGTGTGTATTTTTTTTTTTTTTTTTTACTATTTAATTGAACATTTCGATGCAAATGATTTTCAACAGGTAATACGATTTACATAATATTATATACACTCATCGTGTATTTATATAGCGTCGCGCGATTAAAACCGAAAACGATTTCGATCTTCCTATATATATATATATTATTTTATATACACGCATACGTATATCGTATATTATACGTATAAATGGAGATACATATACTGCAGTTCCTAGGCTCCCACGAAATTCAATAAAATAAAAAAATAAGAAAAAAACGTTTACGAACCGCGACGTGTGCACTGCACACACTCGGGTGCGGGCGCACTCGATTTTATAACGTTCTCCGATAGTATTACCGAGCGCAGACACACACACACACTTTTGTACACACATAAACTCTGTGCGTTGAATATATATATAAATACACTGCAACAGTATAGGTATGTGTGTATAAGGTATCTATATATATATATACCTACCTATAATACGCGTTCGGTATACGAAATTACTTGCGCTCAAGTCGCATCAGTGATTCCACAGTCGTATACTTATAGATACGTACCTGCACATCGTCTGCGGCGAAAGCCGTAAACGTCGCCAACGACGACGACAACGACGGTGATAAATTACTATGCGGTTTCGTTTTTTTTTTTTTTTTTTTAAGGCGAAGCCAACAAAATACACGAAAATCAGAGTATTGTGTTCGGCAATCGCCGCCGCCTTATTAATATAATATACATATTATATACAGTTATAGTTATACACTCGAACGCGATATTATTAAGAGTATAATATTATAATAATGTGCGTGTGTGTGAGTGTATTCGTGGGCGACCGGGCGTGTATAATGATAATATGTACGAGGTGATATTTTTCGATTGACCCGACAAAGGGTTGATTAAGTACGGGGTGTATCACGAAGCATTGAACACTGTACAATGCGGTTGTACGTTGAAACTTATCCACGCCGAGTGTTCGTTGCACACTCCATAGGTCATCGTTTCTCGAAAAATGTTTGTATCCTTTGAAACCGCTACACACATACTATCATTTATCAATATTAAATTTCTGTTCGGTTTATTATTCCGAGTGAGTTTGTTTGTTGCTCCTGGTTGTTTTGAATTTCACCAAAAGACGTTTGTCGTTTGAATTTTGATCACCGGATAGAAGTAGTGTGTCGTATCAATGCAAGTCGCAGGGGGTACTGGCCTAAACGGGGAGATGATCGATTTTATCATTTCTTTCTTTTTGTTGGGCCCCAGTTTATAACCGGGGACCGTCAATTCCAAATTATTATGATACAACAAACGATTATCGCTGCATAGAATATATTATATTATATAGGAATGAGCCGTTCGTATTTTATATTATATAGCTGCAGATGGGGAAAAGAACGTTCAAATTTGTAAATTTCTATCAAAAAAAAAAAAAACAAAACTATAAACCGAATAAAGGTCATTTTGAATCGACCGTCGCTGCGACTGCAGTTAAATAAATCTATATAATTATATTATATTCGGCTTTAACGCATTTGATCGTATCAAACGCGAAATATAGTCCATTGAATAGTATTATATTATTAAAATGTGTATATAGACGTATATAGTGTAGTCTATTATATTATGCTATCGACACATAAAAATGTAGTAAAAAAGAAAAAAGAAATTTCGTTACATAAATTATACTATATAGTATACTATACATACGATTTCTATTATATATAACATGTACAGACCTATAACGTGATAGACGGGTATCATACGTATTATTTAATTCGGAAACGAACACATAAAATTGGAATATGTGTAGCGTATGCGAGTCGGAGCGCTAACGGTGTCCAACTCTTTTAATTGGCCACGAAGATATATATAATAATAATAATAAATATTCTTATATAAATTCACATTGTATACGAATACATATATAGTAATTTACGACTCGATGAGCAAACCAATCGATACCAGGTCTATAATAATATGATAATATATATATTATAATAATTCTCGAGCGGACGCGCTCGTTAACACTTATATTTGCGGACCTCGAAAAACGACTTTTTTTTCTTGGACTATTATTTTAGTGTACAGGCTCGCCGATGTTCACGAATTTTAATTGATTTCAATATTTTTTTTTTTTCTATCGATAGAATTCTTCGGCGTTCGGGGTAAACATATACCGGCGCAGAATCGGTGAAACGTTCGCGCGTATATTATAATATACCTTCAATTATTAATAATATCAGCTATTATATAGGTATCGACGGACTGCGGTCCGAATCACTAATTAACGAACATCGAGGTCTAGTTGATCATAACGGGTCGTTTCGACTGTTAGTATACCTATATCGTACTGTAATCTAATATAATACCTATTATATTATACACACTTATATGTATATTTATTTTATTCTTCTTCTGAAAGGTTTTTCTAATAAAATAATAATATATAACGTTTTTATGGGTCTTTTTTTTTTTTAATTATTTCCTGCGACCTGACACGTTTGTTTCGGTGTTTTTCGATCCACCACCTCCTGCCCTCACACTGCCCAGTGAGGTTGGACTATTAATAAAAAAATACGCGTTTTTCTGTTTCTTTTTTTTTTTTTTTGTAGTTGTTACGTAAATACATATGTGTATAATAAACGCACATATATTTATCTCGAATCGTGTGCATTTATTTTTTCCTTCTAATTAACTAACTAGCTTCGGAGACGACTCTAATGACAACTACTACAGTGTATGCGTTAAAATAAATAAATAAATATGTAATGATCCACAAGTCCACATAAGTAGTCTAGATCTGCTGTTGGACAATCGTGTTTTTTTTTTTACAATATTTTTTCGTGTCTCCGCGCTAACTCCCTCAAATGGTTTTTTTTCGTTTCACTCATACAAGTCACTACGAGTTCATTAATTAATGGGACCACAAAATAATAATAATGGTAAAAACTGCATACGTAATGACTTACAAATATGCACGTACTTCGAGCAAAGAACATAATACACATTATATATATATTTTATATATATAAATAATAATATAATATAATATATTATATTTAACAGAGTGTGTGTGTGTTTGTATGTGGATAGGAAGTGCGTTGTTATGGAAAAAATGGAAAAATTAAAATTAAAATGACGTGGCGCGTGCCAAACACGCACTTCAAGTATAATATTCGTATAATGAAATATATTGTCGAAAAGCATACCTATAACTGTCAAAATGTGCCAGTATAGGGTTTAAAAAAAACTAGAACAACGCATTCAATGTAGCTTTTTTCCGACGAAATAATTAATGAACCGATTGTAAAAATAATATATATTATATACATAATACAAATATATATATATATACTTAACATACAAAATATGTAAAATACGTTATTCGTTCGCACGCGCGTTTCCTGAAGGTGTTTATTATTATTTTAACCAGCTCAATATATACGTATTTCAGAATATGCGCGTAGTAAATCATTATACGATTACGTTTGTTGTGTTAAAAAAAAATCAATCTATCGGCTCGTATAAAGTCCAGGGTCCAAACCAATTTCACGTATGTTTTGTTTTTTGCACTAAATTAATTTATGACCAATTATTGTATTAAAATACGCACGTAGATCGCGTTTACCCTTGAAACTGAAGTTTGACTATTTTGTCTTTATGTATTGAACTAATTCCAGTTACACACACACACACACACATATTATATATAGTTAAGAAAATCATAAACACCTATCTGACCTATCTCCTACGCGTTATTAGCCAAGCTTTTAACTCCGAGTTTGACTTTCTCGGTGGATTTATGAAGTACAGTTGCTATACACATACTGATAATAAACTAAAAAAAAAAGAAAGAACAGTTATAAAAAGTTACAGAATTGTCATGCGTATTATACAATAATTACACGACTATAGAGTCGTTATGGTAATCATGATCCTGGCGAAAATGAAATCTGCGTTTCTGTTTATCCACAATAAACGATTATTAATGTTTCAAGTTTATTGTACTAAATATTAAACGATGGTAATATTATTTAAATACTTGTGAGTTGCATTTTTTTGGTAGGTAGGTACTTATAATATACTATCATTCGTGTTTTCGCAACTTCGGAGAGATATGCATTATAATAAATTATATTTTATACGTTTAGGTAACCTAAACTGTATATTTAGTGCATTATTTCAGTTAAATCATGAAAACAGGACTAAACAGTCGATTTCTTTTGATACACACACGACCGCGGGCGATTTACCGCTGAAATCGTTTTCCAATATTATACACACAGTAATCTAACTCGTGGTGTGCACATAACTAACCATACGCTTGAACTCGTTTTTGCTGTACACGCGTTACGCACTAGAGACAATAGTAATATTATATTATTAATATTAGGATTACCTTACAAGCGCGGCGTCGTCCTGCAGCAATTCACCACATCCCACGCAGGATCGTAAACCGAAACGTAAGCCAAACTGCACGCGCGCTTACTTTATTATTACACGCAAATCATTAGGTTTGTATTTGGACCGCAACGGTGAATATAACGAAACGGCAGGTATTTACAATGTTAATATACATAGTTTTTTAGGAAATAGCTAAATTTATTTAAAATTTTGTTAGTTCGAAACTAAAGAAAAAAAAATCAACCAATGAATACAAATTTTGAACTTCTTTGTCAACGAACCATCTCCATTCGTAATAAACCGCTTTTCTATGTGTATCCTGCACAATATCTCGTACACATATAGTATATATGGTATACATATATAATTCATAATATCTTAGGTGCGGTCCGCTACCCCGGTAACTGTAGGTGCATTAGTGTAGACTGCACCCGGTTGTATTGCACCGTCTATGCGCGACATGATTATAAATCATTGCTATATATGTGTTCTATAAAACTATAAAATTTATATTTTATGTGATAAAATGATATACGACAGAGTGATAATTGCGCGTGAGACATATGTATACGAGTAGATCGTGTATAAAACGATATTTTAACGCGTGTTTTGTAGCAGGTATACCTACTATACATATATATATATATATTTCCATTCATAAAATAAAATATACGGAAGCATCCTCAGCGGCTTCGGAGGAAATCGAGTAGTATGGTAATGAGTGTATCATGTATATATATATATATGTATTATATATATTATGCGCGATAGTATAAAGATAAATAAATAAATCAAACGCTTTTAAAATATTTAAATAATTATATACATTAAACGTTATTATACATTTGGCGAGGTCCATGGCCACGCGTACGATTAGCGTGCATGTTATAATGAGGAAGACTTACAGCTGCAGAATATTATTTTATAGGTTATAATATAATATATTATGTATGGGTGCTTCCCGGACTGCACTTAAAACGCGTTGAATTCGTTCCAATTTTCGATTTGGTATTTACTTTATTTCCAAATAGTTTTATTTTTTTTATTTTATCATTTAACGACAATTGACCGCCACAGTACCTACCTATATCTATATATTACAATATGTAAATACACTAAATTATACAGTACCTAAACTCGTTTACCGCGCGTTTCGGCGACATTAACGCATATTATAGTAGTATAATATTTGCGCGAGTGCGGCATAAAGTAGATACCTATACTACATATCATCGTCATACTTTGTTATTGGCGCAAAAAGTTCATACACGTGTGTGTACGATAATATAATAATGTAAGTAATTCACACACACACGCACATACACATATATATATGATTGTGATATTATAAAAGTATAGGTATATCTAAACTATATACATTTATATAAAATCACACCCTGTTTTCATGTCGTACCAATATTTGTTATTTAAATATACATTTTTTTTTTTCGTAAAAAGTTAATATATATTATCATTTCTATACGTCCGCGTGTGTGTGTCTTAATGTACCTACTTATATTTTGTATATACGTATATAATTCGAACTGTATTAGTCGATTGACCTTTTCACGCGGGCCCCAGATTCACCCAAACAGGTTTACTATATACATATTATATCTTCTAGGACCACCGATTATTTTGTGATATTTATTTATACAATGTATAATGTACCCATAATACGAATACCTCGGCTAGCTAAATCATACCATATATTATGTTATTATGTTATTGTGTGCTGGCGCGTATGGCACTACGAGAAACGCGCGTAGGTGAGTTTTATCATTATAACATTATAATGTTATTATATGCATAGGTACGTTGTAACTTATGGTTAATACTATTATTCAGGTTCACGTATTTTTTTTTATTTATATATATATATATATTTTTTTTTTTTTTGTTTTCCGTTGTTTATGATCTTCGTTACACGGTAAACACGCGTTCTAAAAATGTAATATACTTATATATATATAATATTAGGTATGTTATAATATGTACATATTATTGCCAATAGAATATTATGAACTAGCATTCACGTATATTGTTTTCCAACAGTTTCCTCATCGCGCGTCATAGGTTATTTTTGAAAAGAATTCGTAATAGATGTATATAGCAATGATATTGATATGTACGTGTGCGTGTAGAAAAACTTAATTATTTACGCACAAACGCCGACAAAATACTAGACGTATAGGTATAGACTGAATTTCGTATACAGCAGACAAATATACTCTGAAACACACCCTGCAAATTATTTTGTATTCAATCTGGCGGCAAATTACTTACATTCATCTCGCGAATATCGCGAACACGAGTATATAGTAATAATATTATTACCGCCGTAGGTATATCGTTTTATACGGACGGCTGTGTATACAGACATTGTGATTCCAACAGATCTAATCGAGGCCAATGATAACACGAGCGTTATTCTATTTATTTGCTATTTATAGTATTTTAACCATTTAAAAATAACGTACATACATATATTATACAAACGAAATAAGGAGCAAAGTTAATTGAAAGTATAGGAGATAGGCAACAATTGCGACGGTATCTCTTAAACTTGTAATACTTTTTTTTTCAAAATCAGTATGTTCACCGAGGTAATCTCAAATGTTTGTATATTAAAATATGTATCTACATATTCACTACCTTAAATATAGTTATCTATGGACGTGCTACGTACGGTTAGGTCAGGCGTTGGAAGGAGTCATCCGAATTTCACGCTTAAAAGTCGGCGGTGACCGCAACTATAAACTCGATTGCTATTCATTTCATAGTTGTGACGCAGCAAAGTCTGGACGAGCCTTTACATTATACATACGTACATGTAAACGAACCCGAAAAAAAAACGAAATGCGAGAGAGACAGTGGTATATAAATTGCGGTGGTAGAGTGAAACCCATTAGATTTTATACGGTCCCGTGACACTATACGCACAATATAGCCGCCACCACCGCTCCAACGACAAGACCTGGCCCGGCTGGCGTGCGGCAATGCAAAGCTCATCAACTATTGAAAATTGGTTTTTTTTGCCGCTATATACCTACCCCCTCACCGCCGCCCACAGCGTCCACAGTCACGGGGGTTGTAAAGACTTCTCCCCTCCGGTGCGTACGCGAGAGTTTTGCATGTCCCAGTCCGCAGATAAAACCGAATGGAATAATATCTTCTTAAAGAGTTTTCGGGCGCACCGAGGGTCGTTGCGTTCGCCGCTTAAGGGTATACATATATATGTATATATATAGATATATACATAGTAAACGGACGACAACACGACGACGAGGAGGAAAAAAAAAACAACAAAAACAACCGACTTTTTCGCCCTATTTCCAGCCGCCGTAAAATGTGATTTATACAAATAGCTTAACCTTCGATTGGCAACCGAGACGGAGGAGAGTTAGTAAGAATGAAGGAGAGTGAGCGAGAGAAGGAGAGCGAGTGTGTGTGCCAGAGATGGAGTGGGAATTTTGCATGTTTGTTTTGTTTATTGGTCGTCAATCTTAGGCCGCCAAGTTTCGCGTCTACCCTGCCCCCACCCCACGCGACATAATGAATCCAACAACCTTACGTTCCTATATATACATATACTAAAAGGGCACGGCAACGTAAACTGCTACTGGAAGCGTTATTTCTTCCCTCCTTTTTATTGTCAAAATAATAGTCACCGTTTCTTTCGTTTAGTTTTTTTTTCTCATTCCGCTTTAAATCGTTAGACGGCTAATGAATTTCGGGACCGAAACACACTTTGCTCGTTTCTTGGGCCATTTGTAACCAAATGATGCTTTCTTACAGTAAACAACGAACAAAAAATAATATAATAATAAACGAACTGTAATAAACCTAAAAAGAATAAGGCGTCGCTGCGCGACCAACGAAGACGTTGCGGAAGAGGTGATCCCTCGGAAAAGTGCACCTAAACATATGCAATGCAGGGTGTGGGGATTACACATCGAAAATAGAGCGGCAACACTATGTGCTTGTAAACAACTTTGTCTTACATAAATCGACAAAAATAGCCAAAACGTTTTGTACGTAATCGTCAAAGTCAATTGTTATCAAACTCTCGTTGTACTGCAATAGTCACCATTTTTCACAACATTAAAAAAATCGATAAAATAAATATATTCTTGAAAAAAATAACTTTTAAAATAAACAAAATAGCGTCATATTTTAAATACGCGTAAACTCCAAAAAAAAAAAAAAAAAACAAAAATCAATTTTTTTCTTTCTTAAACCTTTGAAATAAAATTATGTATCATAATATAATATATGTATACATAATAAGTGTTCGTCACTGCGTTAATGAGGGTTTTTCGAGGTCGTCGTTGTACCGTAAACACATGAGTACACAACGAGATGAATAGAGTTTACATATTATTATTATTATTATAAACAGTGCACCGCGTCAACGACTTTACCTGATCAGTATACATTGTATCGATCGTCGTTCAGTTAATAGTCCTGTATTATATACATATTATTATATCATACATTTATATGTATATGTATATAAGTACATAATATGATACTATATAGGCATTATTATATCTGATATACATTAATTGTTTTGTGTTTTTTCGTCGTCATAATAATTTTCCTGTTCACGGTCGTAAATACGAATAGGCGTGCTGTCAATAATATAGTTTATTTTATTATGTGTTATGATATTAATATTAGTGTACTACCCATCTGCTAGTTTCAATAATATATATTGTTTATATTTTTTACTCATATTTATTTGTGACTCGTTTCTTTCGTAAATACAAATGTACATATAGGCGTTTACCTACAATGGACGGTATTTCCGGTACGTTATTGAACTACCTTTGTTGTATTATTATACATCTATATTAATAATATACTATAATACTCCGTTTAGAGATTGATTAAAAATTATAATATACAAATTATACGACCCATTAATTTTCTATACTGGTACATATGTGTTCTTTTCCGATTTAGTGCCTCATCCCTACACATTCATACCATATAGAATAACAATAATCACCATACAATTTATTTAGTATGACTTTGATTTGAGAATTATTATTATTATCTTATACAAAATTATTATTGATTATAAACAAATCTATACAATGAATTTAAGTAAAATTATAACTCAAATTTGATTAACTGTTTAAATAAATCAAAATATTAGTGTTTAATATACTATAGTTGAATCTGACTTAGACGTCTATGATGTTGGTGATTTTAGTACATTTTTCGTATGGATATATTTTGTATTGTGGGTAATAAATATATATGTCGCTGTTTTAAACAATAATTATTGTATATCAGTAAGATATAGATATTGACCTCGAATTGAAAATAAAATTAGGCAGGTATGTAAAATTAAACGAATTCTAAAAAATAAAGACAGTAATATAATAAATAATAATGCAGTTTGTTAATTTTATTGTTTAAAATTATTATTATCATCACAGAATATGATGATTTTAACATACCACGTACGCGTGTTTTCAAAAGGACGAAAATTCGTCTTCACGTCTCCTTTTCTCCAAAAATCAAGTCTGAGGGACGCCCCCGTCGATATCTACGTGGCGTGTATGTATAAATCGCATTGTACGTACGAACTCGACTATAGCAGCAGCACGTCCGCACCTCACAGTCTACGCGTGCGGTTTGGCTCTATTTGACGAGTTTAAACGCATTAAAGAATGTTTAATTCCAGTAAAGAGTTTTTCAAATTTCACACCCAGCGGTTTTCTCGATTGCCCGTGGACGTTATTATATTATACCGAGCGATCGAACAAACTGCAGGCGCCCCGCCGCGTCCGTTTACACGCGACCTGCGGCGACGAGTACCTACATATACGGCACGATGATAATAAACCGCGCCAAAGTACTTGCGACGCACTTATAGACGTGTAGTATGTACGCATAGGCGTAGTAGATCGTGTGTAATAATGATTTCGACCTCTCTTCCAGTAGAGGCCTGTCAATGGCTGCTGCTGCCGCCGTTGACTACCGATGCGTCGTGGAGTGCAATCGACAGTTTAAAAAATTATAATAATATAATATCGTCGATCAACGTACCGACTAGCGGGACCCGTAATCTCGTAGAACAGTGGACCGGTGCTTGGAATATATTATTTTAACGACGACACGACGGGCGTCATGAACTTTGAACATTATTCGTGTCCAAAAAAAAAAAAATAAATAAATAAACTAGTACTTACACCACATCTGTACCTACATCGTCTATAATATGTGAAATGTAAGGACTATAGCGGTAGCGGTACGTGAGTGGAAATTATTACCGAAAAAATCGTGTAGACACAATATCATATAATGTAATGCGCGCGTTCACAGTAATTTCAAATCGAAACAGAAAGAACCCAAAAAGCGACGACGAGTTAAAACAATTGTTAGTTTACCGTGGGTATACGCATGGGCATTATAATAATATGCGCATAAGAATAGGTGCGCGTGCTCGCGTGTACTAGTATCAAAAAAGACACAAAGTAAAATAAATCAAAGGCGATGACGACGACCGCCGCTGCTGCAGAGTTGTAGGATTTAACAAAGACCCGTGTGCTGCAGGTATTTCTTGTTAACGTTAAGGGTTTAAGGGTATAATACCGTATATCAACAACGCCATCGTGATTAAAAAAAAATATCAAGCGCGGTCATAAATTATTCTGTCTTGCGGCGTAATTACCTTGTTATTTCTTGGTTTTTTGTATATATATATTTATTTTTTTTTTGGTTCGTTTTGTTTTTGTTTTAAATATATATTTTATTGGCAGTGGTGGTAGGAGCGGGAATAAAGGATAACCAGTCAGCGGATCCACCGAACTCGATTCCACAATATAATATTATTCTTATATAATATTATTATAATACTGTTTTAAGAATACGGAAAAAAAATTAGAAAATACCTATCATACCGACTACTGAAGCGCGTTTATAAAAGATGCTAAAACGTACGAAATTAAATAACTCAACGTTACACTTAAGTGTGCAATAATAATCAATATTATATTAACTCGTGTATGTACCATAAGAACATACGGGTTGTAGGTACCTATACCATAATATCTCACCATCGGAAAATTATTACTTAACGCTTAAACCCGTTAAGTAAATATTTTTGTTATTAAATTAATTATTTCAACAAATATTTGTTTTTACAATAAAACGTAGGTTTTTTATGACATCATTGATTGTTATCGATTCTATAATGTTTTATTTATACTTAAGACGTAAGCTGCATCTGGTGGGCTGTAGTTAAATGTCATAACGTTATTTTCAATACGTAATGCATTTTATCGGTTTGTTATATTATTTATTCATTACCGTAATTATTTATGTTTGTATTTTTATTTTTTAGAAACCATTTTACCAATAATTGTTACTTATTACAATCAAGAAGTTATGAACACTTGTACGAATTCATTAAAATATTATACGTACACTTTCATCAGTAGAAGTATTATCATAATATATATTATAATCTATATAAGCGAATAATTTGAATTATTTTAACTGTATATTTATATATATGTAATGCAATTATATAAAATTAAAATTAAATACGCTTTGCATCAAAATAATTCCCTACATTTTATATTCAAGATATAAGCCAAAAAAAGAATGAGGATAATAAAATATTACACAATATGATTAAATTAGTAGAATATATTATTATAATAACAAATATATGTTCGGACTAGATACTAAAGAGTTAACTAATCGATAATGCAATTTAGCTGTATAATAAGAGACAAGTACCTTAGAAAATTTAACAGTTAGGATATTGGATAGAAGTACAATTTTATAGAAGCACGTCGGACCTGATTAGCAAGAATTAAGATATTTAGGAAATATTTATCAACATATAATTATTATAATTATGTGAAGTATGAAGAATATTCAATTGCTATTAATATAAAACATAGGTGTTCTACGTTATATTCTCTTTCCTCCATATCCCATACTATTATATACTACTGTATTAGAGTATATAGGGCATATAAATATTTCATAAAATATAGCAACTTAAACTTCCAATACAATAGCTAAGCGGAAATAACGTGATGCTTGAAGCCCAACAATTTGAATGCATTGCAAATTGCAATATAACACCTCGATATATTTTATCGATGTGAGGTTGCTTGCAGTATATTTTAGTGCCAATGCATTTAATATTTTAACAGCATATACTACTTTGAATCGACTTGTTCAAACCTTAAGTATGATATGTTATAAAAAAAAATTGTGCACAGTGGCACAGTGCATTTATCATAAAAGTGCAGAAAACAACGAATATTATAATTTGAAAGATGCAGCCATAAACATATTATTCGCGGAGTATAGGTACATTTATCGACTTAGATTTTATAACTAAACCTATATTCTGTGGTATTAAATACAAGGCCTTTAGATTTTGTGTGAAAAAAATGGTGGTAATAGCGTATTTAAGTCTATATTACAATCACCACCAATTTTAATACAAAAAATTTGAAATACCCACATTCTAAAAAATGATATGGTGTTGCAATTTATATAGCTTCTGATTAGCTAAGTGGTGTGTAATGTACATTCAGTGATGTCATTCAAATTTTTTGTGAAAAAATAGAAGCAACGTATAAACACGTGAGAAAAATGTCAAGTCGAAAAACAAATTTGTACATATTTGATGAATAACATAATTGATGTATCCTATATATACTCGTACTATACCTTTTATAGCGTCGATGTACTATAATATGCATATTATTATGATTTAAAATTTTAAACTGTGTGTAAACACAAGAATTGAATCAGTATAATAATGAAATACTCTAAATTCAGCGATGATACGTTCATAATATGTCTACTCAATTAGATTTCGGATGCCTACAGCTATTATAATAACAATCGTACGTAAGCGATACAAGCCGCGTATTTAAGTACCTATATACATTTAAATAATATTATGCGTCTCTCATTGTTTTTTTTCGCGCCCGACACGCCGTCCCTCGGGAAAATCGCAAAAGTATACCTACACACACCCATTATAAACGTATATATATATATCTGTACACTCGTTTTAAAGTATCCATTACTGACGCGTTGCGGACACTGATCCGCACACACTCACGACGGCCGATCCTCCGAGTTTCCCTGGGGACGGGAAGAAGCTCGAAATCGAGTGGGTCCTTATAGTCATATATACGCATGTATACTCGTCGTATATATATTTATGTATATAATTGCACTACGGTTATTCTCGCTGCACGCCAAACGCATATTCGATATTATTATAATGCTACGCGAGCATAAAAAAGTCGTCCGGGCTTGACGTGGTGCTTTTGCGATTTTAACAATAATGATGAAAACATCGTTATTAACATTATATCCTACATTTCGCGATGCCCGAGATGCCAGAGAGATGAGACGCATCATAAACAACGCCAAGGACGGTATATAGTGACGACCCATAATAATACGAGAACGATGGCGAAACGTATATCATATATATATAGTACGTATTATTATTATAACGCTGTATGCGCGCTGTCCTCTCTCTCTCTCTCTGTATATAAAAATAAATATACTTTATACTTATAAGCACACGTAACTATAAGTATTGTATTTTTTTCTCTCACTCCATATAATACCTATATGTATATATATATATATATCATCACACCATATCTTCGTATCTCACGCATCGATCGCGTTTCGGATTTTATATGCATTTTTTTTTTATTATTTAATTTTTTTTTTTATATATACTCTTGTATACACGTATTTCCTCGATATCGTAATGTGTATCACTATCGCCGCGTCGATCGCTCGCGTATAATATGAGAGCGCATCGTGTACTCTGTGCACACCGCCGCAACGGCCGCGAAAGACTCCGCGCGCGTACTTACATATTATACTCGTTTGTTGTACCTACGTCAATTAAAAGGTCACCCGCGCACCGCGCCGAAACGTGTTCCTTTTGAATAAATAGGCCAACTCCATATCTGATCCGATAGAGTATATAATACGTTGTCGCAATGCGTTTTATTTGTATATAGCATTTTTTTTATCCGCTCCGTTCTCGGGTATTAAAAAAAAAAAAAAAAAAAAAAAAAAATAACCAATGAATTTATATATATATATATACATTCATATATATGTGCGTGCGTGTGTGTGTGTGTGTATAATGTGAACCGGTGTGCCCACTCGAGATACTCGTTTCGGACATTCTAGCCAACCTTCACAAGCTCTACGGGAACATATAATATATATACCTATGTATATGAAAAAAAAAACACGTGAAATAAATAACCCGATACACGCACACAGAAACACTCAAGTGCTGTGTGTGTGTATGTGTACGACGGCTGACCGACTGTTTTCTCGATGGGTTTTCTATCACACCACGCGTATATATAGTCGTATAAGAAGAAGAAGAAGAAGAAGAAGAAGGAAAAAATAAATACTTTTTAGTCGATATACCGGTTTTAAAAACGTTGAGACATTTGGTTGACTAGATCGGTCGACTCGGCGACGACCGACTGACTACGTCTCTTACGGCCCCGTGCGCTGCCACGCGAATCGGACTCGTTCCGTTATCGTCTCCACACACGCGCGCATTATGTATTTGGCGACTTTGGAGTAATCGGCCGCAGTGCTATATAATAGTATTAGTGTGGGCGAAGCAAAAAAATAATATTTTTTTATTAATTTTTGATGAAACCATAATATACCCACCTGATATCTATGATCGTGACTACTCCAAAACTGATACCACAGTTAATAGGTAAGATAATTGGTGTACATTTCGCGGTGGTATTGAAAAACGAGGAACGCGCGTTTGAAACGATATATTTATACCAAGTAGTAAATATAGGATACTGCTATGATACTGTGCACTTGGCTGACAACTCGAATTCGATTTATCCATTAAACGGGTAAAATATTATAAAACGTAATCCGTGAATTCAAAGGATGAATTGAGTACCGCATTTTTTCATGAAAATTGTGAAATTCAAATTTAAGAGGCCAGGTGTAACGATTAAGTATGTACATATATAGTAATCTGGTCTTACTATATACACATACGTATTATACGCTTAGAGTCTGACGTGATAACCGGGTATAGGGCAAACTATAAAATTCACTAAAATTCGTATAGCGTTGCGAGTATATCGTGTTATGTGCGTGCAAAGTGTTGTGTCTCGACAACGATGAGGGTCGTTGCCGCCGCAACGGCAGCGTCTCGAATCTCAACGAATATTACCCCCCGTCCCCCCAAATTCCATCCGACGGGTGTCTGACCGAGACTTTCCGGACCGCTGGTACGGCTGAGCCAGGACAATGCATCGCACTATATATAATACGACGTATTCATAGATACACACGCATAAATATATAGGAACTAACCTAGGGGGGTCCGTCCGGGTGGCGGAGCACAAAAGCTACATATATATACGTCGACGACGGGCCGCACGTTTATTATATTGTGTACAAACATATCGCGACGGCGGCGGCTTTGAGGTCATAGTGTACGGTAGTGTGTGATATAACATCTACTCGTGTACTCGAGACAAAAGACAAAACATTTCGTACACGGGTGGTGCGCGCGTGTATGGTGGAGTTTTGGCGGGCCGGCGAAGGGGCGCTGGAGAACGTCGCCACGAAGACGTCGCGGCGCGAGGCTGCAAGAGTCGGACGTCGGCCCGCGATACGGTGTGCTTGGCAAACCAAGCGTGAATGTTCACGGGATGAATTAGTACGTTCGCGTGTTATATATATATATAGATCACACGCATATACCTAACTATTATAATACTATAAGGGTGCGCATACACAGCAAGTCGTCTATTGCGCGCAGTTCCGGTACCAGTCGTTATACAGACGTATATAGGAGGAGTATACTACTATCGTATTGTTTACTCACAAACGCATATACTTGTTACTTGTATAATTATAATGCTGTAAATTTTGATTTTTTTTTTTTGTTTTTATTTTGGTTCCCATATAATACCAATAATCAGGCACCTGTCTTAATACCGAGTACTAAGACTATAGTTGTGAAAAAATTCTTCAGGTATTGTTAATGTTGGTTTTAAAATATTTAATAAATATGTGTCATAATATTATTCTACAAGTACCTACTTATTATTGTTCAAATATTTAATATATATATCAGTAGACATTTTTTGAAAAATGTGTTTTGTTTGTAATAACTGTTTTATTTATCTAATATCGTTTTTTAAGTTAAAATATAGGTAGGTAATTATAATATAATTCGCTTAGGTTTTAGTTAATATACTGAGATTAGTACAACAAAATTAGAATTCCTATTTCAACCAGAACTATAAAAATACATATTATTATAACATATACAAAATAAAAATTCTAAGGACTAAGTTTTTATATTTTACTTTTATTAATTAGTATAATATTTTTCGTTTCCCCGAATCAATTGATATGTTTTTATTTTATACTGGGAATCCATTATTATTTTTTCATCGTTCATGTTTGGGACTCAATTCGTATGCGTCGTTTGTCGATGGCTGCATATAATTGACTATGAGATATTTAAATTAGAAAAAATCTCGGAACCATAATACATGATAAAATCTACACGAATTTGATATTTATCAATTAAATATCATTATACATTATAATATGTCCAGCAAACTCAAATAATGGCTACAATGTCAATAACGATGTCATATAACTTATGGTTAACTTTAATTGGACATCGACTCATATAATTGGCTTGTTCCGTATATATTAATAAAATAAAAATAAAACACGAATCACGTCAAATTCATCTCGCCATCTAGGATATGCTGTTTGGGGAGACGCTCAGTGATATGTTTTGTAAAAAAATCTCAACCAGCGAGGCGTTAAGCTCGCCGGTAAGCCGTCGCCTTTGGGATTTAACACCCGCCTATATATACAATATGTACGCGTATAAGTTCGTATATAACTTGCCGCTGGCTATTTCGAATTACGACGGTTTCGTCACAAGAATAGTAAACCACGAGAAATAATCGCACGGGAAATGGCGGGAAATCATCACACGTATACCGCAATCGTTTCAGTAGTGTGCGAAGAGATTGCGCACGAATTCCATCGTTCTATATAATAATTCGACTTTTACCTCAACCGAGTCAATTGTCATGGATTCACGACCAGCCTCGCACCTATGTAATATATAGGTATAGGTATTACATATAGTAGTTATGGCCACCCGATCGTTTTTACGGCGACCAATATAACACGGTCACACACTCACACGCCGCTGGTCCAGCTGCACGGTGCACTATGCGCGTATATTATAATAACAATAATGTAATAATACATCATCGTCGAGTGCAAGTACAAACTACAATAATAATAATAATAATAATAATAAAAGACTATGTATTATTATTGTATATAATAACGGAACAGTGCGGAGACAAATACTGATATCCTCTATACAAGGAATACTTAGTTGGTATAATATATAGGGTGATTCACCACCGAGCATTCTAACCCCCTTTTTTTCTGCTCCCAATAATGCAGTTATTAAAAATACGATTTTTAGTATTTTGTCTATTTTATATTTTTGTAAAACTATATATTTAAGGACTATTATCCTTAATATTAACTTTTAATAACTAAAATACTAATAATATGATTAAAATTCCAAACATCGACATTTCAAAAAAAAAATAATAATAATAATAAATATTCACTCGATAATTCACAATTTAAAGAGAGGGAGGGTTATTAACTGTAAAGGAGAAGTGTTTATCAGTACAGAACACTCTGTCACTCCTTAAGCGGTACAGAAATTACCAAGAACTGAAAATATGAGTTTTATGTAAATACTTAATTGAAAATTTCAAGATTCAAAATCGTAAAAAATAGGGATGAATCACTCCGTATAATAATAATAATATGTACACCGCCGGTGTAACGGTCAGGTAGAAGGGAAAAACACCAGCGTTTGTGAAAATAACATAAAATTATATTATTATATACGCGTTATCATTACGTCCATCACGGGAAAACGGCAATATCGGCGGTCCATTGTTCTCCGAAAGCTTTTCCGAGAGAGAGGTACCGAAAAGGGACGTCTGCGAGACGTACATTACCTACACACACACACACACACACACACACAATCATGGTTCACACAATATGCACATAAACTTCTAGTATAGGGTACACGCGCACACGTTGGTTTTACGTGAACCCACACGCGGGACGGTTGACCACACGCAAATCGTTAGCGCGTGTGACCGCAACGCGTAGTGCGAATCCGTCCGTGAAATTGCCATTACCGGTCCCCGGACGTGCGCCCGTGCCCGTACGCCTTCTTCTTAGCCGCGTTCTCGGAAATCCGCCTGTCGGTCGGGTTCGGGTCGTCGACTGGTGCCTCTGACACGGCGGACGTACGGACTGTATGGTCTCGGATCGCGTCACACGCCGCAGCTGCGGCTCAATTTCTTCTACTAATGGGTGCGGGACCCACCGACACCCTTCACGTTCCGGGCCGTCCGCAATAAACTCGCGAGATAATGACACGCGTTTTACGGATATTATAAAATTGTGAAATTCTCGTCTCGAATTTTGACACTGATTACGATAGTGCGCTTTACACGGATAATAAAAAACGACGTTACCGGCAAATTATCCGTTGATGATGTTCAATTCATAATGAACAAACGATCGATTTCCACTGTACGTTAACGTCTACGTACTGCTGTGCTGTACCCGCTCGTGTTAAAAATGTATGTCTAAATAGTACAAAACTAGGCAATTCGTCGGGGCTATAGATTAAATTGGTATAAGAGTGTATGAAGGAACGCAATCACGTATTCTTAACGACCACGAGCGTCATATAAAACACACGGCTATAAGTTAATTTAAAAAACTATTAAATCTATAAAACTTGATACATCATATTATATACGATGCTGTAGATTATAAATAAACTAAGGGAATCTGCCATCCGCAAACTTCGATCGACCATCCTTTTTAAATGTTTTTTTTTGTGAATTCACAACTCTAATATGAAATATCTGAAAAAAAATAATACAAACATTATAAATTATTAATATTTTAAATAAAATTGATTACACGCATTATTGTAATGTCTATGTCTTAAAAAATACAATACTTTAAATTGATTTTTCTACTTATTTGCACTCGAATACTCAATAATGATTATCTTTCGACTTTTACCTATATCGTGAAAACGTAGAGTGTCTATTATTATTGGCCATAATGTGTTAATATAGTCTCTTACTCTCTTTATAAATATATAAAAAAATCAGACTTTCTTCAAGGTTTATTATCTTGACTGATTTATATAGTTATGGCAAATGTCAGTCTCACTAGGAACTGTAATCTTTACGGGACGAAATAAATGTCTGAACGTCCAGACGTGTTATGCACGCCATAATATGATACTGTTTATAGTCTTGTCGACTTTTATCACTTCTAATCGTTTTCATTATACAAACCATCAGAAATATATACATTTATCAATAACAATACGACCATGAAACCTGAATATTCAAAGGAAGACAAATTTCTGGGCGGATATAATGTAAATACGTGTTTTTGTCATCAGCGTCATCTCTGCCAAGAGAATAATCTGTATTTACAGAAACACACCCTTCAAAATAAATTTTAATTAAAACATCAAATACATAAAAAATGTACCAGAGAACTCTAATATTGGTAGAAGAGTAAATTATTTGATGAAACTAACTATCGATGAGTCTAGCGTAGAGAGTACTTACATACGAAGGTCTAGGTGAATTCAATACATTGAGCAATTAATGCAAAAAGCAGAAAACTTTTCAAGGGGGTGAACAATAAATTTCACACGAGACAGCGAAAAATGTCGAGTTGCTTTCGACGCACGCGTCGATAGGGTCTATCCGAATAATATTATATTATATTATAAGTATATTCACTGGCGTTTGTTTGCCCGACACTTGAAGTTGCACTGTACTAGTGGTATACGAACACTTCGATGGAAAATTTCTAAGGACACGAAAATCAATGTTTAAACTCGAATGTCATTACAAATCGTGCATAATAATATATAATATATTTTATAAACGCGAAAAAGAATCGAAAATTGTTTGATATTTTTGTTTAACCTAACCTAACCTATTTTGGTGTATAGTAATGCGTAGGTTCGACTACCATCGTGTATTACGTACGAAATTTTCCGATTTGGGCATATTATCATCGCACCAGACAATAAAATTTTATATCTATAGGTCACAGTAGGTAGGTGCAATCGGTGCAGAGGCGCCAAAATCTTAAACATATATTATACGTATAACAAAATACCGAATATCACGCTCACTTAACCTGTATTTATATTACAATAATATAATACATGGTAGTATATATAATATATATATTATGCACTTGTTTTTATAAATTTTGTTTGCACATAATATAATTAAAATATTATCTTGTGAGTGCACACATAGTAACGATAACATTATTAGATGGGTTATAAATACAGACATTTAATTGGTTAGGTTTTTCTAGACTATTTGACAATAATTACTGTAGAAATATTAAAATATGATATTCCACGGTGTATTTTCATCAACTAGATCAAATCCAATCGATTGTTAGGAAGACTAATTAAAACTTTTGCACCGTTATTTTGTTCAAGAAAGATAACAGATTATCACGATAAAATAAAACTCCTTTATTATAAGCTGCAGCAGTGGTACATAGCTAACAATATCGTTGTGTGAAGCTCACCAGAAACGCCAAATACAATATTGTTCTTCAGGTCGGAAACATCGGTTTTTCACATTACATAAAATATATGAGCGCAGCGACTTCCGATCGATATAATATTATTGTAGCCACCAATTACAGCCGAATCCAATATTATTACCGAACTTCACCCCTACCGTACATATACGCATACGTCGTACAATAACAACAACAGAACTTCAACGGCGATCGCAATAATAATAATATAACGCGAAGGCGAGGGTAGGTGTGTACGTTTATATTATACTGTGTGCTTGTGCTTATATATATATATATATACGTCATAAGCGCATACGCTCACCCAGCAAACAATAAATGCGACTACGACTATGACGACGACGACGACGACGATAATAATAATAATAATAATAGTAATAATTTATAATATCGTCATTTCTCCCGCGGCGTGCGTCTGGAGAATTGGCCACCGAACAAATTGTCAGCTATATCGGTCCCCAGGGTCGGTTGCTGGAAATTATTAACGGCGGCTATGCTTATATATGTGTATGGTTCTTCCTGACACGCGCGGTCGTCCTGCGGGACCGTGTCGGACCCGGACGCGGTGCCCGCGTTTTATTATACCTCGTGCGTTATACGGCGAGTTTGGTGTTCGACGATCCGACGGATCGGTGGAAGATGACGACGACTACCGCGATGGTAATAATAATAGCACTACGAAGAGGAAGACGACGAATAGAGTGACGGTGGACCTGTTGCGACGCACAAACCACGGACTATATACACATAAGTGTGAGCGACGTTTTTGTACGTCAAACGGAATTTTGTTTTCAATCGCCAATAAAGGAACACGGTGAATTCCGCAAATTAGTGACTCCTCGGTATGCGTATAGCTGAACGAATAAGTCGATTATGATTTAGCAAATGAAATAAAACGTATAACTACGTATGATGAAGGGGTACCGCGATGGGATCCGTTCGTTTTCGCGATTTTCTCGCCACGGTTTTTGGAAACCTTCATTATTTATAATTATTGAATTAATTCAATTTCATATACGACCGCTTTCGTCGTCGGACGGGTCTGTGCGCGATATACATGTACGGGTGCAGCAGCACGCGAGCCGTCCGATCTCCGTTCTAAAGCGATGCATTTTTTTTTTTTTTTTGGACGAAATTCAATAACGTTTCGTTCGGGCCGGACTCAAAGTCCATCCTTATTCGTGTATTGTAAACGCGCACACGTGTAAAAGATATACGCTCACACACGCGCACACGCATACTTTTGGCGACCGGACACCGACGGAGCCGGTTTTTTATGTTTTTTTCGCCGGCTCCCGGGCACCGCGCTGCAGCAGTTCGCGCTTTGCTATATACGTACCACAGGTACATACACACAATACGCGTATATCAGCTACACCGCGTTAAACCTGTTGAAAACCGTTTCGAACACACACCCCGATCGTCGCCGATACAATAATGACCTTATATACCCGTTTTTTTTTTTTTTTCTAAACGACTGCTGGACGCTGATTTACGGTAAATGCGTTCAACGCGCGCGTACTTATACCAACACACACGCACGCCACACGACGAGAGGAAGAAAAAAACTCGATAATATTCTTATCGCACTGCGGGAAAAAAAAAAAAAAGAAATCGAGTCCTCGGGACTTTACATTTACACATTCAACATGTTATACGCGTGTTGTCAGTGAAACCAAACCCATCGGACCGCGTATACACACGAACGACGAAACGTTTGTGGAAACCTCCGTATAATAATAATAATAATAATACGCGTACCTATATAATAATATTATCGTCGTAACGTATTGCGGTATATAATATACTAACTGCATATTATAGTTAGTCAGCTGGTGCCTATATCACTCTTATTTGTTTCGAAACCCGCGACCGAACGGATAGTACGTGTAATATGTGCCGTACAGTATAAGCCGATCGAAACTGCGCGAATCGTGTTATATATAAAATACCTACCTACCTACCTATATATATATATATTGCAAATTTACACGTCCTACATATAATACTCGCCGTATATGTGAGTCTATATATCGGCTATGCACGTGACGTATAGTGTAGTAGTTATGACTGAGGTCGTAATTAAGAAGTGAATTGTGTTGGGCGCGCAGACCTGTCGGCCGCGGATTGCCTTTCGCTAATCTAATTTTAGCGCTCGTTTTGATTATCGGTCGAGCGCGGCGACCGATGCGCTGCCCCCGCGACGCGCGCCAATAAATATATACGTGCTCAGCATGCCGTAAATTAGACGTACCACGACTCCTGCTCCTGTGGTCCTTTATGCGAGTATCCCCGTCTTATTAATACATATGAAATCGTATCGTCGAATTTTGATAAGAATTTATATTTACAGCATAAGGTAACACGCGTTTTTAATACGTACTAAAACAGTTTGATTGATTTGTTTATCGGTCCATTTTGAGTAAACGTTTTTGTGTCATATGCCTGATTATTTAATTAGGTTCGAGATGGATAGAAAACATAAAAGCTTCTAATAAATGATACCTATATATATATATACTTGCAGAGTTGCAGGTCAATATTAATGAAAACACGACAATAACTTCTGTATGCAATATAAAAAAGCTGCAGTACATAGACACTTTCAATGGGGAAAATATAATATTTAAATATACATATATATATGCTTTAATTTTTGCTTTTTTATACAGTGAAAGAATTCATGGGTAGGGAGATTGATTTAAGGAAAAAGCATATATAATATGAAATATAAGTACATCGATAGCGGACGGCGTAAGTGCGACGAAAATGATAATATTACTAACTTCTTACTATAACTTATTGTTACAAAATAAAACATGTTGTATTTGACTCATTTTTAGCGTTAGTTAATGTCGAACTGTTGAAGTAAATTTACGCTCAAATGAATATTATTTGCAATAGTGATAAAAATATAAAACTAATGACGTGGTGATAACTGCAGTAATACATTAAAAAACAATAACGCGTGTGCGAGTAAGACGTTTCTAGTTTTTAATACGAGTGATTTTCTCATCGACTTCATCGGTAAATAATTACAGTGGTTAAGCGTACAACTTTGAAAAAAAAAAATCAAAACGATTATCTCAACATCCAAAAGATGTTGGTAATTATATTATTACTCTAAAACAATATATTATGCGTAACGCGCTCGAGATAAGTGAGCGAGGAGTTTTAAGCCCCTGCAACACAGCCCGAAGGAACCAGCGTTCCATAAACAAATAATTAATCGCGCACATTAAAAAGGGGGTCGGCGTGATAGTATTTCACGACGATGTTGTTAATATAAATGTATATATAAATATACGCTCAATCGGAACGTATAATATTATATAATTAATTACTTATTTTTACTTCGTATTATACCAGATTATTGTACTAGTCAGGGTCGATCGGCTTAGCGTCGCTGACGTCTCGTACTTGCATTTGGCGATCGTACTGTGTAATATTATTATGACGTATATAACAAACGTTTGCGGTCGTATAATCTGTGACGGAGAGGACCACTGCACCGGACCGATTGGACTGTTCCGTGTAATAATGATAATAATAAAATATGGACTTACGCGGCGGACGATATCGGACTCGTGTGAAAAGTCACCCCCAGGATAGCGGGGTGCCGGGTAACGTGTTATTATTATCATACGTACACTCGAAAGCCCTTCCCGTTTCCGTATGCAGACAACGGTTTCTGGGTCAAACACACACTCGCGCACGCGTGTAACACACACACTATATGTACGCGTATAATGATATGCGTGTGTATATGATGTCTATTATAATTTATAATGTTTTATGCACTTGCACCGGTTCCGCGCTTACAATCGCCCCCTCCCTGCCCTTCCGTCCGACTCGCCGGACTCTTCCCCTCCACGTTATATAAGTGTATACCGCGATACTATGTACTCGCGCGTATAATAATAATAATATTATTATTATATCCGTCGATATATAAATATAATATATACGTACACGCGGCTGCGGCGGCGACCATGGCAGGTGACCGAGTAGAAAGGGGGGAGGGGGCGTTCATTTGAATAAAATTTAAATAGCGGCGGCGGCGACGGTGCCAACGGACCCGCGCGATCCGTATAAACCTTACCGTAGGTCAGTTTTGGCCCGACCGCCGCGGTAGTTAAAATAATAATAATATGTAAATCCACACACAAGCGAGCGCGCAAACACACGCGGCGACTGTACAATATACGATAATTTATAACCACGATCGCAATAAACATATATTATTATTATTATGTTTCGTCGTCGTCATTATTCGTACATAATAATAATAATCGTCGTCATCGTCATCATCATCGTCACCGTCATCATCGTCAAAGTGTGAAAATTGTATAATATTACATGAAACATATTATAGTTTTGACGTGGTGCTCGCCGAGACGAATAATTTAAAATATTATCATTGTCGTTTATGTATTTTATAATACTGATTAAAAGATTACGATTTCGCGTTACATACCTGTACGGATAAACTGTAAATTTGAAAAAAAAATCATCGTAAGTTCTCTCGCACTCGCAGTATTATATTGTATTATATTTTGTAAAATAGCGGCATCTTCGAGGGGCGAGTGCTAGAAGAGTTCTAAACCACTAAACCGTGGGCACATCGGTGTTGCCGATGGACATTTCTTGTGGATCTAAATGGTAAACACTATATAGACGATAATATTAATGGCGGAGTTTCTGGTGAACTTTTTTGGAGTCTGCGAGATTGTTTAGATGAGTAAAAATCGTTCGATATACTACAATCGTATTTATGTACATTAGAAGTTCACATGCATATTAGGTGTATTATTATAAGACATATGCCTATTTATCTACGCCTACCTACGTGCGTTTATATATAAGTACTATAGGTATTATATTATATTATTGTTAGGTGTGTACATACGACAAAGCGCGCGCGGAAGAGGACGAGACACGACGAGATCGAGAATCTTTCGATGGTGAAACGACGATAACGCGTTTATACTATACGGCTATTAGTTTTACCGCTTTTGAAACCTCCGCGAGATAAACACACTTTAAATGACAAAAAAAAAAAATAAGAAAAAAACCCATCACTACCTACTACGCTTTTTACAAAAACCTGTTTCTCTATTTTTATATACGTATGTGTGTATAATATTATCCTCGTTATAATATTATATACCAACGGATTATATTATTATCTTACTAATACATCTATATACGTACAAAGTCGACAGAGCAAATTTTGTTTTCACGCCAAAGAGTACGCACATACATATTATTATACTGTATTGAAAAAAAAAAAAACAACTAAATAATATGTATTAAAACTCGTGATCTGTAAGCCGGTGAACCGAGTGTGTACAATTTTTTTACCACCAATTAAAATCGTTTCCCTCGATCTGATTATACGATCGAAGTTTTCGAATAGACAAATCGCTTGAGATAGAACGCGTTATTAAACCGAGGTAGGTAACAGCAATGCCCTAATGTACGGTTGCTGCTCCCAGATGATATTAATGACGAAAACCTTAAGAGGATTAGAGGCGCAAGTAAATATACTGCCAGAGTCGTCGATCATATAATATGATGGCAATGACGATCGGTGTTTAAACTAAAAATACATCCTTGCAGCCTCGCATCCGGACTCTGCAGGTATAATAAGCAGTAACTAATAACGGATTGCGGTACACGTCAATATTCACGTTTCGCGTATGCACATGAGATAACGCGCACTGTATTAATGACTAACGTACGTTAGACATGCAGTTTACGTTATATTAACACGCAGGACGAGGCTGCAGTACACGTCGGGCTGCAGGGTAGTGTCGTCGCGCGTGTGTGACGCATATAACCTATACAGATAATTTTTTTTTGTACTCAAAGCCACGCGGCGTATTGCGTGCAATATAATAATACGAGAGGCTGCGACGTTCACACCGCGGGATACGCGTCGGACGAGTGGGACGAGACGAGCGTGTGTGTCGTATTATATACGTTTTCGTATTCTTCCGCCGCAGAGATAGATAGGACGAGGGTTTTTTTTTTTTAATTACGGGGTTGAGACGCGTCGGATATTATATTATATGAACGGCATATGTGTGTGTGTGTGTGTGAGTGCGTGTAAGTCACAGTCACATGCAAATATACACGAATACTACGCTACGCTCACATAATAATAATAATAATAATATATCGTACGCATATATAATATGAGTACCTACACGCGTCCGTATAACGTTATTATAACCGGAACGGACGTACGTCGGACGCGTATTAGCCGTTGGCCGTTTGCTATTCGACGGTGTATATTATATTATTATATGCACATGTACATTGCACGGGCTGAGATCGTATAACTTGCGCGTGCAAGGTGCTTAATGGGTAAACACAATATAATATTGTAACGATACATGTGGGCATGAGAAATAATAAAATCCGTCGGACCGAATAATGAGAACGGGGATAAAAAAAAAAAAAAAATCACAGGAATATTATAACACCAAGCCGACGTCAGTTTTACTTTCGTTCAAGATCAGGTGCCCGAGTGCTATCAAAATAATATAGACTCATAATAATAGGCGGTCCGCTGTGTGTAAAAAATGATAAAACCTACTCGAGTAGACAGCAATATTTTACTAAGTAAATATAAGTGACTTTTATAAAAAAAAATTTAGAGCCACTAGCTTGAATATAATATTTCTACGAAGGTTTAAATAATAATTGCTTTATTTCACGTAGAAATATAAATACGAGTATATTCATAATAAATAATAAGTGTACGTCGTACATTTCGTGGGTTAGGTATATTTTTATATTTGAGAGGGCAGTATCTCTCAAACCGCTCTTTGCTGCAGTGTCAGTGTGATGCAGGAAAAGTTTAATTTTGATGATTATTGCTGATGATACTTGGCGGCTGTTTAAACATTTTGGATTTCTTTATTGAAACGACTTAGGAAGAAGTAAAACATACGCGTGCTAAATAAGATGAATTCGAAAAACCAGTGAACGGTATATGATGTGCTGAAACTTCAGAATATCATTCTATATTTTTCATCTGAAAACACGACTTTGTGTTGTCTGACATGTAACGTTGACCGGTCCACGAATGTAAACGCGAGTACGTGTACAGCTACCGATCGTTCTCTCAGCACGTCCACTTGGAAATTATAATATATATATATATAATATAAAATTACGAAATACGCTGCTAGAATATAATAACAGTGTGTCTACTGTACAAAAAAAAAAAAAACAACATAGTAATATTATGTGTACCTCTTAATAACGGAGACGATAATAATAGTAAATTCTTTTCGGGTTACCGCGCACATTTTTTTACTCGTAAATTATAATATTATAATTTATAACTAATAAGTATATTGTAATGTATAAAATAAGAGTTTTAATAATAATAATACGAGTCGGGCTCTTATATTAATAATAATATGAGTGTACACCCGAGATGACGACGACGAGGACGACTACGGTGGCGTTCAGGTATTCCAAATATTTCCGAGTTGGCCAAAATCCGTGTGTGCCGCCTCCGTCGCCTCCGCGGCAGCAGAGGGGTGGCATTCCGTCTGCCGTGTAACAATAATATATAAATAGGCAGAGACGCGATCTATCTATATAATAATAATAATAATATTATAACGTATACGGACGGTATACGTGTAATAATATATTTATCGGGTACGAGAGTATGGTAGAAGAGAGAAAAAAAAAACAAAGAATTTTAATAACAACGCGGTGTGGGCGGCGGGCGGCGGTACTCGGGACCCGCTGCTGGAGATCAATTAACCGAGCCGCGTATATTATGTATGTATACGGTGCGCGGATGGAGCGGTCGAGGCGGCGGGCGCGGACGGACCGAAACCCTTCCGGCTAATCCGCGTGTAATAATTTATCGGGGCGCGCGCGCGCGAGCTCGACCCGGGCCTGACGGACCTATAGCCGATGACCACGGGCGACAACGACCACGACCGCGGTCCAGAGCCGCGTACGTATACCTATATACGATATATATATGATTATTACGTATAGGTATACATATAATACTGTGTACGGCAGTGCGACTGCAGGCGTCGTATTATTATTATTATGTATAAAATTCGATTTAGTTTTACGTCGCACGCGTGTATTTTTATATTTTTTAATTGTTCCACACGAATCCCATTCTTCATCACTATATACTTCACGAAAAATGTTATGTTATTATATCTTATTCCTAAATAGGTATAAGTAATAATACATGGTATACGACGAGTTCCCCTGGTCTCGGGTCCCATACAGGTGTATCGTGCATATACGTGAGCTTACACTATCCGCGTGTAGGTTACAAAAACCAATAATTATTCATTACGATATTTTAATTCGTTACGTTTTTTTTCGTCAAGAATTTAAACGCTCACACACATACACGACAACACGAGCAGTGACCAATAATTCACGAACAAAGCAATAACTACGATAATAGGTATATTCTAATTTATATTATATTACAGTCTTGTAAGTTGTAAGAAGAATATACTAACCCCCCAGTCGGGTGTCAAACGGACATGGGACAATATAATATTATATATTTTATTACAGTCGGAACCGATTCGGACGTGGCCTACAATTTTAGGACACTGCGGTTGTCGCTTCCAGTCCTGAAGACGATTTGTTTATGTTTCCGTTTCGTCGTAGTGCTGTAAACACATTAATATATATATATATATATATATAGATAGATAGAGAGAAGGAGAGTCAGAGTACGTAGCATATCCGATGATGCGTACCTATATACCACGATGTATAAGCAACCGCCATATCGAATCGTCAAATCTCGGTAAACTGGTTTTCCGTATGGTACTACGATATTCCACAATTATATATACTAGATATCTGGATAACCCGACTTCGGAAAAAAATTAACAAACATAAAATTTATGTGTATCTAGGTTTTAGTACTTCAGTTTACAGATAAATTTTCGCAAGTGTACCTCGCTTCGTGAACTAATTCAACCAAGTTGTTGAATCTATCTATTGCAGATTAGATACCTATAATAATAAAAGTTTGTTCAATTTGTGTACAGTTGTCTCGAGTTCTTTTCGCGTTTGTAAGTTACAAATATAAGGACATTCATATTTTATTGTAAATTTGAATAATAAATAATAAATTAAACAATGTTTTAAAATCCATTTAATAGTGGGTTGGTTAGGCAACAACGATTTTTTATTTTGTTTCTGTAACCGATGACTATAGAATTTATGAACAAAAGATGATTGGATTTTAATGAGCAAAAACGAAGTTGGCGTGTAAGTCGATACCAAAATTATTAACATAATATATGGATTAAAAAAAGTAAGCTTATACACCATAATCTTAGTCTCAAGAAATCGATTGATACATTTTTTTATTGAAGTCAGTCTAGTAGTTTTTGAGATTGCCCCGTTTAAACTCTTCAGCTTTATAATATCAATAACTATTTAGTATATAGTCATAAAGACATTAGATATATTTAATACATACATATTTTGCATATTTCGCTTTAAAATAGTATATACACACAAAACGTATAATATTCACACTAGGCTATTAAACAAATTTATCGTGCATTGCATAACTTATCACAATAATACGAGTAAAATAATATAATATCATTGTATATTATAGTAATATGTGTAATACTATATAAGTGCGACTTCAGGCTTAAGGTCGCATCCCAGAATAGGCTATTTCGATGTTTTTCAGGAACATTACTTTTTCGTACTACTAATGGTTGTTAGTCGATGACTGATAAGATTTCTATATGTGCACATGTGCACGTGATGTAATAAGCAAAAGTGAAAAAAAACATAAAACTAATTTTTAAACTCTGGCCTACTCTGAAAGTAAATCTGATTACTAAATAGGTATAATGAGCTTTATTGCGTACACACATCAGCAATACGACGGTTTTTTTGAAATTTGTTTACACCTTATGTATACTTATAGCACGTTAAAAATCCACTGCGACGCGTTTTTAATAAAACGTTTCTTTCGCTTCTATGTAGGTTAGGTAATATTGTACATTTGGTTTTAAGTTTGATGATGGCAATAGCAAGTTTTGGAACAAAACCACATTTTTCTAACTCGTTTTGTCCCAACAAACAATACAGATACCGTAACATTGAATTTTTTTTAAATTAAATGACATTTTAAATAACAGGAATACGTTGTATAACTCGATTTAAAACAAAATTGGCAATATCACGTTTTAAATGATAATTTGCAACGATTCGATTTTTATTTAGAGTTCATTGTTAAAATAGATAATATAGATGAAAACAATTTAGTACAACTACATTTTAAAAAAAATGTTATGATAAATGTACACAAAACCTAACCTAGCCCAGCTAGATGTATATTATTATTTTTTTTTCAATAACTATATCTTATTTCGACTTCTGCAGTGAGTGTTTTGTTTATTCATTCTTATTTGTTGTGTGTTGTATAATATGTAATGTCAAACGGTGTATCGAGTGTTAAAGATCTCGACCAGTCGATATATTATGTATATTATGGATAGTCTTACGACAACGCATTTATTATATTATATGTTATGCATGCATTATACAAGTCATCAATCATTAATCAATTATTCATTTTATTATCAAATACCTACTTATATATTTTTTAGTTTCAATTCCAAGTGCACTGTGCTGCTGGATTCACCTAATGAACTCAATATTATCATTATCGTTGGATTCGTTAACAATATTACTGTGTGAGGGATCCGAATTAACGAAAACCTAGTTCGTATAAAATATAGATATTACACTTACTATAGTAGCAGTGACTTTGATATTCCGACACACAAATATATAGGTAGCGAGTACCTATGTTTTGAACACGAAACTATCAAACCGGTCGCAAAGTATACTATACATTATATTACTATTTCTATATCGTTTATTATTTCTTAAACGTTTCCATTTTCGTCGAGCCGCGGTAATGTGTAAAGTATATATATGTATATAAAAAAAATACATTTGCTTATATATATTAGATGCGCGCGCGCGAGATGTCCTTCGCTAAGCTTTCTCCAGTATATATATAATATATACCCATGGAGGTTGAAGTTGCCTGCGGGTACCTATTTGATATTTTACAAATCGTTATCCTCTCGTTTTTAAAAAAAAAATTTGGAAAAAAGTTTGTTTACGAAATAAGCGCCATGTATTGTGACCTAAACGTTATTTTGACAAATACGTGATTTTTATACATTAAAAATGTTTCGATGTTTAAAATTACCATCATGTTGTTTCGGATTGTGCGTTGCCTCATTTTTTACTAGCTCTGTTTTGGCAGTGATAGCTTATTCAAGATGTTTTTGAATTTAATTTAATATGTAGTTCATGATCTCATATAGTATAATCAACTGCACTGTTGCTCTTAATATTGTATTATAGTGAAAATAATAATCATTTAATGGTTCCATATAATAAATAAAACCTATTATGTATTTACGATATTTATATGGAATACCGTGCATAATTAATTCAAAATTATAAGCTCGTCGCTTTTAAAATTTATAAAACATATCTAGCTCTCACGTTATTCTCACGGAGACGGTTTCAACGCGACATAATAGCTGCGATCGTAATTTCCTAGTTAAAGATGTCGTGTTATATAGGTTTACCTAGCGACTACGCACAGAAAAAAAAATACTTATCGTTTAATAGTTGTGTAGTGCCAATATATACTTTGAGCGTGAGGGGGGGGGGCAGCGTACAACAGTGTGAGAGCGTGTGTGATCGAATGTGAACTTGTGTGTGTGTGTGTGTGAGCTGTTATCTTTACACAGCCATCTCTACGGCTGTCGGAGTGAAAGCCGCCCGGGACACGACGTTGTATACGGCCCGTGTCGGATTGTCGCCATACCCGAAAAGCATCAGTGGCGGAGGCGGAGGGAGAGCATATATATTGTAACGAAACCCGCGCGTATAATATACGTGGCTGGCCGGGGATAAACGCGTACGTTATTATTATTATTATAAATTTAAAACGTCGTCGTCCGTCGACGTCTTCTGGTTTCGGCTGCGGGCACTCGCGGTCCGAGGACCTGCAGCCTGCAGGAGATGTTTATCTGCGTCCTTTTTGAGCGCGCGACGGCTCTCCGGAAAGGTGTCTGGACGGCAACAATAATAATATTGTAATCGTCATCGGTAGGTATACTGTGTATAATATACGTAGATAGTATATAATAATAATAATACGTACTTGCGCTGCTGCAGTCTGTCGACCGTGGGAGGAGGTGGATTTTTTCCACTCGTCGTCTCCGCGTACGTAGGTACCTAAATAATACTATAATATACGTATATATATATATATATTATGGATATGTACACGGTGTTCATTATTTTTCTTCCTCGTACCGTCGAACCTAACCTATCAATATTTTCATGTGACGATACGTACCTATTATACAACTATATAACAATTGAATATATTATTATTTATTATTATGCTACTAACGATAGCGCGCTAAAGAAGCGAATGTCGTTGTCATAAATAGAATGAGACGATGAGAAAAAAAAATTATGGAAAAAACAATTGACGCGCTCAGACCTCTGGGACACGATGGCGTTCAGAACGAGGCCATCTCCTAATCCGACGGATTATATTATATATACTCCGCGGGAGCCTTTCAAACGATGAGCGCCTTTTTCTCAGACTCGTCGCGTTAAAACGTCATCACTCTCTCCTCTCCCCTTCCCGTTCAAAACCATAATAATAATAAAAAAAAAATAATAGTAATAACCGTAATAATGTTTTACTTCTGGGGAGGGTCATGCGCGTGCGATTAAACGGGTGAAAACGTTTCGTACGAATTCAATATAATAATATTATATTATGATAAAAAAAAAATAAGCATCAACAAGCTTACATACTACATTATAATATATTATGTACCTACACTCAAACGGATAAGCTGAATTTTACGAGACTTGTAAATTATTGTATGTATATATATAATATCATAAACGTGTAGTCATTATCTTTTCGACGCGACCTGTCACGCAATAAATACCATTTTATATTGATATTATATTTTTCCTCCACTGTAGATCTCTTTTACTCCACATTAGCAGAAGCCATCTGTTATATTTACATTATATACGTGTATAATTCTCATAGATTATAGATAATATGCCAGTAAACGATTCAGCACGGTTTCCGAGTTCCGGTCATACATCTTAAAAATACTAAACGTAGGTATGTATACTTTAAATTGATCATTGGAGCTCGGTCCATACACTAATGTATATGACATAGAATTCGAGCAAAGAACTTATCTTACTATTTAACTATTTATTTCTTTATCTATTTATCGACGATTTATAATATTAAATATATACAATATATACATATACAGGTTATGTAGGCACGAGGTTAATTATGCACTATTGCTTACATTAAATATCATTCCACACATAGGACATAGCCCTGAATCCTACAAGTTTTGTTTTGGATTTTTAATACACGAATTTATTTCTGAAAGTATACTCAATATACTATAGTATTATCATATCGAAACAGGATTTTCTCGGTATAGCTTGACCGATCCGTTTTGAACTGTTCCAACGAAGATACATTACACATAAGATATCTTTGTTTTGAAGAAAAAATATTTTTAGAACGTCTCTCGTGTTTCAAAATTATACCATATACTTATTATTTGGGCGTTCGAGGCTCGTACCTACATCGTACGATATTCACGAATTTTATTTATTTACTTGGCCAAGGCTGTATAGGTGTCACCCAAAAAAAAAAAAAAAAACTAATAGGTTGAGGTATAGCTTGTTCGAAAAAACGACATGCACACACACACACATATGCAAAAACACACACACACACGCAGACGTCACACACGTGAACAAAATTAAAACGCATCACCTTGAGGTGACTATCTCGACGTGCACCGCGTCGCCAGTCGCCACCAACCGGTTATACCCGATACGCACCGCTGACGATCGGTTTTGCAACGTTCGTACATGCGCGATATTCACGTTTGTGTTGGTGTATATGTGTTGTGATGGCGGCGGCCTACAATAATTTTGCAATTTAATTGCAATTTTTTTTTTTTTTTTTTTGTCTAATTTTAATCTTCCCACGGGCTATTTTTTGCGTGTATATAACAGCGTGTGCATTTACGTATACATACATAGGTATACGTGCCACGGCCGAACGCACGTTGGGAAGAAGCCAAAAAAATAAAAAATAAATATAGAAGAAGAAGAAGAAGAAGAAGAAGAAATATAAAAAGACCCGCTCGCTCGGCGTCGCTGTCGTCGTCGTCGTCGTCGTCGTCGACGTCGTCTGAAGGTATTTGCCTTTTAAGGGGGTTGGCCCCGTCATCGTGTGTGTACTTATCTCTTGAAAACTATATACCTACGTGTATATATATATATATATATAGTGCGTATAGTGGTGCTCGGGGCTATACACCGCCGTGTTTCGACCACTCCACGACGATGCGAACGCCGCAGCCGCCGTCGTGTCCGGACGGGTTCGGCAGAGTCATCGTCGCCTTGTCGTAATAATAATATATATTATATATATGTTATTGTACAGGAGGTTAAAAACCCGACGAGTGTTATACTCCTGCAACAGCTCTTGAAGTCCGAAAATCGTTTATGTATAGGTCCTCCGGTTTCGGGTGTGTGACTGTGTGTAAATCCACGCTATATACGTAGGTATACGTTTGCACGAATGTGCGTGTGTGTGTGCGCAGATTGATTGAGCGTACGTAAGTCTTATTTTTTCGTATCTTTTAGTTTGACGATTAATTTTTTATCGTATCGACAATATGTTGGAAGCGAGCGTTATTATCAATAACAAAAGTGTTTTTATTTCTTATGTTCACAACGATAATGCTGTTACGATCTGTGATAGTATTGAATACAAACACTGCAGCGAACTCAAATAATTATGAATTGAAAACCAATGTTTTCTTGTCAAAAAATCACGAATGTGACGTGTAATCTCGTATATAGTATGATTTATGGAAAACTATATGAGGGAAGGAAAATTGATCGAAGAGTATTTTAAGACCTACCGCACCTTCAGTGGTAATAAGTTCCAAAATCAAACGTAACTATGCCTGGATGTGAATTCATGAAAAACAATAAGACTACAAAAGTTTTGGACTAGAATAAAAACTAGAGTAAAATCTATATTATTCTATATACTAATATAATATATTTGCATAGGGTTCACCGCCTTAATAATATAATAGTTACATAATATACGGTAAAATAGATGCATCAGTCAAGTACATAAGTATATTAGCTTTAGCTATATTATGTTCTAACCGTAAATAACGACGTTTCCGCATACTCAAAACTATATTTATAGCCATTGGTGTATTATAAGATAGGTATAGACTTTACATGTGCAGTATATGTATATAGATATTTTATATATTATAATATTTACAACAACTAACAACGGCAGCGTGTTAAACGTGTGAAAAATTTAAATAACACGTTCAGTGCGCGTCTGCAATATAATATATATTAACATATAAGTATAACGGTTCATAATCAGCTAATAAAATACACGCGCGTTGTGCCCGGTCATTATTGTCCATTACCATAATAGTAATAATAATAATAATAACTCGTAAAATTATCTCGTATTTATAAATATTGTTCATCGGCGATACAGCTAGAATAGTTGGTCGTAATAAGTACATTGTTGTGACATTAGCATATAATGGTTGGTTATAGAAATCCACGTGTCTCGCCAGACGCCAATTGATCGTTGACTTGAACTTGAAGTTGTCGGTTACCTAATAATATAATGTATACTATATTATCGTATGCGCTACGCAAATGCTCGACGTATGTAACATATTATATTTTTTGGTTTTCGATTCCCAGACCGTCAGATGAGTAAATATTGACACCTGCGGTAAAAGCTTATTTAATTCTCCTTTTGGTGACAACGATAACAACTACTGCACAAAAAGATAATTTAACAAGACCCCACGGGGTCATTTTATATAACTCTAAGGTTGTTTTACTCTTCTCATCTACTGAAAATGATAACGAATATTAGATGTTCAAGTGTGCGAAATCTCTTTAATCAAGAAAACATCGTACACTTTATGAACTGACCGAATACTAGACGAGTTGAATATTGTCTAACTATTTTTTACACAAAAGTTTTTTTCTCACAACAAAGGCCTCAGTAAACACACTTGAGATTGAGTAGCTACTCAAAAAATAGTAAAAAAAAAATAAAAAGCAAAACAATAGTAATCCTATGGGTAAAAAAACCTGAAGTATAATTAATTCGATTTTACGATCAAAACAAAACAATTAAATTTTAAATGACCGGTTGTTAGTCACCACACCTCGCGAAATGTTCGACAGCCCCTCTCTCGACATTGCTTTATGTAATCATTGAAATTGGTTGATTTGCTGGTATATCTGCTTCATATGAAATAATAATTTGTAGGAAGTATTATACTATTTTTTAAAACCACTTAAATATACAAAAATACTATTCGTGATATTATTCTATTCCGGTAATAATCAGTATGATCATAATACATACATTTAACGATAACATAAATTACAAAATGTGTAAAGTTTAATAATTATTATTTAATTAAATGTATAGGGACATCTTATATAGTGAATCAAAATCTATGGATAAATTGTATTACAAATAATAAAATATGTATAAATAAATATAGGTACTTATATTACTAATATATTACCGTTCATGTTTACATTATTATAATAGTATAGCTATAATAGCTATATAATATATTATTATGCAATCAGATCTATAATATAATATGTTCTTCATATTATATTCTTTGGGTAATGCTAATCCGATAGACTGAACGGAGCTAAAGTAATATTTTTCGATAAACGAAGATTCCTATTTGTTAACTGAGTGTCCATAATATATTATACACACATATATATATATAAATAATAATATAAATATATATTTAACGCTCTAAAAGCACATTCATTTTTATTATTATTATAGTTTCTATAGTTATCGTCGAATACAATGATTACGTCATACATATATTATGTTTTTTGCATGAAGCACCGGTGTTTTACTGTTGCGTACATCAATGGACCGGGTTGGTGGAGGGGAGGGGCAAAGGTAACTTGCGGTTTTTTTTTTGTCGTTCAACAATTAATTACGCACGTGCAGGTTCGATCGAGACGTTAAACATAATAATATAATAATATATATATTTATTATAATATCGTAATCGTCTTCATCGCAGGAGTATCTATACAGTATCCGCTAAAATACGAGGTCGTAACAATATGATCTCGTATTGCCTCACACTGCTTCGGGTGTAAGTATATATATCCACACACAAATATATAAATATAATGAATACACTCATATATACGTATATAGGTATCTAACACGCGTCGACGGGCCTATTGGAATGAACGCAACGGAAGCGCTGTTGCGGTGGTTGAGTTGTTGCAATATTTTACTTTTGTTAGTAGGATTTATTACTAAATTTATGAGCAACAAATTACGTATATAGTGATGTACACATCCAGTGTTTAAAGCATTATTTTTTTTTTCTAGTGCAGCGCGGTTCAATTTAAAACCAGTATTTTTTAATGAAAAAACGTTATTTATAGTAAATATTTTTTGAACTGCAATTTAATAAAAAAATTAAAATGCGGTTATTTATTTATATATTTTTTTTTTTGTAAATAAATTAGGACTGAAACTCGCTGACATTTCCGAGAACGTTTTCAGGGAGTATTATTCGCTTCCTAAGAATTATTGGGAAGGTATAGGGAATAGGAATTCCCGGAAATTTCGAAAATTGACAATATATTATGCTTATTGTATTTCAATTCTATACGGACAGTCATATCTATTGATTTATGTGTTTTTACATCAGCATAACTACATAATTTTATTTAAATATATTTTAAATTTATTTTAGTTCATTAGTGCAGAATAGATATTCCATATTTATTCCATATTGATCATTAAGTATAGATAATATTTTTGGTAAAAAAAGGAATAGGTACATTTTTACGAAAAATAATAGGTATATAAAATAATATTGCTAATATAATTATTGACAATATTACTAATCAACGACTACTGCTAAATGATTTTAAAGTAATTTTTGAATTCTAAGATCTTACATCTGATGTTACAAGGTAGTCTTTCCTCGCATTTTCCTTTAATCATACAAAAAGTACAATTACACTAACTACTGAAAGAGTAAATAAAATTACATAATATATTACCCACTATGAAAAAAGTAAAATTACTAGCTCAGAAAACTTAAAAAATAGAGAAAATATTATTTTAGAATTTCAGATCACTTATTAATGGAAATCAAAGATAGTAATATTATTGGGAAATTTATGATAAATGGACTTTAAACGTTTTAACACTTAATTTTTCTACTGACTCAGAAACAATTGATTCAACCAATACCAATAGTTCTTTTAAATGATTTTATTATTCAAATGATGCAGATATATAACTGAAACTAATATTAATGTGTAAGATGACGTCGAATTCTTAAAACTTTGTCTTAGTCAAATTTATTGAAAACACTTGTTTGACTGAATTTAAATTTATGAATATCTCTTATGTATATTTAGTTAAAAGTATTCTGAAAACTAAATTTAAAGTCGATAGTCTTAAATCTATTATTAGTTTTAAAACATTTTAATGTTATAGATGGGGAATATATAACAATTGTAAAAATTACAAATAGTATTTCCAACTTTACTTTTCGGAAGAAAGAATATGATTATAAAAATAAATGCATGACTTAAAAATTGTCTTTAAGTAATAATATGAATTATAGGTGAGGTTTTTATGCTTATACTCTTCAACTTGTTAAATCTAATAAGTAATTAATTTGTATTATTACTGTTGTATGATAGTTATTACAAAGTTAATTGTCTACATGTTTTTAATTCTAAATGTTGTGTTCAATTATTTTTATAATAATCTGTATAGTACCTATACTACATCATTCTTTTTTTTTTGTAAAAAAAAATTAAATAAAAATGGTTGATTTATTTTATAAATGTTATTATTATTATATTACAGGCTTATTGGTTTAAATTGTTATTTTTTACCTACAATATTTGTTAATTATTTTTTTTTTTTTATGTAATTAAAAAATCTGGAAATTGTAATTGAACCCATCGATTTCACCAGTACATGTAACTCAATTTTAAATCAATTTTTTTTATTACTACTTAAAAATATAAAAATGTATACCATTGCTTTTAAAATTTAAATCAAACAAAAAAACATAAATATTGAACTGAAATACACTATTATTTATCCTTATAATACGGTGACTATAATTCGTTCCTGTAGTATTTTTATGATTCCCGCATTTTTCCGGGAATTTTCATCATATACTCAGATGAAGTTCCACGGAATTGTTTATTCCTAAAATAAATAAATAACAAGTTTATATGTGAATATAATATTATATTTACCTATATAACTAGGTATAATATTATTGTGTAATAAATTGATTGGGATTTATTAATTGGGTTACAAATAATTTTTGTACACATTTTGTTTTGATTGTATGGGGTCAACTACTTTATTACAGTTGTCCAATGTTATATGATAAGCAAATGGTAATTAACACGTTAGCCAAGAAAATTCTACGTGCGATATCTTAATTTTTTTTTTTTTTTATGTAATTAAAAAATCTGGAAATTGTAATTGAACCCATCGATTTCACCAGTACATGTAACTCAATTTTAAATCAATTTTTTTTATTACTACTTAAAAATATAAAAATGTATACCATTGCTTTTAAAATTTAAATCAAACAAAAAAACATAAATATTGAACTGAAATACACTATTATTTATCCTTATAATACGGTGACTATAATTCGTTCCTGTAGTATTTTTATGATTCCCGCATTTTTCCGGGAATTTTCATCATATACTCAGATGAAGTTCCACGGAATTGTTTATTCCTAAAATAAATAAATAACAAGTTTATATGTGAATATAATATTATATTTACCTATATAACTAGGTATAATATTATTGTGTAATAAATTGATTGGGATTTATTAATTGGGTTACAAATAATTTTTGTACACATTTTGTTTTGATTGTATGGGGTCAACTACTTTATTACAGTTGTCCAATGTTATATGATAAGCAAATGGTAATTAACACGTTAGCCAAGAAAATTCTACGTGCGATATCTTAATTTTTTTTTTAATTTTTCGGGTTTTAGAGTTATGAAGTCGTAATGAAATGCAATAATACAACTTATAAACGTACAGAATAAAAACACTATACAACATCGATGTATCATATTATAGGTATACGTTTAAATTTCATAATGGTGGAAATCACTATTTGTATACAGCCACACTTTATTATAATATTTATACCCAAACCACAAATACTTTGCAAAATTAATGTTTATCAACACGAGCTATACCTATACTCGAATGCGATGCTTTAGGTATACTCGTTTTGTTAACAATTATATAACCTGTTTTCAAAACGTTTAGCACATATATTTTTTTTAAGTGTCACATACCAGTTATACACTACGAACATTTTATATTTATAAAAGATATGATGACCATAATACAGGTGTAAGGTGTAGATAACATTGACTACTTAGATGTATCAGAATAAAAAAGTTTTACAAACTATAAAAATTTAAAAAAAAATCAATCCGTTTTAATATATTTCAAAAGGTTATATTACATTTTGATATTCTTTCGTCCTTAAAAAAACTGATTTAAAACAATATTATAATTTAATAATATTATGTATAAAATACATCTTATACCTAGATAATATTGTTTAGTAGGTATATTTATTATGCACAATACATTCGGTTTTCTTGTTATTTTTTTATGATAATTGTTATAATGCATACCTAATGATATTAGTATAAACGTAAACATTAGAATACACGATATCGCAGTATATTATGTAGGTACCTATAACTTCACGCTTCTTTGTTCGATTTAAAAGCATTGACAGCATATATTTTAATTAAATTTAGAATTTCGTATTATAATATTAGGTATATTAAACTCAATTTTAGCAATTTTATTTAATATAAATATGTAACAGTATTTCAATACAAAAAAAAATGCTTTAAATTACGAAACGAATTACGTAAAGGTTTGAATGCACAACAGAAGCATAATATATGCATACAATGGCTATTTTGTATGATATATTATTTATGTGTTTAGTAATTTGTTTTTTTTTTTAGTAATACGTTTTCCTGGTCTACTTCCCGAAACAAACTTTTTCGCAAAATGTCGGTCCATGTACGGCCGCGCCCATATAAACGATACCTATCGTAAATAGTAAATATGACTCAAGTGACGTGTATGACGGCAGCCGTGGCTGTGCGCTAACCGTTTAATTATCGCCGCACAAGTATGATAATAACGATATTTTATCCATTATATAGAGACGGTTCCATTAAAAAAAAAAAATAATAATAATAATAGTAATAATAAATAACTAAATGCACGCGCAATACACGATGGACTACAATTATAATAGCATAATAATAATAATAATAATAATGATGATAATCGCGAGTATAGGTACACTGTACATGCAACGACGAGCCGCTGAGGGCTATCGAAACTGGTATTACACCGTGTCCCCCACAGCAGCAGTAACTGTACCAGAAAAACAGAGAGAGAGAGAGTGAGATGGACTGCCAACGACGACAATACACATAAACATAAATCTGATAGACTGTATTTAAGTGTGTGCAACTTAAACGGCGACGTATAATATAATAATAATAATAATATATATATATATATATATATTATCAGGATGAGGAAAACATGACGGTCCGTCTAGAAGGATAAACGCTCCCGAGACGGGAAAAAAGAGTTTATCGGCGCCGCCGTCCATCGAAGTTTATCATCTATAAGTACACATTATTGTTATATCACATCATATTATATTATATAGGTAGTAGTATAATAATATAACAATATCGATCTATAGGCGAGCGATTTATCTAATAGATCAGTCGACGGAGGTTAGTTTATGAGAGATTATTATAATATAATATATATATATATATATTATGATTAATATATTATATATTATTATATTATATACTATATGAGTAATAACCATATAGTTACAATAAAATCAGTAATATTTACACCGATTATAATTAATATAGTTCACCCATACATCCGTAGTCCGTACACGGTTGGGTGCAGCTCAAGCGCATTCCACGATGGCGTTCAATAGTACCTATATATATATTATTATATCCGTACTTACCTACCTATGGAGTACTTTATACAACAGTCACGGTCAATCGCAAAATATATTTTATTTTTCGCGACGTGTATTAGATATTTCTAATGATCGTTAATATAATAATATCATTATCAACATGATAGACGCACATTTCAAGGACAACCGTGTTATCCGTATACAGATTATACGTAAAACTTTTATCCGTACATCGAAATGATATAATATATAATTATAATAATGACTAGTAAAAGTATGAATATCCCACCCATTGTGCGTAAGTTTCGATTTTAAGATACAACAAATTCGTAATAGGTTATGATTTGAATCTTTGAAAAAAAAAAACAAATTTTTGTTAAAATTTTAAAATGCACTTTATAGTCTCTATTATATAAAACAACAGAACAGTATGGTAAACGAGTTGAAAGTAAGGTTATATAGTATATCGTGTATGTGTGTGCAATGTGCAAATATACGATCCGTTTTATTTTCCCTGTGTGATGCAGCATTATTTTAGCACTCAACGTTTTATTTTTTAAAGTTTTTCAGTGTTTTCTTATTTTATAACTCGATAAAATCGATTTATAAAGTTTATATTTTAGGAACTGTGTTGTGCTTATATGCAGCAGTTTAACATAACATAGTTAGGTATACATTATTACATTTACAGTATGACATATACATATTATTTGAAGTTTGAAACGGGTTTACGACGGATAAAGACGTGTGACGATCAACAATATAGAAGGACGAAAAAAATACGTGAAAAAACGCTCCGCCATAAAACATAACTGCGATATGATGAACATTCGCTACGTATCCAAACTGAAAAAAGGTTAGAAACGGGATCTCACGACACGAATGTGACATCCTCGTTATGCGATGTTATTATGGACCCATTAATCCGTTTTAATAATAAAAAAAAAGCGTACAAGTATACGCGACTTCGAAAAAAATCACCTATAAAACATTTATGTTTAAGTCGGTGCGTACGACGTTTTTTTTCGGTCGCCGTTAATGTTTTTCCGGTATAGGCACTGTGTACCTTTTCATTTCAGTTGGACCGTACACGGCGACAACGACGACGCGTATTTATCTCTATCTCTGGAGCGTATGATTCTATGTACGTACACTGCACTCGTATCAAAGAGGGACCGTCACTTGCCCAGCGTGATACCTACTCTTTATTTTTGTTTTCTTCCTAAGGAGATTACGACAAAAGAATATAATATTTATAAGTATAGATATTATATATATATATAGGGTCTGTCGGGGGATAAACCATCGCATTGTGTGTGTATGTTTAAGCACGAAGCATCCGCCGCAGAGCCGAATGTATCAATTGACCTAGGGGATGTAAAAGTCTGAAGCGCGTTTGTTTTGTCGGTTAACAAGCGATTTGGAAAGAAAAACACACACGCACTCTGTACTGGGGGTCGTGACGAGAACATATATTTTTCTATCCCTCACTGTCCTTCCACACTCTATTTTTTCTTTCTCTTTCTTTAATTATAACATTACATCATTTTTTTGTAAAATTATAAAAACTCTACCTGAAAATGTTTGTTTCAGTTCTTAAAAAAGTTATACGAGTAAAATATTTTGGTTTCAAGTAATTTTTGGTCAGATAACTTTCTCTAAATGTACACATTTTATACTATACACAATATACCATCAAATATATAGTTATTTAGTTATTAAAAGAACTTATTTTTGTTATTCTAAAGCTGATTTAAAAAAAATCATGGAAATCTGGTCAGCTGTATTAGAGGTTTCAGGTATATCTCGTCATTCTTTAATCCAACTTTCAAATTGTTATTTTAATGATAAATAAGAATAATATTCATACAAAAGGTGTTTTTAAATAGATATGGTGTCTTATTCTTTATTTTTAAAGATATTTTATAATTAATTCATAGTAATATTAATAAGTATAATTTTCCATTGGTATAGTAGGTAGTTAATGAACTAATATCTAATAAGGAAAATATTTTTTGTTAAAAACATTTCATAATATTTTATATATCTAATGACTTTTAATAAATAAGATCGTGATCAAAATAATTCAAAATTTGTAACAATATGTAATAGGTACGTATTATAAAAAGTACCAAGTCTCTACGATCAAACTTTTTCATATAATAACTTAATTAAAATCGACAAAGGAAAATCATTACTATTTGTTTGGAAATTCAATAAGTCAACATTTATATTTCAAAAGCTTAATAAAAATTATGACTATCTATATATTTTTAATTTTTTTCGTATAACCTATATAAGACGTTTTATTAAATTATTAAAGTTTTTGATAAAAATAAATCAAACATTTCAAAAGTCTACAAATAACATAAAATGAGCAAAAATATTTGAAAATTATATTACATACGAGAGTCGAGAATAAACTAGTATAAATAATAAATATATGGTGTTAATTGCAAGCCTCTATAATAGTACGATTTTTCAATTTTCAAATACAGCATAAAAACATAATCGTCGAAAACATGAGTGTTATAAATATTCTGGTTAACCTTATTAATTTTTTCACACTTAACTTTTTACCGATTATTTTTTAAATTACTGGGACTATTTTAAGTACCGACACAATTTACTACCGAATTCCGCACTCTCAAAGTTGTAGATTTAAATATTTTTACTTGCTACATTTTACTTCTGAGAACCATTACAGCGAAGTAAGACACAAAAAATAAATAAATATACATCTTTATAAAACCGATCCCATAGTATATGATTATATGTAGTTCAAACATGTGAAATTATTTTGTTGACGGCTCTGAAATATCAAGCATTTAACAGGGAATGTAAAGCGATTTAATCTTCTATATAATATATTATATAATGTATAATATGTGGAGGGAAAAAATCCTCTTGCGTGATTTGGGCTGACAATGTTTCACGAAAGCTCAGTCAATTCGGATAATAGCTGTTTATATTATACATCAAATAGTTCTATGAGTATATATATATATATATACATTATATCGGTGGCGAATCACGTTTGGGAGAAAAATCATATAATAGGTGTACAGTATAAGGGTTATCACTTATCTGTTATTGTTCTCTTACAGTGGTCATTTGAGCGTATAGTGTCCTTGTATAATATAGTCGTTACGATGTCAGTACGGTTTCGGGTCAGTGTTTATCATTAAGTATGTGTATACATGGCGTTTTCCACTCGTTTCACTATTATTTTATATTATCAGTTTCTATGTATGTATATATTAACGTTAATTACAGTGTAATATATTATATATATTCACGATGTATACGCACGAAATAGTGATTGTAACAGAACAATATTTTATCGTAAAGCTTATATGTAGATCAATAAAAGCAAAGTTTAACATGAGAAAAATGCACAAAATATATTTAAATTACCGTACAAGAAAAACTTTATTGCTGAATTAAAAATGGATTTGAATGGTTTAAAAAGTACAGCGATTTGTTTTTAATCTCTGAAATTGAACAGCAGATTATCAATAAATTCTAACATTCTTAATTCCAATGGTTGAATATAATGACAGAGTCTTAATTCATAATTCGTCAAACAGTAAAACTTATAGTATTAAAGTATATAATATAGTGAATACCTATACTTATAAATTATCAATTCCTGGTTTTTCTTTATGTCAAAATATTATTTTTAAAAACATAATACCAGATGGGCTTATAATATAACATTAAAATATGTTTATCACACTTTCAATTTCCGATCTTACATCACATTTCAAGTTTATAAAATAAATTGTTATATGTGTTTGATGTTACGTACAAAAAAAAAACCAATGTATCGTGTTGAAGAATGTCGTTGCCGCATATTATACTCGTATTGTTTATCCGTCAATCATATTACGACAAATCCTAAACAATTACATGTCACGTATATGAAATGAACGGTACACTGTAAAAATTACAGTTTGCCACAAATATAAAATAAATGTTTAAGCAATTTAGTAATACATACAAATACATACATTTAATTGATTATGATATGATATTTTGTATCGTAATATAGTAAACAATGTAATTTATTTTACCTACCTACAATTAATGAAAGAAAATTTTTCTTTTTGTATTCGTTGTATTGAAGTTATTTTTCTTTCCTATAAGACATAAATAAAAGTGTGAAAATGTAATATTATTTTCTCTCGCTGAAAATCACGTTTAATTCGTTTAAAATATATCGTTGGTTTACAGAGGTTCCACGATGATACAATCTTTCCTCAGCGAACATTTTTCTTCAATCACGAAATTAGCAAACCCAAAGTTTGGGGCCTGTATAGACAGATATAGTATATAATACTGTGGTGCGTGGATAAATACGGTTCCTTATAGATATAATAAGAAACAAAACGATTGGAAGTATTAAATTAAGACTATTGTCTCCGAATAAAGTCCAAGGCTTTGAAAGAAAAAAAAACCAAAAGTAAGAATATCATTATGCTCATAGAAATAAAGAAGCTATGACCGAAATTATCCGGAGGGTGCTGTTAAAAGAACAGGAAATATTTTAACAATCACTGTTATTGTATAGTACGTATCCTCGCGGACATCAGAAATCGGTGGTCCTGGTCGACTTGGGGTATTTATATGTATATAATATATATATATAGGAGAACGACTATAATAGTATACAACTTACAATTATTACGAGTAGGTATAGGTACCGCAAACGGTCAGGACTAAGAGATATTCTTTTCTCTCGCCGCCATCGCTGAGTTCTTTGTACACCTTATAATATATATATATGCGTGTGGTACATGTGCGAGTACGTGCAACATGCGGTTAGGTCAGGTTCGAACCAGAGTCGGTAGCCCGGCTGTGGCGGCGGCACAATCGCCCGCGCACTACACCAGAGACGTAGAAAAATCGTTATCACCTTAATTATTGTCGCACGAGCATAAATTTACTCGTCGTCTTTCTTTTGTCGGCTTCCCCTTTTGATGTCCCGCTTCGTACATTTTTAAGAGTTTTCGACTCGGTACAAATATTCGTTTATATATAATAATATATAACACGAGAACGAGGCTAAAAAGAGTAATAATATATAATATGTAATAAGTAAAGTTAAGTATGCATTGTACATTATATAGCTACTGTATAGTGAACTCTATAGGTCACGTGAGACTGTGAGAGTAACGAAATCTACATTTTGAATTTCTCCACACTCTATATATAGTCCATGCGAATTCGTTTTTATCATGATATCGTACATTTTCTATAGCATAATGTATTTATACATCGATGATAATAATTTTATGATTTAATAATGGTTTTATAATTTAAACGATGATCTTACATAGCTTTGTAGTTGATTATTATAGGAGTTAGTCACTTTTTTCCATTACTTTGAATTCCTATTTTGACAGCTTTAAATCATGTTGATCAAAAATTTAAATTGTTACAAAAAACCATCCTATCCTAAGTGTTGATGATTGGTGCTTTATAAATTATAATGTTTAACAGTTAAATACACACACACATAAAAGTAGTAAGTTGATGTTATACTTCCATTCCATTACACAATAATATAATACTATTGTACATTTTTTATAAATAATATTAATTATTCTCTATAATACATATTACAATAATGTAATATAATACATAAATTATATCATTACTTATAATATGTAAGTACCTACATGAATATTATAGTATTCCATATCGACACCAACCACGCCACTATATACTACAACCATGATATACTTGTGTTATCGGTTCTCAATTAGTATAAGCTACCCACACGAGGGTATAAGAAAATATTTTACCAACACCCCTCTTGTACTATAAGAGGCCCATGGGATATATCTGGGTACACCATTGGTCGGAATTAAAAAAATAACCAAGTGGGTTATAATGAAACTATTACTAATTGATCAAGACGACAAAACTATGTCATAAATTAAATTTCGGTTTGAGTTACACATTTAAACATTTTAATACCCAATCTAATATTTATAAATGCAGCAATTATGTTTGACCTAAAGTTTCATCTATGCATTAAAAGAGCAGCAAAAACAAAAAATATTTAAAATGTGAGCTAAAGACTTAAAAAGACTTCAAAAGTTGTACCCGTGTACTTTATCATAAATTCAAGCATGTCTAAACTCTGTATTATGTAAATTTATATTTTTATAATATTATTGTCAATTTATTAAATAAACGAAACACAACAAGTTGTTATATACGATGCATTATAGAGTAAACTAAACTTAAGTTGTAATTTTACCTTTTAATATGTAATTATATACATATATTTTCAGGATTAGATCAAACGAATGCAAATATAATTTTATGATGATTATGAATTTGACAAAACAAAATATAAAATTGATGAAAAAGAAAATAAACAGAAGAAAAATAAAATAAAATTTAACTTAAAGTTTTTTTATTAAGTTGAAAAAGAACCAGAAAAACAAATTATAACTATAATAAAGAAGATAAATGATACAAAAAGTTATCGAAAGTTTGATGCAAAAAACCAATATTAATACTGATCATTTTGGTATATTTAATATTGACAAATAACTGCCACTATTATTCAATCATTATTATTTATAATATACTTACAGTATATGTATAAGGTTAATTCTTTTATTAAAATATTGTATTTTAAAATAAAAATAAAATATATAAAAATATTTAATTATGTCAGTTTAAATCAGTAATATTATTTATAATAGATAAAAATGCATACATAAGTTAAGAATCGTCAAAATATAATTATAATAATATCAGCTTGGTCTCATAAAATGATTAAAAAAAATATTGTAGTCAGGTAGTTTTCTTTTTTAAAAATATCTATTAATATTATAAGTTTAGGATGAGTAGGTCTGTAAAGTAACTTGCTATAAGACAGGTACGCACTATTTTCTTAATCTCATCTAGCTATAAATTTAAAGATGTATCATTTATTTTTAAAATCTAAGATCACTATTGTTTTACTTATCTTGAAACTCCAGAGGAAACAGGTGGTTTATAGTTCCTCCTTTTTCACGAGGTCTAAGATTACCTTTTATGAGTAATTCCTCTTACAATATAATATAGCTTTGCTAGGTCTATTAATCGTATACTTAATTATACGAGTTCTTATTGTTTTTTTTTTAATAGGCTTGATGGTTTTGACTTCGATTTTAATGAATTTGAATACAAGTGTTTATATTTGAATTTTGAATAATACAGTTGTACTAGGTATTAGTAATACATACTTTATTAGGTTATTTTTAGGGATCAATTAATCGAAAATTGATTAATGTGTATAATGTGCAAAATACTTATTATTACACATTATACTTTCTATTATTAGACTAAATCTTTATTTTAAACAGCTCTTTGAGTACACAATCAAATACTCAACCGCCCTTTGCACGGCGTTCAATATACATAATATTATTATTAGGTGTATTATGTATCAAATACCGTATATTATAGTACCCGTGCATTACTTAAAATACGCGGTTTGTCTGCGGTATACGATACATATATATAAACCTTACCTATATTTGTTTTCAAACTCGTAAGCAGACGACCGTTCGTACGGTATAAAAGTAGATCTGCATAGAAAATTAAGACATATGTATACATGTATAATATCTACACATTATACGAGTGTGTATAATATGTAAATGGCTTTTATTTTTTGTAGCGTAACTATTAAAACGTATTCCTCTCGGAAGAATGTTATTGTCGTATTATATTTAGGTACCTGCACCACAATATAATGTCGTCATCAAAACTAATGACTCTATTTTACCTCTAAACCTTGGTATACGAGTTATACATAAAACTATATAATGTGTGTGTATGCATTGTATAGATATGTAAGTATATAACAATAACATATATGTATGATCTACTGTTGAAACGCGAAAATAATACATACAAATTATAGTGCGGAGTTTAAAAAAAAAACAAAAATTAACACCACGTGCTGGCACCATGCTTTAGCATAGGTACCTGTTAGTTTATATATGTGCGTAATATCCTCTGTGACAGAAAACAATGTTTTTATTATTATATTTGTTTGCGTAGAAAATATTATTAACAATAAACCGTTAAGTACCATTTGAATTACAATAATAATTATCTAATATAATCGTAACTCGCGTAACGCGAAGTTTGTGGAAACGAAGTAAAACATATTGTTGTAAAATGTCATCATATCATTATTTAATAGCTTACTCATTTACTTAAGTAAATGGTCATTTATTACCGCTTACCACCATCTCTCTAATAACTACGCTGTTTACACAGAAAAAGACATTCACCCTCTACGCTTTCATCGCAGTGCAGGATTAAGAACATTTTTATTTATTGTTATTATCAATATCAAAAATATATACAGGACAAACGACTTACAACAGTTTATACGATAGCTTTTATAATATTTGTTGTTTGGAATCGAAGATATGTATGAAGTATATAAATTATTTTTTGTTATTTATTTCTCATTAAGTTTGGCCATAAGTGATTTTGGCATGAACCAGATGTGATGAAAATAGCGAACACGCACGACCAACGTTAATGATTCTTAAATTTTCTTATAATCGTCAGCCGAAGAGACAGATTTGCATGCAGTTATACAAGTATCAGTGTATAATACGATTTACATTATACTCACGAGTTTCCAAAATATCTATAGATATAACACAAACTTGATATTGTGTTGAGATAATATTATAATATTTAGTACATACAACCAGTGGACAACGATGAGACGTAAACGATTTCGATTTACGTAATAATAATAAATATTGTTTCAAATACCAACAAATCGTTCGCGAAAAAATCGTAATAATGACAATAATATATTATATTATTATTTGCATCGTCTGCATTCGTTAACATAATAACACACAATGATGTATGTGCATACTAATTTGGTACACCGAAACCAACCATTTGTGTGATAGATTTATTTTATTATGATAAAGTGTACAATATACTTAAAAATATAAACCTATACTCGCTGTATGTACTATAGTCACGCACGCGGGATTAGAAGACGACCTTTTTTCATCACTAAACATCCGATATAAAATTGAATAATTAATATGACGACTGTAATTTATTATTTGCGATAAAGTCTGTGCGTCATATTATTATTATATTTTATTAACGCGCAAATAAAATGTATATACAAGTATATTAAATTAATCGCACATGAGTTGCTCACCCCCGACCAAATGCATTACCAAAACAATTATTCACCTCGATATATGTAAGTATTACATGCAGCTAATGATTGATGATATAATTCTGTTTTTTTTTTCCACAACCGTAAGTACTTCTCGCATATATTATGCGTTTTTACCTATAATTAATTCACATTTATTTAACTTGTTTAAAAAAATATGCAAAAATACACCTCACGTAGCTACCTGTTCGTGTTATACATATACTTATTATTTATTCTTCAAGAAGATACGAACTCTTTTTTTATGGGTGCTCGTGAATTTACGATTTGAAATACAAATTTATTAAATAGTTAATACGACTAATTAATTACAATACATTTTTCTTTACACATTTCTAAAATATCAATATAATGGAACGTATTTTTTTTCTATAGATTTTTGTATAATTGCATATGTTCTATTATTAAATTATTGTATTATAGTACCCATTGTGCTGTTAAACAATACAATAAAGCTATAAAAACTTAAACGTATCTAATTAATGTAAAAAGTAATGGACTACCTAATCTTATACATTTGTTAAATGTCTATAATATAATATTGTTCTTTTAGTAGGCAAAAAGTATTTTTAGTATTTTAAGCATATTTTCTAATTGTAATATTAATTAAATGTATATGAATATATAATATGTTTAGCACGTACGTCTCATTTCTATCGAGATTGAAACAAGTACATTTTACATGTACAATATACTTTAGGTACCACGCGCGTACCAATATAGGTTATAGTCGTAATTTGCCGCATCGATAATATGACACGTAAATATCACGGTTAATTATTATTCCGGGTCTTAGCCGAGTTTAGCAGAGTGACGGTTTGAAGAAAAAAAGTATGACGTACTTACTTATGAATTCTATGCCTCGTCAGACAAATGTCACGTCAGTTTTATTTGTACAAATATTTCGAGATTTTCCATCCAGTTTCTGCCATATAGCATTAACTCGTCGCAGCAGTTTATGGGTACCTGCCTATACTACGCGAATATATTATGTTAAAATTACAGTCGACAATTATGTTGTGGTAAAATACAATATAATGACATATTGAAACGTATGATACATTGTACAGTCGTACACTATGATAATATCATGGTTGATTATCAATCAACTTAAGACTCGTTTTACAGATAAACAAAATAAAAAATAAAATACCTACCTATATAATTTAAGATACATAAAATCATACTTAAGTATCTTTGTACCGTCTTGGTACATCCACAACAAGGTTATATACTTAAATTGTCATACTTAAAAGCGATTAGTTGTACAATAAATATTTATAGGTAACATCCTGATATCCGCTGTGTATCGAATAGTCTTCGTCGGATTACAGATTTAATGCCAAAAAGTAAATCGTTAGTGATAATATACAATTTTTCGAGACTTAAATGTAGTGGGAAACAAATGGGTGAACTACTATGTTTTCTCGTATATCCTACGGTAAAACGGAAATTTACGGAATGGCCTTTATATAATATGAATTTATAAATTACAATAATAACTAAAATATATTATGAAAAAACCAGTAATACGAAATCGTCATCAAGTTCATATGAGTTATTAGATTTAAAAAAGATACACTACAACGATTCAAAAAAAAATAATAATAATTAGTGTATTTACCAATTAAATGTTAACTGGGGCAGAAATAATTTTGGAAAATGCAAATACAAGTGAATAAAAATGCAGCATAATCTAAGGACTTTAGACGAGTGTTGAAAACCGTGCAAAGTTCCACCGGGAACCCACGCGTCACAAAAGTTTTTCCCATCAAACTAGTTTCGAACGCGCTAGTGTCTGGTCGTCAATTTTTTATTTACAATAATATATTATATACATAATATGCTAGATAATATACAGATATACGTTTTTTTTTATCGTCGTTTTGAAACATTCTTAGAAAACCGAGTGTTTATTTTTGTATACGACGACAGCGGACGTGTATTTTTTTAAACTTTTTTTCAACCTTCTATAGGTTATATTGGATTGATTGACAGACAACAATCGACAACGACAACGAGCAAGGTGACATTCAACCTCGTGTGTGTCCGTGACTGGGTTTCTCATTTGGTCGTTTCAAAAACGTCGGGACTACGTCACACACTGCCGTACACACGTACGTATGCACGCACGCACACACAAACAAACACACACAGATACACACACACACACACACACACCACAAAAGAAAACTATGACATCGCACTCCCACGTGAAACTTTGCAGACAATACGGTTTTCGTCCGCCGTCGTCCGTGGCCTATGTAAGTCGAATAATGCACAAAAATCATTCGTTTTCACCTGGCGCGTGAGTTCGAAAAATATAAATATACTTTATGACATCAGTTCAAGTTTTTCGCAGACGAGCCCCATACGACGATGACTATCATATACACGCTAGCGCGTCTAATTAAAATATAAACACATCGCTGTCGACGCTTTTTATTACTTTTTCCTATCCTATTTCCATAGACGTACAATACTATAACGATAGTAATAGTAAATTATGTTCTATAGCACAACTTAAAGAAACAACACGTTTACGCTCCTCGTCGTCGACAGTAATAATTACAGTCGGAGACGAGGTTTTTTTTTTTTTTTGTAATTACCCATCAGTCTTGTCACCGAGTACTCGGACGCGTCGTCTTAATACTATTACTTATGTATAATTATATATAAAGAAGAGAGCGGCGTCACGTCTTCTCGGCTTGGCGACCTGTACCTATAATATCGTTGTCGACGTCGAGTTTTCTCCGACTATATTTCATTTTTTTCTTTCTCTGCTTTACTCTATATACATATAATATAGTACGTATAATTATTACTTTAACTGTGTTGTCGGACGAACTCAGTCCTATTTAAAAGAGCGTTTCACGTGAAAACACGCCGTTGGCGCGGCTGCCACCGTTGAACTCTAGTGTCAAGACATGTTCGAAAAGTATCGATTACCCGCGAGCGCAGAACAACAACAACGTCGACGACGAGTAGGAAATAGGAAACGAGAAAGAGCGAGGACAAGGAGGAGGACAGGGCATTGGGGGAGGGTAAGTACGTGTGTGAAGCGGAGGCGCGGGGAAGCGAAATATATAGGAGTGAGACGATGGAAAAGTGGCGGTGGCGGCGGGCTAAAGGACAACGAGAATGATTTTTTTCCTCGAGAAAGGAAAAAGGTCCTGGATTACCCGGGACGACGACGGGGGTGGTGGTTGTCAGGCGGAGAAGCGGATAGTGGTTGTCGGCGGAGGGTGTGTTACGTGTATATACGCCGCCGCCGTGTGGTGCGTGCGTGGCGGGTGCGCGCGTGCAAGACTGTTTTGTATGCAGGACACAACAATTCTCCACGTTTCGGGAGCCGGAGCAAAGGAGGGGCGGTTGCCGGAATTATGGTCGGCGGCGGCCGTCTATGTACGGCCGGCGAACGTAGAGGGTTATGAGGGGACGTGAGGGGAGAGAGCCGACGTTTGGAAGAGTATATAGCTGTTAGTATACGTATATAATATATATATATATATATAAAGAGAGAGAGAGAGAGAGAGAGAGAGAGAAAGATATCGTAGTAGTAGTATTATAGTAGTAGCTGCAGAAGTATATATAGTATAGTAGTATAGTATGGTAGTTGTTGTAGTAGCGAGGCGAAAAAAAGAAATACTGGCTAAGAGATCAATACTGGTTTGACTCGAACACGCGTAGAAAAAAATAAATACAACTAAACCGAACCCGATCCGAGTGACAGAATAAGAGTGTGTGTGCGTGTGCCAAAGAGAGAGAGAGAGACGGCATCAAATCGAGCGCGAGATATATTTAATGAAATTGCATCGGGAGAGGAAGAAAAAACCGACCGGGCCTTAGGCTAATTTCGGTTGTGGCTGCGTTACACGCGACGGACAACGAATAATAAGGAGGACCCCGATATATATATATGTATGTGTTATGTGTGTGGTGTATGTAGGTAACCCGAGGGTACAATCCCGATCGATGTGGTCCGGCGGCGGTATATAATATTTGGTATCGACGGACTTCTTCGTCTCAAATTGTGTTTACGAGTATTAAATTATGTTATACGCATAGCGAGCGAATATAAAATATTTATATTTATGTATATAATATATAATATACGTACAGTTAGTTTAATATAAGGTCGTGGGTTTGAACGAAAGCCCGTGTGTATACCGCAGGGTGATCAGACGCTCGTTTATACTTCATGTATATTGCGTAAGGGAATGTCCTTTATTTCTTTTTTTTTAATGTTCTGCAGTTTTTCTATATATATATATATATACTATGACTGTCAGGATGAAACGGTTACACGAAACCATGTCCCACTTTTTATACAAACAACAATCTCTGACTATTTCTTATCAATTGCAATTTTATTGAAATTCCTTTAGGTATTATTCTTAAAATAATTTGTATAATAATATGAAAAGTTCATAGTAAAGAGTGGAAAAAATTAGTCGGATAAGTACTTATAATTTCTATTATTACTATTTGGATCGAAACGTGACTAGAAAGTTGTATAAGTTAAACTATTTTTAGATACACGTATTTCTGTGATAATACCTACTTATGTTTCTACACCTTTATATCGCTAATACTATTTAAACAAATGAATTATTAAAAGTTTTGAATAGGTATTAAAATTAAAATAAGTTGTTCCTACATTAGTAGGTACTTATTAGTTATTAGTTATTACTAACTCGTCTAATTGAAATACTCAGATTTTGAATACATCTATAGATAATAGTTAAGTTGTATTTTAAGTAAAATTTAGTCCAAATCCATAGACGTAGTAATATTATAATGAGTTAGAATGGCAATTTTTTATTTTTCATCAAAAACAGCAGCGTTTTTAATATAAACATTAAACATATGTGTTAAGTGTATTATATAATAATAATTTATGCAAACCCGCGCAGAGCGATATCGATGACAACTGTATAATATTAATATATTATTATTTATTATGTATTATTATATTATTGTTGTGTACATAACTAATATTATATACATATATATGTATATGTATACATCCGCATTGGTATACCGTGTATTTATTATAACCACAATTACCACGTGTATACCAGATAAACCGGTGCACGCCACTGCTAATTGGCTGTATATATATGAATGACATCAGCGGAGCCACGTCAATATTAGGACTACGACGCTATTTGTTCTATACAGACCGTATGACATTTTTATTATTGTTATATATTGCCATTGAGAATGAACGTAAGGCCTTAAATCCATCGAACGTGTGACAAAGAAAATTATGGACATTTCATACACTTTCAAACTATACATAACCATTATGGTTTCAAGTGTTTTACGACTAATTAAACGTTTTCAATTTTTAAACGATATTATACTATATTTATATAATATAATTATATTGAAGATCGTAGTTTTAATAAATAGCACAAAACTGTCACAAAACCCACCACTGCCGTGTCCATGAGACGTAATTTGCTGTAGCCAAATCGAAGATGAAACTCGTGTATACAAAGTGTAGACTGTAGACATATCTTAACTGTTTAAACTGCTCTTTAGACTTTTGCGTGGTGGTATTATTGTATTATGTACCGATAATCGTATACTATATAAACATATACAGTCGTGTACAGCGTGTGATTCAATAGGGTTGGAATATTATAATAAGTCCGTTAAACGTCGTCATACTTGGACGTATATATATATATACGGGTATAATACGGTTATAGAACTCGGCGCGTCGTGTATGCAGTATAATGCGCTTGAGCGTCTTTTGAAAGGTATAGAATATTAATATAATATATATATTACACACATATACACAGTTACATATTGTCCCGAACGTCTTTGAAACTGGCCCCATATTATATAAACGTTTATAAATACGCGGAGCCGTGTAATCGCGATCTCCGAGCTCGGAGCACGGTGTGCGCGGTCTCGGACGACAACGGGATTTACGGTTGTCACCGAAATTACTGTGGAAAAATCCAGCACCGAAATCAAAAGACCTTCGTAGAGGGCGGGTGATATGGATACAAGGAGAAGTTGACGGCAGTAGAGTGAAAAAAAAATATTTAAAAAATCTCCATTTATACGCGCACACGCGTATTCGTAATACGCATAGACACATGTATAATATACGTCTATATATTGTATATACAGTATAATATTATGTGCTATTGCGACCGGACACGACGGACGCGTCACCCTTCTGATGGGGTGATATCAACACATCCGCTCTCCGGCAGGGAAGAGATTCTTCCAATATTTCCGGCGTCGACGAGGGTAGACGCGCGCGGCGGCGGCGTCGGCTAAACTCACGAAGGCCGCAAGAGAGGCGTCTAATAATCTATCTATACAATAGGTGGTGGGGTGTGTTAGAGGCGCGCAAGAGAGGAGGAGAAGGATAAGGGGGAGAAAAAAATACACACAGCAGAAATTGCTATCGGCACGCGAATAGCTGTACACATATATGCGGGGTCGGTCGTCCGCGGCCGAGACGACGACAAGAAATACGACTTTTGTGTGACGGAATGCGAGCGATTCGCTGCGTGCGAGAGGGTGTCTGTGCTGGCTGACAGTCGGCCGCCCGAGTGATTGCGAGTGTGTGTGCGACGATGACAAATTGGAATACTATGACTTTGTAGAAAAAAAAAAGTAGGAAAAAAAAACCACTCATGACATGATCCTTTGGCCGTAACACGCTATATAGTCTGCTGCTGCTATTCTATTATATCCACTCGTTATATATAAATGTGTGTGTGTGTGTGTTTGTGTGTGCTCGCGTTGTACACGACATAAAATATAAAATGCATAATAATATAATAGAGCGCCTATAATATAAATCGTTTGATGGTTTGATGCGGTGCTCGCGCCTTCACACGAATAGACTGCGAACGTGTTCGTCCGGCGAGTCCGGAGATTACGGGGCGTCGGTGACCGGTGTACCATATACCCATCGTGGACCGGTGCGGTTCGGGCCAGGTGAAAGAGCCGCAGAGAAAGACTACACACAGATCATCCCGCGCGTATATCCGAGCTGCAGGGAACCCGCCTCCGAGTGTATACGATATCGTAGGTATTATATAATGTTATATGTGTACTATTATAATATACGACGTGTACACCTCTATACGCGTATGTATAATAATAAAAAAAAAATACGTGTGTATTTTTAACGGTTATAAACTCGTATTGTAAACGCTTTGTGGAATATACGCGACCGAGAGAAAGACAGTATTAAAACGTCAGCCAACGATATAATGATAATAATAATAATAATAATATACACCCTCGACTGATTATAATAATATGATGTGCAATGTGCATGTGTGCGCGGTCGCGGGGTAGTGACTGCACTCTGCGACGTAGGTACGTCAAAATGAATTATGCGACGTCGGCCCGCCGCACGTCCCTGCAGACTTCTAGTCGCTAGCGTGTCGTATACTTCTTTATAAGTACTATAATATCTGCGTACTTTGTGAGCGAGGAATACGAAGATATCCGGCAGCAGGCGGACTTCGATCGACATCATATTCTACCGGGTGTATTACGTTATAGTATATACGATTGTGATAATTGTTGAACGACCGTTGATCTGCTGCAAAACGATAATTATTGTATTAGATTAAGCGCATACTAATAATGTATGGTGTAATAAAATAATATACAGTTGTCGTGCTTCCAGCAGACACGAAGTGTGGGCGGCCTGAAGTTATCCTGGCACCCCTATATTAAAATGTCAATTTGAAAATCATTGTATTTTATAAAATCATTAATAACATTATGTTACTATTATTACTTAACAATGTTATTCGCAGCTCATTCGCCGATTGGCAAGCTGGAAAATAAGTTTTTCACAGCGGGGTGCCAATGTAACGCGTGGACCTCTTCAGCACATCCGAGTGATTATTGTGTTATTAGTATTTGCAACTGACTAAGTATCCACAGTTAACCGCGTTATTGGTTCATTAAATTTTATTAAGTTATTTATTTTTTTTTTCATTTAAATATAGGTTACTCGTATTATATAAAGTGTTTTCGTTTTTTAAGTTCTGCGAATTATTTATATAAATTCAATGACCTATATACAGTTATAAATATACTATATTTTTAAACCAAAACACTTATAAAATATTGTAATCTTTAACAGTTCTTTGAAAAAAAAAATCAGTTTTATAGAAAAGTATTTTCGTAGGTACGTGTCATATTTATATATACAAAAACGTAATTCTTTTTATAGTTACAAATCTAGAGTTATTATAAGTGAGTAATGTATCTATTCGGTCTCTGTAGTTTGTCACCTCGCCCACCACTTACCAGATAAATCGTTTTCAGGTCTATGATATAGAATATATGGTTTATTTGGGATCTATAAATATTATATCTAGTATTATGAGATTAACACGAGTAGAGTCGATAACGTTGAATAATATTAAATTATTAATATCGTTTTGAACATCATCCGTTACGATCATGATCTTGTTGTCAAACGATTAACACCGAACCCTAAGTATTAATATTAATTATTACATTAAAATCCATATCAGCAGTCAGCACCATAATCAAATATCTATGTCTAGTATCGTTTACATGGTTTGTCATAGTTTATTAACTATGATTGCTGCAGCAGTCGTGATTATGTGTTTTTATTCTTCCCATTCGCCTGTGACGATAATGACTACCATGATGGTGTCAAAAATAGTTTTAATTATTTGCTTCTGGCGGTAGTATTCCTACCGAGGGTACAATATGCACGGACACGCAACGGAGGCGTTCGCAAGGTTAAAATAATATTCGCAAAACCGCTCTATATCATTCGAAAGGAAAATATCATAGTATTAAAATATAATATATTATTATATCATCGAAAATCGAGACTGGCATTCGAATGATGTTTGCGTATAATATTATGACGGATTTATTTATTTATTTAAGTTTTTTTTTCGTTTTAATTTTCGTGTACACGATTGTGTGTCCGGAGGCTCCGGTAAAGAATGATTACTATAACGACGTCGTAGTGATATTATTTTAATAGTATAGAGTCGGGTTGTAATATTATTTGGATTACTTAACTATTGACGTGTCACGCAATACAGTCCAGCATTAACTCCCCCCACTAATGAGAATAATCAGACACATTAGACGTACAAGACGACAGTTTTTGCGATCTTTCAAGTTCCAACCCTCCCTGATTCCGCACGACTTTTTAGGATATTTTCAATTGATATCACCCTCTGCGCCACATTATTCATTGCAGACTTCTCCTCGTTTATCGTTTCCAACGGCTACATTTATAATATAAATCAATGCGCACCAAAGATAATATAATAATAATAATATACGTACGTTTCGGTCCAAATATCTAGAAGTGGCGTAGCAGGGTAGAGTAGAAATAATATAACCGTGCGTTAATTGTTTAATAACTGCACGAGCCCGAGGAGTTCATTTGCATATTTTATAAAATGTAAAACGCGAAAAACCATCCGATAATAGCAAACCTTATGTACTCGTGTTTTGCATTATGATTGTTATTATTAAAATGCTGCACATCGACTCCCGGCCCAATTTTGAGTCTAATAAAACGATAGGGCTGTGTGGAAACGTTATAATATGACTTATTATGGAGTATTGGCATGTGTTTAAGAGGACTTCGCACATCCCCTTTTTATGGGATTTCAACAGAAAATCATTTCAATTTAAAATTTATTTTAAAGGGCATTTATTATGTTCATACTACTTTAAAGTAATTTACAAATGTTCCCATTTCAGTATCATTATTGATATGATTATTATCCAGGATTAATAATTACGAGATTTATAAAAAAAAACGGTTTCACTCGAAAAAGGCTCACTTAAGCTACGTATATAATTACACAGTTAAGAGCCAAAATGTACAGATGCAATAATAAAAAGACAATAATTATGTTTTTCAAACATAATAATACATTTTTTTATATCGAATAACATAATAGAATAATAAGTGTTGTCTTCTTCATTGCGTTATGCCTTATGTGTAAATATAACATGATTGTAAATAATAATATTAATTTAATCGCGGGCAAACCTATATAATACTTAAACCTGCAGTATATTGTCGTTTTTAGATGTTTTGGACGATACCCTCCATCTAGACCACACGGGAGTCGTTGCAAAATCAAAATATAACTTAGTGTATCATAACAACACACTTGTTATTACAATGTATCATAGTTAAATAATTCATTAGACGCACGCCATGTGTTCCGGATCGCCGGCCTACGCGAGCGGTAACTCAACTGTACAAGCGCGGCGACGGTGCTCGAAGAGGGTATTATAATAGTATAAATATATATATATGCACGCGACGAACGAGCGAAAAAAAATTAATTAGGCGAAAACGATATATTTTATAACCTCCGCGCAGCAGTCCTTAACACGATTTTTTTTCATTTGTTTGCGCCTTTTTCTTTATAACCCATCTCCGCCCTCCCGCAGTTCAGCCGTCGTCACCGCCGCCACCGGACTTAAAGAGACGTGATATATATGTTGCCGTATACACCGCGACGTCTCTCGGGCCGAAGGGACTCCGAGGCCGCAGTTTATAATATACAGAATTTCTCGGCGGCGGGGAGGGGGCGCGCGAACGAGCGCCGGCTTCTGTTTCTCGTCCGAGTAAACGAACTCATAACGGCTATATTAATTAATCGGATGAGCGTTCAACCCTTTTATTTCTGTTTTTCGGCGCGAGGGCGTGAGAGAACTTTTTTCGGGGGTTTTCACGTTTGGTATTTTTTTTTTCTTGCATTCGCCCTCTCCCGCGAGTGCGACTCCAAATATATACACCCGCGCCGTGATAATAATATAGCAGTAGCAGTAGTAGAGTTAGTATTAAAACGAGCGGAAATACCAGCACCGCCGACGCGGCAGCAAGCCAGCCTCGGAACTGAAAAAAAGGGGTAGGGTGCGCGTTATATATATTCTGTGTATAGTACCTATATACAATAATAGTGTGTACAGCGAGAAATGAAGATATTCGACGATGACTTAATTTTTATACGCGGGAATTAAAGTCGCGCGAAAGAAGGGTCGGTCAGACGCAAACGAATAAATGAAAAAAGAAAAAAAAAACAATATAGTCTCCAGGGTGCAATATTCCGCGCGCTTCTCCCGACGAAAACTTTTTGAATTAAAACGTTATAATACATCTACAACATCTACATATTATTATATATATAATTGTGTGTGTGTGTGTGTGTGTGTGTGAGTGTACACCGTCGGGGTCGGGCCCATTATAATACACGCCGTATGCGCCCCCGTTTATCCGGCATACGGTAAATTTTACGATTGTGCATATACGATGTACATATTAATTATTTTATTGTGCATTTGTACGTGAGACCGTTTATTGGAATCCAAAAGCACTCCGAAAACTTCGGTAGAACTGCCGAAAAAACGAAATGGAGATGATCGTCATTGTGTAATACGTATGCCAACCATATGTAATATGTGTTCGAGTAATATAATCCGAAACGTTAAATCTAATTAAGACGACATTACACGTTTCAAACCACGACGGTTCTACAAGTAGGTAAGTACCGGTAAACTATAATTAAATTAAAATATAATAATAATGTTTTGGGGATGATCGCACAGAGGAGATTACTTTTGTTTCAATAATTCCTCAACAATGTTTTTTTTCCACAATATGAACAATACGGTCGAGAATAATAATTGTTTGTATTTAAGCCAATAAACAGTCTAATAATACAAATACACTCACAAGACGTGTACAGACCTAAAATATATAGTATAGTATTGTTGCTTTAACTTGCAATTGTTAATTGATAGGTTTTAGATTCCTGGTGACTAGGATATTTTTAACAAATAAAACATGTTTTTTAAATTTGAATTTAATATATAAATAAAAAAAAACCTAACCTCGATACAAGGCCCGTAATTTTATTAGTACAAAAATACAAAAAATGTGCATGAACAATTACAATCGAAAACATAATTTTGTTGAATTTATTCTGTACGTCTGTTAAATTACTGTGTGAATACAAATCGATATTTGTTTAATAATTTTTAATCCGTAACACATTCGAAAAAAATTGCATTTGTGAAAAATATTTTTAAACATTAATCTGCGAGTTTGCAGTGTTCGAAATCGGTAATATGACAACACGTGACCATACGTAACAACAAACAAATATCTATATGGCTTTTATCAATACTTTAGAACTAAAAACTCAGCTTATACTACGAATAAAAAGAAATCCTTTAATTTTATTTTAAAACAATTGAAAAATATTAGTAGGTCATAGCGTGGCTTGGTACTTATTTTGCATATTATTTAAAATCTGTTTTGATACAAACATGTTTCGCGAACACTTTGTAGATTTTCATTTCAAAAATTATTAACGCATATTTTTGCATATTTAATACCTATATTTTAAAGATTGTGCATATTTTTGTTTTTATGATACATTTTTTTGTGCACATAGTTATTTCAAAGCAATTTTTCTTAAGTAAACAATATAAACTTAACAAAAAAATCAATCATCAAGTACCTATATATATTTATTAAAACTAAAAATATGAACAATACTGTTTTATTTATTCATATCAGTTTTATCTTACTTCATTTATATTTATTTTTGCATATTATATTGATATCTGAAAAAATAGAAAAATATAGTTACCTAACGAATTATGTATATATTATACATTCATGGCAATCCGAATGATCCGACACATATCCTAACCCAACCTAAGCTTTTGCGATGCTTATTTAAACGAATAACGTACACATTTTCAAATCCCAGTTAGAGCTGCATAATCTATGTATGTGAGCGCAAAGTATGAAGTATTTACGAGCTACAGGTATTATAAGTATATAAAATTATACCAGTGATGAGTCGCCACTATATCTATTAACGGCAATACGTAGTAGAATTCTCCTCCTTACCCGTAATTTTCCTAATGAAGACGTTTAATACATTGTTTTTTTTTTGTACTTTGAATTATTATGTTATATAGTAAAAAAAGCTGTTTATTTTTCAAAATAGACTAATGGCTGAAATATGTGAAATAGGGTATACGCAGTCATGGGACATAAATTCAAATTTCCTGCAGTAATCACGATTTTGCTTTCGTAGAATTTTCGCCTCAAAATAATAATATGATATATTAATAATTATAATTATATTAAATGTGTTTCAAGGCCACATACACGTATTTAATGATAACAAGTAATCGATTGTTCGAAATCTGGTCAGGGTCGACGGCGGCGACTTACGGCGACGACGACGACGATGATGATCGCAACAACAACGGCTTCGAAAAACCAGTCACGAGTATAATAATAATAATATGTACCTACCGACTGTACGTATTGAATAATATAATATTCACCTAACGATTTATCTTATCGGGTACACGCACTCTGGTTCGGGGGCAGAACTCTATGGCGTGCTCGAGGGATACACTACACACGACTCATATTATACCAGTAACCAGTGCGGTAACCCGAGCTCCCGTGTCGGTGGCGTTTGTTTAATATAGGTAAATAATAATATACGTGTACCTATGTGTATTATACTACAATATTGTACAACCACTATTGTGTTATAGGCGGCATATCGTTTGTAATATAATATATATAAGTTATACGTATATATCGTGTATAGATCGTCATATATATTATAGGCGCGACTGGACGATACCTCTACTCGTGCAACGGAAAGGGTTAAAATAAATACATTTACACATTACGTTTATACTTATATTTATACATTTACGTACACGACGCACAGTGTATATAATAACGTAATATCTATACGGTATAATACGTAATATTTGAGCACGGACTGTGATGCGTCCTCCGCGATAGATTGCGGAAAGAGAGTTCTCTAAAAAGGAAATTTGTCCGCGTTGTCAGCCGACTAATAGGTAATGCGTGTTACAGCGCCCTCCCGACTGCAGCGTATGTCGGCGAGAAGGATATAAATACGTATAAAAAAATAAAAAAAATAAATACCTACTCGGGATCTAACTATCCGCGAGATAATCCTCTTACGAGGATTAACTGCAGATATTCGTTGTTATAGTCGAGAGCTCGGATCGCCTCGGTCTCAGCGTATAATGTACGTCGAGTCAAACGTCGTACAATCAATAGATCGTATTACGACTTGCAGCGGGCGGGCCGATCGTAGCAGTCGATTTTCACTCAGATCGTTTATATTGTAATGTACTATCGAGACGACTAGTAAATAAGTTGTCTGCATAGGGCTCATTACATATCATATATATTTCGGTTTCCGACGACCAGTCATCATCACAGCCTACAGTTGTAATCTTTCTCTGGAATCTCGATTTTTCTCTCGGGAGTTTTTATACATAATAATATAATATATTATACAAATAATTATCTCAGAGTTCATCATATTTTATTTCATTCTTAAGTATAGTTTTATATAGTGTTCTTAGAAATATTGTTTCACACGATTTGAAATAATTAAACGAAAGCATAATATATATTTTTGATTTCGTGAAAAACTTAATCTCGAACAAGTAGTTTTAATCAGCTATAAGTATGTTTTGATGAATAGAGTAGAGAACAAAACATTTTTTGGGGTACTCATCTTGAGTCATTCTATGCCGCTCATCAAAACTTTAAGTACCTACCATGAGGTACTTATACTTAATTAACTACTCGTTCAAAATACAATTGTTATGTATTAAAATTCCGAGAAAAGATATTTTAGGAAATTAAATATGTACGCGATCGTTTAACACAATAAAAACGCTACAAATTATTATGACGATATAAATAGTGCGATATATATTCAAAAATGTTATTTCACCAATTAAAATTACCCACGTTAAACACAGATATTTCCCAGAACACGAAAACCCTTCTTTTCGAGAAACTAAATGATTTCCTTCTAAAGAAACACCTCGAGATAATACGCAAGCACAGTAGGATACTTATATAAATCTACGAATTACGTTTTTACGTGTACTATATACATAACTATATAATTTTATGACCAGCTATAGACGTATGCTGTCGTTGTCGTGTATAAGCCGTAAAGCCGTCGAATTTCATGTCATGTATAATATTATTATCTTTTTATCAAATAGGATATCACTCTTTATATTAACACACGAAATATATTTATGTTAATTTCGACGAGCTGCGGGGACGAACCTTCGTTAAGACCGTACATGACACCCTTTGCGATGATGCTATTTTGTTTCGCGAGGAAAACAGATATTGCGTCGTATTCACAGCATATGGTCGCAACTGTGCACAATATAAATGCATTATAATATACAATAACAACGTCATCATCATCATCAATGGATGTGATGTAGAGATATATACCTTTGCCGGTGCATGTCGCGAAGACGTAATATAATAATATATAGCGTGTCGTGTCGAAATGCGTGTTTATTACTACCGACCGATGGAAATATTGATGCAACGCGTGATGGCCTTGTCCCTGAACGGGTTTATTATTATTTTTATTTCGTCCAATTTATTACGCGTTGTTTATATTATTCAGTCTTTCGAATGGTGCGACCGTGCAGGTAATACGTATTTTGCGTTAAATCTGCGCGTTTCGACAAAATTCAATATTATAATGTTATGATATATATACAAGTTAGTATGTATTTTATCAACGCGTCTCTGCAACGTCCCTGGCGCGAGTGCACGTGCACGCGAGTGCTGTTGTCACTCGGCGGTCTTCACTGCTGGCGCCAAAAATGGATCAAGGATTATGACAGTGGGTTAGAGGAGAAGAAGGGGTGGTTGGTCTACTGTGCACTTTTGCTCGAAATTTAATTCTGAATTAATGTTTCCCATTTTTGTTGTACGGTTTAAAAAACAGTCTAAAAAAAGCGATATTGAATAAATTTATAAGGTATGTCTTAAGTTTTTTAAACATTTTATTCTGTGCGTTGTTGAAGACACTATAATACACGTTAACTACTTTTTTTTTACAAGATATATAAACTCTAGATAGTTTGTCACAAATTTTTGATTTTAACTGAAATTGTAAACGCCGCTTTTAATATCCATTTTCGAATTTTCAACGGAAATAGGTATTGCACCACGTGAACTTTTTTTATAGTCTTCTTGGAAAAAAACACATCGTTGCGGCAGTATAAAACCAAAAGCTCTCTCCCTCGATCCACTTAAATAATCTAATAAATACGTAACACAATTTGACAAGCCCTAAAATATGTATATATAATGAAACTTTATAGTTTAGGGGTGATGCCATAAGCAGTCATGTATACGACTCGATATAATATTATTACGATCGTCGCAAGTGTACCTATATAATATGTAATACGGTGTACGTTTTTAGAAGAAGGAAAAATAAACCGAAATAATCATCATTACAAAATATAATATTATAATACGCGTTTGATGCGGTATCCGGTTACGCGATATAACTAACGCGTCTCACCCGCTCAGTATCTATCTTACTCACTCACCCTCTCTCTCACTCTCGGCCGGTTACGATGACGAGTGCAGCTGAAACGTATTTTTTTCCTTACAAAAAACGTGTAAGTACAAAAGAAGAGAAAAATGTACCGCCCCATTCAACGTCTATACATTTTGGTCCATCGACCCTATTCAATTTTTACCTGTCGCGTTATCTATCTACCCCTTTTTTGAAAATGTGCTAACGACCTTCGCCCGTCGTAATTTTCTACAAATCCGTCTATATACGCGCCGTAACACAATATAATAATAATAATAATAATAATATAGTCTCACACTACATAGGGCACGTAGGTTACACGACGTACAAGGTTATTTAAATGTCGTCACGCGGTTATTTCTGTGTGCTTGTGTGCTTATATACATATATATATATATACAAATATATTATATTACTTATCACGTGAGTGCCTGCGGTGTACATTATAATATTATAGACTCGGTAGTATATACTATGGAAACGATGAATTAAGCTGAACCGTTTATCAAAAATAATATTGTACTCTACATATAACACAATCGTTTTAATAATAATTATCAATATTACACTGTCCGTGCATGTGATGAAGACATATAAATGTAATAATAATATAATCATAACATTCACAATAATAAATACACAGTTAAAAGTGAAGATCGCATTAAAATCGTCTAAGTGCGCGTATACTATAATTATTATATACATATTATCATAGTGTGATGCATTGTTCACATTATTATATTTACAATAATACATATAAGTTTGTGCACGAGTGTGTGTATGCTTAAACGATTTATCGCGTAAATATTGTAAGCAATGCGGCTTGGAAATATTTTATAGAAATGTGCGGAATACTTCATAAAATAATTATTCAGGAAACTCATCGTTGCCCACGTGCATATACATAGCATATAATATTATATAGATATAGATACTTACATAGATCTCATTGCATTATTGGCACACGATTTGCGTGTACATATCGCAATAGTTTGTGTATATTATATAATATATGATGATACACCTACATGATTATATTACGTTGTCACGTGGTATAAATTAAGTCCATTAAAATATACATGTGACATTTTTTTTTTTCAAAAAATAGTTGAAAATTATGAAGATGTTTGAAATAAAAATAAAAATAAAATGTGTACAGAACGATACTTGTCTATTATAAAGAAAAAATTGTCTTCGCTTATTTAATTTACAGTAATAGTCTCAAAACTAATAAAAAATATTTAAATTAATTTATAAACGTGATTTTTTTTTATCCAATTTATGATTGGATACACTTACATATTAAGATAGGTATCTTCTAATCTAAAGTATTGGTTTTTCTAAAAATGTTAATTTTTGTTTTACTTTTTTATTTAATATAAACTTGTGATATAAAATATCGCCATACAATTACCTATATATATATGAGTTATAAATTTAAAATAAAATGATTTTTTTATGCAAATAGTTAACTGTTATTAATCTTTTTTTCATAGAGTAGATATATTTCAAGCATTAATTATAACGCGTATTAGTATCATCTGTATAACGTATAAGATAACCGCTAGCCACTGCAACAAGTGGCGTATTTAACGAGAATAAAATTGTTCAGAAAATGTATACATTCCTATTTGAAATTTCAACATTTTATACAATAATTAAAAGTACGGCTATCGTAATAAATTAAAAAAAATATATAGGTAGTACTGTACGAGTGCAATATATTTTCCACGAAAATGTATTATAAAAAACAAAGTTTAAACTGTTTTGGTTATTGTTATAACATAGAAGACGCGTGTACACTGCATAATTCATCTTGTTAGAATAAATGGTTTCGAGGAATTTTTAAGTTTTTTCCACATTATATTATACATTTTGACATAAAAGTAATTTTTGATTCGAGCAATACAAACTTTTTCGGGAGCATATGCCGAAGAATCTTTTGCTAGTCAACACCATATATATGATGTATTATACCTATATTATGATACTCGAATATCACATAATACTATACAGCACACGAATTCGAATTCAATGTATTTCAGAACATAATTATAATTATAAATATATTTTGTAAAATATTATGTTTCTTGATTTCAAATATAGGTAACTACAATCGATGAATAGGTACGTTTAATTTTTTCAATTATATAACCGGATAATAGCATATAATAATAACATGCAATATATTATTAATATTACACGGTTGTCAAATTAACATAATTTTTTTTTTTTTTTTTGTTGAATTGAAATGACGTTAATAACACAATACCATTATAATTTTTGTCGATACCTGTCTATAATAATATACATTAATTAACGTCAATATTTTAACGATCTATGTGAAGAATCCGTAGTCAAGTATATAGTTAGGTAATAGTTATCTACATGGTTGTGTAGTATCTATATCTGACATAATACTCAATCGAATCGTTTGCATTATACAATACTAACGTTTTTTTTACAATATTATATTGCCCTGGGAGCATCAATTCGTGTATGTATATTTATATTATAAATATATTTTTTTTTTATTAAAAAGCAATCAAATTATATAACACGTATAAATATATTATATCATTATTTTATATTACAGTGTGCACAGTGATTAAATACGAGTTTGCAGAAGACCCTTGATTCGTGTCCGGGGATCAAATATGATAAAGCGCGACGAGATTAAAGATAACAAACTTGACAGCGGTAAATTATAGGAGCGTGCAGTATATCCATTAAAATTTAAACGAATCATTTATTTAATTATTTTGATTGTTGCTGCATGTGATATTCAGATCTTGACACAATTTTAGGGCTTAAAATTGTATATATTTTTAAAAAAATAATAATATTTTAGGTGGAAATAAATATATTATTAATAATTTATGATACACGCAAAGTAAATAATGTTATTGCCATTACTTCATATACAGGTATTTTATGGTTATGAGTACAGAAAAAAATATTTGAGCAAATAGAGTAAATGGTATAATAGTAATTAGTAAGTATGTCTTGTATTATAAATTATAATACCATGAGGTTCACGATATAAATACCTTAAAAATATCAATACGTACCTAACTGTCTTGTGACGATTTGTTGTTTTGGTTGTGAATATCATAAATCACTGTTTTTTTATGATAAATAATAATATATAGGTAAATCAAAAATATATTCCGTTTTAATTTGGTTTTTTTCACCCCACACGCAACACTAACTTAGTTCGATTAGAGAAATTACGTCACCAGCCGACACCCTCTACCTCAAAACACCCTATATCGGTTAACACTGCAGTCGCATCCGATCGCGTATGATATGTTTTTATTCAAACACCCCCAAATTTGAGTTAAAAGGATACTACTGCGTACATAATATTATGTATATCAATGAAATGTATAAATAAAAGCAATCATAATATTATTTTAATTACTCTAACAACTATACATAATTGTATAAATATAATTGCGGTGTTTTGACAGCAATCAAATTATTCGCGAGTTATTATCTTTATGATTTATTTTTCTCGAATATAATAATATACGATATTATAATATTATATTATTGTTATTAGAATCTGCCGCGTGCGCGGTGCAGTTTTAGCAGTGAAAAAATGCACGCATGTGATGCTGCACCTCAGTCGTGAGCGAAGAGAATAACGGGGTAATAATATATTATTATTTTCGTCGTGCGCGACGTACCTTTATATGTTTTAAACGTATATATAATGCAGACGAAGGAAAAAGGGGTAGTTTACAAAACACTGTCGTCGCACCCGGCCGCAGCAGACGATCTCCCCCGACGCGGACGACACTATTATAATATATTATTACAGTCTAGTCGTTGTCGTCGTCGATATCAACGCAACCGAACGCGTGGGACGAACTCGCCGTGGAACTTCGTCGAGGGTGCACCCAGTCGTATCATAGTATTGTGTATTATTATATCATATATATATATATAGATATTGTTGTAACTACGCCTCGAGCTCGAGACTATTCCTTCTTATATTTATCATGATTATTACGTTTATTGCGGTTAAAATATTTATGGACGAAAGGCCACTCGCGTTATATAGCTGCAGTGGTGTACGGCGAGTACCGCACTCGGTTACTACATGTAATATGCGTGCGTGTAACGTATATTACATAGGTCCGCCGAACGATTTCGAGTGCGCGGGCGGTGAAAAAATTCGAATTATTTGTATGAATTTTTTAAAACGGTGACGGAGTCGGCGGCGGCGCGTGGCTTCTGCTCCCCTACGGGCTACTATTTTTTCCGATTTATTGCTAGCCAGAGAGCGAAAAAAAAAAGACGAAACGAAACGAAAAAAAGGGCCAAATATTCCGCGTGGGGCTGTCGATCGTTTTGGCCGATAAATCGCGTGTTTTGGCGATACGCCCGGGGCAATTTAAGTCAAGTATAATGCAAGGGTGACTTCTAATACATGTGTAGGACGTGACAAATGCTCTGGGTAGTATTTTCTGTTTTTTCCCCAGATCGTTTTTTTTTTTTTTTTTTGCTATTCTCGTTCTTTTCCGCCCGCTCACTCTACCTCTCTCTCTCCTGTCGAGTAGTTTTTTTTCACCCCCTGTCCGATGACTTAAAACCAGAGCTCATATTATACATTAGCCTCCGAGGGTCGCCTTTGGTCATATATATATTTACGCACGTATATAATAATACGCACGCACGCCACCCAAGCTCACAACTCCGGTCAACCGTATTTGGGTCCCCGAAAAAATAATAATAATCCTGACCACTATATTATATTGCCGTATATACGCGGAATAAAATAGTTATACATTATAATACAGTAATCGCGTAATGATCATTGATTACATTTATTCACGTTGACGTAATAATATAGTGTTAAAATATATTATTATATTATTTATCACAACATTAAGTTGGCGCGCTACGTTTTGTTTCGCAAGAAAATTATTTACATCATTTTTCATACTATTGCACTTCGGGAAAAAAATTGCAGTTATTTGACGTCGTTGGCATTAACTTTGATAATATAATAGCAGCAGTTGACTTGTAAATGAATTTTTTTTATAAGACTAGAATGGGTTAAATGAAAAAAGTCTGCATTTTATTTTCAACTACACCTATATATTATTATATTATACATATCTACGTGTTTTGTAATTTATGTAATTCTGACCCGATAAATACACAACATACTAACGAAAACGGCGCCAAATATACAATTTTTTCCTCGACAAATCGTTACGGCCTATGAAAAATATAATTACGTTTTTTTTTTCCAATTTTCCCCTCTTGCAAAACAATAAACAAAACTAAAAATTCGAAAATTAAATTCACCGGCTGATGATTAATTCCGATAAATAATTTGATTACGTTTTATACACACGAGCTTACGAGTGCTTTTTCCCCGAATACAATTTATTATTACCGAGTATTCGTTTCAGTGGTGCACACGAGTAATACATAATATTATATGTATGAAGAGAGTGAGGGGAATGCCGTAAAGGATAGACGACGGCAGGGTAATAGTGTAATGTGATTTGTTCAATAGAATTATATGTTTTTTTTATTTATTATATATATATATACGCGTATTATAGGTATAGGTACTTACAAAATTGCATTTCGATACACCTTCCACAATTTTATTACACCATTGAATGTGTCTTTATTATTTTTCGTACATCGTGGACCAGTTTTAGCTACGCGTAGTACCTATATCTATAATTGTATAAATTATTATTATGTAACTATTTTAAGTGCATAACCATGTTTGTTTAAAACTATGTTTTTTTTTTTTTTTTTTAATAACAATAACAACACCTATATACAATATGTATACCTATATATTAGGTGTATTAGAATACGCGCTGTATGTGTCATTTTAATAACGAAATATTAATAGCGATTAGCGATGTTCACGAATCAAATCAATAAAAAAGTTCCACGAAGGTCATCGGAATGTTTATAATACATAATATACTAGAGTAGATGTCTTAAAATATCTACAATGTTAAAAAAGCATATACGTATAAATAATATAAATGTATAACGTACATGTGTACATTGTACACATTCAAATATATATATAATTATATTATGTAAATTAGTGTTTTAAAATAAATATATTTAGCTATTATTATAATAATGCTGACCATAATAAATTCCGTTGCCCGCAATTATATAATACTTATTGAATCTCATTGATTATTATTACTATTATGATAATTTATATTTGTGTACTACCGCGGTGTAATCTATTTTGCATCTTTTAACCGCATGTGTTTGTATATTTTTGAACGTATTCAATTTATAATATTATGATTTTGAATATTAAAATGTAAACATTTTCTTTTATTTTATATAAAATGTTATCAATGTATAAAGTAAGTAAATGTAAGCAAATGTGATAGCCAATGTGTTTATAGACTCGTAATGTTAAATTTTGATGACGACATATAAATTATTAAAAATGTCACTTAAAACATATTTCTAATTAAAAAAAACCCGTTACAGTTATATTTATTATAATATTTTTATTTCTAGATGTTCTTAATATTTTAATATAGGTACATAATTAATACGTGTTTATTGTTAATTATAAAAAATTGTCTATTCTTACTAGTTGCGTATCTGTATTAAAGCGTTAAGTATGGTGCATGTTTTATGAATTATTATGTATAAGTTTAAAACTTATCAATTGAAATATAAAACAGTTAAACTACTAAAGTAGTAAAGTCTTAATAAAATAAATGATTCATACAGTTATTTAAAATTTCACTCAGAAAATTCAACAAAATCCATAGATAAGGTTCACAATTTTATTTATTTTAATTTAAACAAACAATTTGATATTAGAAACTAAATAGGTATAATATACTAAAGTATATACTATCTTATAAAAATCATAAATTAATTTTTTTATCTTATTAAATTTAATGACTAACCATAAGGATTTAATTATAATATTATATTATACACAAAATTACTATAAATGTGACTTAATTAATACTATATTACACATTATAATTATACAAGATATGTATTCTTTTTTTTGTGAGTGAGTAAGTGTATAAAATTAATAGTCCCGAATAGTTTTAAATATAATTTCATTATTAACCAATCAACTAAACAAATAGGTATCTTATACCAATTAAATGTAATTTTTTTATTCCAGTTTGTCAACTTTAGATTTTTCTAAATAGGTACTTGTTGTATCCACCTGTAGCAGTCGTTTATACGTGTATAATAAAATTGTTAATTAATATATTATATATGTTCGTTATACGAATACTAATCAGTTTCTATACTGTAAGTATATGTTATACAGTGCTTATTCGTTTTCAGTTTTATCGAGAATACGATGACTTATGTTACTGACAAAAGGGTTTTATCAAAACAATAATATCATCACAAAATGTATTTATTTTTAAGGTATGCGACCAAATAATTTTTAATCAGCAACGATACGAAAACCTTATGAATCGTTTATACATAAAAAAACCGGCATATATTACCGAATAATAGAAATCGACGACTTACTTGAAGTAAAAACTTTTTAAGAGCACGGAGCTTAAATCGTGTTCAAAAGAAACGAACACTGCTACGTTTTACGATAAATCGCAATAGAAGCAGCAGCAGTTTGAAAAAGAACGGTGGATGAAATAACATTAATAATATGAAACGCGTGCGTAATGCTGTAATATGACAAAAGCCGTTTCTTTATTTCCTCATATACGCGAGACGAGACGGCTTGTGTGTGCGTCATACCTATACATAATAATGCAATATCATCGTGATGAATAAATATTATACTGTAGACAGGGTCAAAACGGATAACCAAAAATCGCGTAGGTTATACCGTCGTCGAACCGGGCGCGTGTGCGGTTTTCGCCGCCACGAGATTGGATTTAGGTGATAAGTTGTCAGAAATGTTCCGAGACCGCAGACTTAGAATTCACTGACTTAGAAAATTGTCTGCTGGTTTTTTTTTTTTTTGCGTGTGCGCGTCGCAAGTCTCTCACTCGTTTAATATACGCGCGTTGGTTCCGTGCCCGACATTATTCGCTCGGGTTCGTTTTTTCGCTTACGACACGTCCGAAAAAAAAAAAAGAAAATACGTCGCAGAACGCGTAGGCCGCTGGGGCCCGGCGAAGAGAAAAAAGTATTTGAAATAAAATATAAAAAAAAAAAAATACAGACCCTCTCCGCGGCGGCAGTGGCAGTCACACGCCACTTGATTTGCACGCACCCCGGAACCGTACGTACAGCGAAACGGAGAGAAACTCACCGACGACGACGACGACGTTTTGTCGCACGGCGGTAGGCACGCACGACTTGCCCGGGTGCCGAGGAGCAGTCCCGGAGGAGAAATTAATTGAATCGCTTTGAATATCGTCCACGCGCGCGTGTACGGCCGAGATGATTTTCTTTCTTTCTTTTTTTATATAGGTCTTCCGGCCCGAGGGGTGAGGCGGGAGAACGGTATAGGAAAAAAAAACCTTATATTTTATAGTCGAAATTTCACGGTCGTCGAACTTAGTTTCGACTGTTTGCACGCGAAATGAAACGGACGATAAAAATCTCATTTCCCTCCGATATACATAATATTATGTTTATATATATATACGCATTACTTCTGTACTATACGTACAGATATATACTTATATATATACGATATATACGATATATATATACGTACAGTATATATACGGATGTTCGTATCCTGACCGCGACGTATACACATTTTCGACTTCTCTGCTAACGCCGACGAAATTTATACAGAACTATACTTTTTTTTCATAGACGCAGAAAATCCGTCGAATTAAAGAAAAATACCGGTCTGACGATTAATAAAATAATATTGGCAATAATCCTCGCACGTTACGCGAAGTAGGGGAGAATGTGAAAAGACCGTTCACCTAATCTTTAAACAATTCGGAAACTAAAATATATCTTAAAACCTTTCGCATATTAAAATCTTACATCTAATAGGAATTCAATAAAATATGTAGACACCATCTTCCATCCTATATAGTATATTATCATATTGTCAAAGTTTAAAAATAGCACTTATGCTCTATTATTATTCATAATACTATTATATTTTACATAAGTTTTTGTCAAAAACGTTGTTATTAAGAATTAGTACTGCAGTAACAATTGAAAGTCGGAAGTAATTTAGAAGGAGACTGGTCTCCATTAAGAGTAAAAGACTCAAACCATTCATATAGATATCAAGGGTACTTGAATGTCGAGCAATATTCGTGGGAAATACACAATAGAAATTATATTCTGTTCATCAACATTTTTTGAAAATTATTCTGCTTTAGGCTGGTAAATTAAAAATTAAAAATCGGCAGTAGGTATAGATTAAAAAAATAATTTTTGAAATTAATTATTGTTGTAGAATTCAGAATGCTATTAGCTCTAATATATTTAGAAATTTGCACTTCAATAATTTACGTCAATAGATCGAAACCGCACATTATTTCAGAAAAGCTTTTTTGATTTATTTCGATGGTAACCCCTCTCTATCAGTTGGTTTCCAGAACCGTTAACATTCACAAATAATATTTTTCAAAAATAAAAGTATTAAAGACGATATAGCTTTTTTCGAAAACGTATATTTTTTTCATATATTCTTGCGTTTTTCTGATTGCTTTAAATCTCAGGTGTTAGCACAGAACTAACTCGAAAAAATATAAAATATTCTATAGTCGCACCGAGCGTTTTTGGGAAGTGTAACATTTTTGATTTTACTTGGCTAGAAACGTTTGAAAGAAACTTGTGTTTTGTTTTTAGTTTTTTTGTATAGATAATGTGATCTCTATTATATCATTCGCATCATGATCTTGCAAGTCACCTACACGCTACTTTGTTATTAGTATTTTTCATTTGAACAATTTTTCTAAGATATTGATGAGTTTGGCTCATTAAAAAAAAAAAAAAAAAAAAATTGGTGAATATGTAAAGAGTTTTATAAACGATAAAAGATCATTTATTTTAACGTGTGTGTACTCAGAAGTCCTATATTTATACACATGAAACCCGCTTTATAATATAGTATTAATTTTGGGTGCTTTTTCTTCGATCAATATACAAATGCTTGAACTACATATACCTTAGACAATATTCACCAGCTGAATGAATAACTTATAAACGCATATAATAATATATCGTACGGATATCATGGTCATGACCTATACCAAGAACTATTATAGAATTATGTAGTTTTTACTTACGGGAAATTGTTTAACAAGTAACAACATTGTTAATTATGTGTACGAAAGTTTTAATATTGTAAATAATATAACTGTGTAGAAGTACTATAAAATATTTATGCCGTTTACCCAGCAATATAATAATATAATGACTTGAATTTAATAAAACGTAGTTTTTTGAAAAATGCAAAAATAAGCTGAATAATAATAATAATAATAACACTGTTATTCTTATTATTACTAAGCTGCACGTGTACCTAGTACACCTATTAACAGTAACGTATGAATTAAAAATTATTTTAACTATATTACAGCGATTATACTAAATTATTAATATTAATAATCTACGTAATAATATACCAAAAATTAATTTTTAATCATAATTCGTAAAGCAAACACATTTTTTTAAACTAAATTATGTGGTAAGTACAAGTCGTATATTCATAATAAAAACAATTAACCCGCAAAAACTTAAACTAAATTACACCCTGCAAACGAAACAAAGTTCCCTTATGTATATATATTAATGTTCAACCCTATTTCCTTTGATTTAAATAAAATTGTATAATATGAAAACATTTTTTCTTGTGTATATTAATTTTTAATTTGTTATTTGCATTGATTATTTTTTATAACAGTGGAGGTAAATTATGACCTTCCTTCTAAAATTCGTTATGTATAATATTATATTTCTGGTATAAATGACAACACGATCGCTAAAAATCATTAAACGCATAACAGCACGAAAAAGTCGCAGCTTAATAATATCAATAATAAATAATAATAATTGATCATAGGTACCCATTTTTCATCGTACGTGAGTAATAATAATAAAAACAATAATATTACATTGGAATGTTTTAAATTCAACACATTTTTATGTAGGTACGCATTGATGAAATTATTGGTAGTCGAGAATGCAAAACGACATACTTGTATCATCTCTTCTACAATAATAATATAAGAAAATAGCATACTATAAATAAATATTTGTTTCATTATAAAACCAAGAAAACGACTGGCAGAATTTTATTGAAATATATTATTGATTAAACGATAATTATACATAATTTAAGATTAAAACAATATTATTAAAAAATACAAGTAACCGTTTCCCTTGAATCTATTATAATATTTATAAAAATAAAATGTTTTCATATTTCATAATTTAAATTTATTGATATGCTTAAATACTTGTCATGATATAATAACATACATTTTGGTCAACTAAATTTTTAAGGAGTATCAATTCCCTATGTCTGGTTATTATACACCGTAAATTAATATAAAAAATGCATTTGTTTATCATATTACCATAAAACATAAATTTTGAGGCACCCAAGATATGCCACTGCATCATAATTCGCGATTCCTACGATCCATTCATATTTTATTGAAATTATTTTTCTGAAAAAATCACCAATTACTAATATGTATATATAAACAATTTAGTTTTTGACAAATTACCTCTTAAATATATATTAGAAAACTTTTTGACGAGCTCCATAAACATCTCGCTTAAACTAATAAGTGATATCATTAACGTGCTATGGATTTGGAAGATATGAGGGCTCTGAAAATTTAAAAATGTTAATAATTTATATTCAATATTCATATTTAACTATATTTATAATTTTTAAATACAGTCCAAGTATAATAAATAGTTTCGACACTATATGTGTATATATTTTTATTTTTGTAAGGCCATTTTTTGAGACTACTATCCTTAGTATAAACATTTTAATAACTAAAAACTTATATATTCGTCCGAATTTTGAATCGTACAATACGTCAACATTTTCAAAAATATCATTCATTAAATAATATGCAAAGTAAAAAGAGGGGTTATCCGATTTGAAAAACACAAGTTTGTAGTAGGTATTGCCAAAAAGTACTCTTCAATGAACTCCTACGATAAATCTCATAACGAATTTAAAATGATGGCATTTTTTTGTTATTATTTAATTAAATTACCATACAATTACAATAATACGCAAACAATAAATTAAAATGTATGACTATTAATCTCTTTTAAGCTCAGCTTGTGTCAGAGGTTGAGAGTTAATGTATAAAGTAATAATAAGTAGGTAATAGAAAAAAAAAAAACAACAAGTTATTGTTTCTATATTGTTTTACATATTTTGAACACACGAGGAAATAAAAAAAATTCATAATTTGAATCAATTAAATATGAAGAAATTGGGGGTGAGCATTCTCGGTGAATCACTCTGTATGCGTGTATTATACACTGTATACCATCCATCTAAGCATACGTCATATATAATATATATACATATTATACTGCACTATTGACACGAGACGGGAAGTGCGGAACTCTTGACCCGTTTTCTTTTTGTTTAATTTGTTTTTTTCCGCTCAAAAATATACTCCCCCCGCCGACTCACGGTAATCGCTCACAGCGCGCACGGTCACCGGTCGCCGTCGCGAGTTTCCCCCTTTTGTTCGCCGAAAACGTATAATAGTCCGACGCGACCGGCAAACGTTTCTTCGCCGCCGCCGCCGCTGTCGTCGCGAAGACAATGCAATAACGCGATGATTAGCATACAATGGAGGCGAAACGACGACCGCGACGTGCCGCCACCTCCACTGCAGTCATCATCTATATGTCGCGCGCGCGTTCGAGTCTATATAATACAGGTACCTCTACCTATACGGTCGTCCCATATTACGACGACGATAATAATATAGCAATAATAATATGTGCACATCATAATACCGTAAAAAAAAATAATAATAATAATATACCTGCCTAAGTGTATATAGCGTGCGAGTACACGACGAATGCGTAATCAAACTTAACATTTTCGTCACTTCCGAAACCATCGTATATTGTCTTTACCCCCTCGTCGCCCGTCGTCGTATACTATGATGACGGTCGGACGTTCGAAAGGTTAAATGCGATTCGAAACGCAAACACATATTACATCGTTTTATTACCATTACCATTATATTATATTGTTATTATTTTAATAATATAATATTAATTCGGACGGGAGTGTATGTATGCGACGTGTGCGTGAGCATGCGCTCCGTGCAGCGTACATACCGAAGAACAATGATAATAATAATAATAATAATGTTAATATTATGAATTATCACGCGTGTCTCTCGGCGCACTGTTATTATGACTGTTATGCGCGTCGAGGAAAATATTATATTATTATTGTAAAGCGTGGTTGCTACCAAAAGTGTCGGGTTAAATATTATGTATAAATGACCGCGACCGGGCGACGTTATAGAATCGCGTTTCGACCGATTTCTCGCTTAAATAATTAAATTACTTACGTGTATTATTATGATGATATAATTATTGCGTCGCGATCGCCTAATATCGTGTATTATACGTATAAAAAAACAAGTTAACGTGCTTGTAAACAGTTTAACGAATTTTTCAGGAGAGTAAAATACATATAAAACATTTTAACACTGCTTATTAAGCATCGTGAATTTTTGTAATATAAATGAAGGGCTTACGGAGAAGAACCTAAATTTATCACCTCACGAGAATATCTTGATTTTTTTGTTTTGAAAACATTTGTATTTATAAGTCAAGAATCGTGATTATAATAATAATATGATTATTATACTGTAATTATATACTTGGGAATTAATACATGCAGCTAATTACGTTTTTCACTTTTTCACACCTCGATAGTTCGTGTTTCGTCTCTTAAAAGTAATCGTCGCTATAAACTATAATATACTCAAATATTGATATCGTACAGTAGATTTTTATATCCTTCAAATTGTATTTCACTTCTGATAAAGTTTCAATAAACTTTTTATGTATTTGGAAGACATGGACCATATAAAATGCTAAATTCCTCATCGTCTGTCGATATATGATCGGTGGTTCGGTGAATCATCTGATTTAACCGCGTTTGCATACAAGATTTAGACGAATTCGAGAGAATCGGATATTAACTATAGTATAATATATTAATAACATATACGCAATAATATAATATGCATATTGCATGAACGAAGTTTTTGATAAACCTAATATTACAACTTATGGTATCTAAAATCAGATCGCCCCATAAAATATTCGCGATATACATATTACTGAATTTATATAATACGACCAGAGTATACATTTGTACCATGGTTGTATAGATAGACTATCTACAATTGTGATCTGTACTAAAATAAAATGGATATTTCGTTGTAAACGCATAGGGAAAAAATTTAGTGCTGTTCAGTTATAAATATTATAATGATTGTAACGATTACATTTTTGGTGTAAATTGTTGTGAATATATTAAATACGTTTCATAGTAATAACGGAAGGTAAATTATTAAAAAATGCATATTAAATAACCTCCCGTTTTCACAATAAAACATATTATGCTATCTCGTGATACGTACCTATGCCTGAATGTGATTTAGATGGTGATCAAAAGTTAGTTTTTTTAATAAATAAATATTTATTTATAAATTATTTAAAAAAAAGTGTATTGTGCACAAAAAATGGATTTTAATAAAGAGGGAAATAAATGTTATTGTTATTTTGGTAATCTTATATCATATGTTATTGGCGCTAAGTGAATGCTTAATATAATTACGTAAATACAAAATAAAAAATTATGTACCCTAAACTTTTTATTCCACTTAATAAGTTGCATCGATATTAGTCTTTGTTTTTTTACAATATTATTACTTAACACGATATACTCAATCAATTGGGTTCCGAGAAAAGGTGCAGTGAACATTTTATCATACCATCATTGCAGTTGGAAAAATCAGAGGGATGATTAAACCGTGTAAAATGGTTAAAACTCTCAGTGTTTTGTTACCGTGTAAACAGAAAACTTTCGTTTAACTTTATATAATATGTTATTATCAAACAATTTTTACCTATCAGTATTTCTTACGAGTTTTACGAACGACCAAAACGTATAATATTACGAAGGAACGTTATAATTTAATGAAATTAATTATTATTAAGCCACACGAAACGGACGAGGCCAATCAAATTTTTTATCAGGTGGATGTTATAATAATATTATTATACATATATTATAATATTATATATTATATAGTATAAAGAAAACGAGTGTGCATAATATGGGTACGGGTACGCAAAACCGGTCTCTATAGGTCTTATGACATGAGATTTATAAACGCGCGACCTTGTGCGGTGTTCGTATAAAGCTTGACGGTGTATTTAAAACAAGCCATCTCGTAAACACAAATATGTATATATATATATATATATTATGTATATATTGTACATTTGCAGTATATTGTATATAATACACGTGCGGCGCTGATCGTGACCACAGCAGCAAACTTCTGTCGAAATAGAGGCGAATCGCTAATTTGTAATTCGATTTCGGATCGGCAACCGTACAATAATATATTATATATATTATACACATACCTACCCATTATACGTAATGGCTTATACCCATTACCCATTTATACATATATACACGAGTATTATAGTTGACACGCTCTCTGCAATAGTGTCATAATAATAATATATCGTACAGCACATGAATACGCGTACAATAATTCCTGATTTTGACGTATGGACGCAAAGCCAGAGAAAGTTACAAAAACACACTTACGAGTACCTACATTATATACGTATTTAATGATTCGGCAGGACTACACATGTTTAGGTGTTAGTTTATATTATTATCAAACCTCCTATTTTTTCGCCATACGCCCACTCTTTGGCGTATTACTCGAAACTCGACCAAAGAAGTGAAAACGGTTAAAATTAAAAATTTTTTAGAACCACACTCGAAAATATACAATAAATAAGTAGGGTTAGGATATGTATGCACTAAAAAACAGTTAAATATGTATATACTTATGCACTAAAATCAGTTAAATATGCATTAAAAAATAAAGAAATGTGAATAAAAAAAAAAATTCAATAAATATATAGAGATAAATTAAATTATTATATAATAGATAGAATATCAACAAATTGTGTTGGTACTATATATATGTGCTCATTGTCAAGGCCGTAACTGAAAGGAGGGTCCATGGGTCCGATCCCCTCATAGGAATTTTTAAAACTAGAAATATTTTACTAAATAGTTATAATTTTACAAATAAGTTTGATAAGGTTTTTCCCCGTTTCTTGAATTTATTTTTGTACAGTTATATTTGTTTTTTATTTTATTCAATGTTGGTTTGAAAGTTGTATTATTCTATAAAAGCATATGGTTAAGAAAACTCCCCAGGGGTGGGGGTGATTATTCGATTGCCCCGCTCGCTACCAATCAAATACGTCACTGCGGCGTGCGAATATAGCTGTAAGCCTGTTGAGTGCTGAGAATCAAAAGTCAACTCCAAGAAAAGCTGCTCATTTTGCGTTCAAAAGAGTATTATAATACGATGTTTTAGAATGTCGTCTTTTGCAGACCGTCGCTAGTATAAGTCGAAAACGAATGAACCTTAGAGATGAAACTAAACAGTAAATATTACACACTGAGCAAATATTTATGTATAATGTTCAAGTGCGTATTCAAATGATTGTTGTATATTTTGTATTGTATTTTTTTCGCGATAAAACATGCAGTGTGATTAAACTCGCTGCAACCACAAAAGATAAAATATAAACATAATATAATAAGTATATGAAAATATTATACGCGAGTTTCGACTCTGTGGGGGTACGCAATTATAGTTCTTACTGCAGTTTATGGCACTATACATACGCAAATTATTATCTCCGCACTGTGTTAATTTAATTAAAATTAAAATGTTTTCACAACGAAAATTATAACGATATAATATTATAAGACACAAAGTATGCGCAGATTACGCTCAGGTGATGTCGGTATACATAATATGTACGTGTATACAGAGTGTTCCATGAAGATATTTAAATGGAATTTCAATATTATTAAATTGTCAAATTTAACCAAAATCTAAACTAGATTTTAACTTTACTTGAGGTTTTAGCAGTTAAATTAGGTTTTTTTTTTTTTTGTAAAAAGTTTTATCGAAAAGAATAATATACCTCTTATAGCAAAGATATCGATCATATCAGTAATATATATAATATATGCTAGCTGACTTGTCAAACATACAAATATCGGATAACCGATATTGCGATAGGTATTATGGTGGACGATATATTTTGAGCAATCTTTTTTATCCGAAAAAGTGTTTGTAAAAAAGTACAAGAGAACCATCATTCTTTTATTTGGCCGTTTTGTTTCTTGGCAATATCATGTTTTGTTTTAGATGAAAATAATACATTATAATTTATTATTATTTTAATAATAATATTAGTTGTTTTTAATATTTATTAAGTCGAGTTTTTGATGCATACGATAATTTTAACCGAATCCATTGTGATCGATGTTTTATATTACGTTCGAGAACTTTGATGATGCGACGTTTCTCGTTCGCTGTCGTTGTAGCCACAGCGTTATGGCTACAGCAGACTGTCGAAACCGGCGGTAAGACATATTCTGTCGTGCCCTCATTTTGGTCGAACGTCACCGCCGAATTTCCATTTTTAGTGGGGTTGACCACCGGAGAAAAAGACGACGAAACGAACTGGCAGACCCTTATTTGCTCAGGAACCTTGATATCTTCAATATTCGTTTTGTCGTCAGCGTATTGCACGTCGAGTTTGATGACCACGGACAAATCGAATTTGGACGGCTCTTCATTAATCGTACGAGTATAAAAATAGTTATTTTTTATTATTTATCTTTATTCCTACAGGACACAGTAATATTATTACTGAATTCTACGTGGTATAATAATACTGTACAAAATAATTCACCAATTATTCTTACCCATATATCAACCACACACGACATACCTCTCAATTAATAATAAATTAATTCAAACATTGAGTTTTTTAGTGTTGAAGTGTAGGTTTTTAAGGGACATAATATGTTTGAATATTTCCACTTTACCATTTCATATTTTTAAATATAATTTTTTCCATCAAGATTCTATGAAAATATATATATAATTAAAAATTTGAGCCTTAAATAAACTTGAAAATTCAGAAACCAAAATTTAAGATGAAATTTGGTGTACATATTATTTGTTTTACATTTTGTACAATGTACAGGTATTTGACATTTGTAAAATTTAAAGTACCTATCTTCTATGAGTTTGGATTTCAGGCAAATTCGATTAATATTATAATTAATAAACAGTTTTCTCGTCATTTCTGTTTTGATTTTGACGGACAATATATTATAATCCATAATCCACTATTTTTTTCTTGTCTCAAGTTAAATTTTTCAATTTATTTTTGGTAACATTAACGTCGATAAACATCATATGCTGTCGCCAGTCTACATACGCAGAAAGGTTTACTTCTTTCATGAATCGTAGTATATATACCTGTAGAGTTCTAATCCTATTACTTATATAGGGTGAATCATCAACGAATTCTCTAATAGTAATTAGTGAACTCATGCGCTTGCTCGTGGATCACTCAAATCAGATGCACATTTTTTGACTACGATAATTTTTTTTATTAAAAGGCATATTGGAAAACACCCAGGAACTCCGTCAAGTACCACCGGACCATAAGTGTTCACAACCATCCGTCATACAACAAAGACACACGCATTTCCGACTTATCGCTGGTAAAGGTGAGAGAATGATGAACAATATATACTAAACGAACATCTTAAAATGCATCGCTAAGACTTTTAACGCTAATTTTATAACATAATTATATAATGTAACCTTATAACATTTATAATAGCTTAAGAAGCCATTCAAAAATGTTGAACATTTCGTCGGGTTATCGCCAAGAACGTTGAAAAGTGACGTTGAACTGAATTGCGTAATTGTAGGGATAGGTGCGCCCCATGAACGAGGTTATAAGGTCCCAGTTCGTGTAAAATATGGCCGCACTGCTTGCCGGATTCCAAAATCAAAGTGAGCAAAACACATACGAAAAAATAAATATACGATTTATCTATAGAGTTTAAATACGAAAAAAAATTATATTTTTCAGTTAGGATTATTAGAATCTTTTGAATTATAATTTGAACCTTAAGTTAGGTAACTTCAAAAAAGATAGTTTGGATACGTTCCAGTTGATGTATTTTATTATTACACAATCATAATTTAATATTATAAATAATATTGCCAAAAACTTAGGAGTATTATAGTTATCTGGAGTTTCTAAGTATACTGATCTGATTTCTTTTGGCCCAAAACTATTGAACTTTACATTGTGTATCTCTTATATAGTTATAACACACTGTTATTGATGACTATAACATATTATCTCATAAGAATTATTTCTTATATTAGTTATTACTTATTACCTATTTGGTTATTTGTGTTTATAGTTTGTAACGGTATCCAAATCTTTGATCACACTCGTATCCCTAATAATTTTAAAAGTACCAATAGTCACTTAAGTCGTTACCCGTTTATCTATCCCTTGCCAAATTCTCCATTCTCCTGTAATCTTCTCGATACCTACACTATCATCCATCTAATACATTCTGCAAACAACGATTACAATTTTTCACTCGTCCATATTCTTTTTGTTTATTTTATCACCAAACGTTGCATTTTGGACTTGTTCTGTGTAAATAAATCAATTAATAAATCACGTGTTGTAATAAACAATGAGAATGGATGATACTGGATGATACAGGATGACGTTTCCCGCGCCGTTTCAGCCCTAGTCTCGAGTTTGTGATCGGCTACACTTGGGCGGATTTCTTGTGTGCAGAGACGATAGGCCCAGGAGTTACGCGATTGCCGTGTGACCGGTCTGACCCACTGCTATGCTCCAGCGGTCGGCATCAGTATGGAATCTTTAGCTATGGGTACGACGGCACAGATGCGTCTCTGGCAACAGAGGCAATTGAGTGCGGTGATTCGGCTGTCCAGGGCAGACTCTTGTTTGTCAATAGGCACCATGGCTGGATTTCTGAGACGATGACGAAAGACATGGTAGGCGACAATGACGGCTCATGGCAGTTCGGAAAAAATGGCAGAACTACAACGAGGCATCGTCACACCACGCAGCCACGATCGACAACCAACTCGACTCAAGCAGTAGTGCCGCACGTAACCAGCACGGCCCGTCCGGTCCTACCGGAAATCGACTACCCGTATCTGGTATACTTAGAAGGTCTGATTGACGAACCGGTGTGTGGCGGTACTCTAATAACACCCTGGCACGTTCTCACGACCGCTTACTGTACAACGAGGATGACCGAAATCGTGGTATGAATCACGCACTATACAATAATGACCAGAAGTTGTCAAAGGCAGTATTTATGACAATACCAATATTGCGTATAGAAGCATTTCTGATCGAATACTCCATTTAATTTACATTGTTCTATTACCCTAAAATATATTGTTGGTGTGAAGGAATTGGGTGGGTTATGTGGTATGCGCGTAATAAAAAAAAAATGACTATTTCATATACTTCATATTTTTATCGTTTCTATATGATATTTATTTTGTCTAGAACTATTAAACAATATCATTATCTACAGATATGATACCCTGTCACTACACTTGATATTTTATCCTAGACACAGTTTTATTATTTCGATTTTTCATGATTAAATTTATTTTATTACTGTTTAGAATACAGATAAAGACTAAAAAAGTAAAAAGTTTATTTATAGTTTATTTTTTTTTACTTAACTTTATAGTCAAATTTTTTCAGTAACTTATTGTGTTCATTTTGATTATTTATATTTTTATTTTGCTATAGGTAACCGTTACAGCATATCATAGACAACACGCAAACGCAAGACTCGTTTACGTTCATCCAGATTTTGACTCGTACACACTGACCTCGGACATCAGCATCGTAGTTGTAAGCATCCCTGCCGTCACTTCCCAATACTCTTTATTTTTCACAACACACAATAATAGCATGGTTTCGTTTTTAATCTCACAGTTACGCGAACCGTTAAACGTGACTAGGTACGCGCAGCTGCCAGATATTATCAGTGACCCGATCGACGACAACTCCACTACCAAAGCGCTGGATTGCGTGGTGGTGGCGAGCAGATGGATGACACCCTATTATTACATTCCGGTCAATGTTATGTACGGGCTCAAAGCTTGTCGAGAATCATTCGAGTATACATGTTATTATTATTATATATATAATGTGCTTATCTGTTATATTATAATTAGACACCTTAAGTCAATTGATATTGTTTACAGATAAATTTTTGCGAATCACAGATTAAATTCTTAGAAATATTATATTTTATCCAATAATTTATCGCAAAGATTTTCTCTTCTATGGGAGGTTATATTATTTGTATATTAAACGATATCTGCAGCAGGCCAAATTTAATAATGGTGAATTTATTGTACATCTATCAGTTCGGAAATTCAGACGACTGTCAGCAAGACTTGGCGCGAGTTCATCTGTGGAATGCCCAATCAAGGACTTCGGAACGACACGGGGGATCCGTTAATTTGCAACGGATTTCAGTACGGCATAATTAGTCACGCTTATCGGACCAAGATGCAAGCCTCCGAAACCGGAAGTATCGATCTTCAAGTGCGTTTCTTGATAGTTGACTATCATAGAGAGTGGATCTACGGCGTGATCGCGGCTGATAATCGAATCGACACTAACGATGGAAGTCCATACGCATTCCCTAGACTCTCGATCAGCCTAGTTCTGCCGCTGCTAACAATCGTATTCCAATTATTGTCACAGTTAAGGTAGAGGAATCGTTCGATGACAACAGGTATTACAATATAACTGACGGTATCTAAGAATATAAAAACGCTAATGTGTAATATTGTTTAATTTAACCGATCAATTCTTATATATACTATCCTATAATAAAATAGCAGTAGTAATACAATGCTATGTAGGTCTAAAGATTCCAAAAGTGTTTAAAAATTGAAAGTTATTAAAAGCAACAATATACTCTTCGTATTTGAATGTATTAATAGGCTTTCAGTTTTCTTTGAGCTTACCATAAACTAGGCATATTATGATATTATATTTCTAAAAAACTAAAAAATTAAAACCTTTGACTGATTATTATGCAACCATAATAAGAATGAAATATGTATTAAAACATAATAAATGTATGTATATTATATAAAACCAAAAAATTATATTCGTAACTATGACAATGAATTGTAAAGGAAAACGGACAGATCTAATGATCGTTTAAAGGTTTCTATTCGTGTAGAATAAAAATACTGTTTGAAAAATATCGGACTAAGTGGTACTTGACTAATAGATATACTATTAAATAAAAAAAAAAAATAACTGACAAGATAAATTAGATACAATTTGATCTAAACAAATTAAACAAAATTTATATTAAGTAAAGAATTTATTTTATTGGTACTATTTTTTATTCTATTTTCGATCTCAGACAGATGTCGGAAGTGGACATGCCCATAAAACTATTGTTTACCTTGACTATAACAACTTTCAGTATCATTAACACACAGTATACCTACTGCACTGCATTTTTTTTTTTTATTGTAAATATAATATGATAAAATTTAAATCTTTGGTTTTAAAATTGTTATAGGTAAGAACATATACATTTTGTGTAATAAGAACATCTGGTGTTTACTGTATACCTGCAGAAAAGACGCAATTAAAGCTAAAAAAAACACGTTACACAACTTAGTGAGTGACAAATAAATATACATCATAAAAATCGCATTGAAAAAAGTTGTTTTGGAAGTAGTACGTCATAAAAAAAAAAAACAATTTGGGTACCTAACCTTTTAAAAATTCGAAAAGTTTTAATTTTTTTATTGTTTATTTATTTATGTTTTATTTTAATGTTCGTCATAACAAGTATTTGCTAAATAACATCCAATTATTGTCGATTGTAAGTTAAAAATATTGTTTAAAAGTGCTGTGTTTGACTCAACTGTGTTGAACTTATTTTAAACTGCTTTTAATAAACCGAATGTATACTATTAAGTACCAAAAATCCGACGATAAAAAATATAACAAAATAATATAAATAGTTACTTAAAACATTTTTATTACATTACAATTTGTCTGTAGAATGTACCTAAATAAACGAAAATAACAAAAAAATATTCTTATTCATTTTTTTTTTTAATCTTTTACGTTTAAGTATCGGTGTGGTAATAGCAGCATGCCTTCCATAACGGATACATAAGAAGGATAACGTGGTATAATATACACTATAGTTACTGAGTGTTATTATTTTTTAAGCGAACGAATCATCTATAGGAAGAATAGTATACCAGACACGAACTCCTATGAAACCATAGATATCATAACGACGCGCATAAATATTAATAATAATTAATGTTATGAAATTGGTCCCGGGCGATTTGTCACGCACCGCTAACAGATAAGAGCGACCGTTCGTCCGCCCCCGACGACAAATCATCGTAATTTCATGCTATCGCGCAGCGTGTGTGCTCGTTTTACCGGACGTTCACGAAAATCGGTCGAACACTGATGGACGCGACTGCCGGTTTTCGGCGTACATATTTTAACATATTATATTTATGTGCCTAAAATCTAAATACAATAATTATTAATGCGTTCCGATAAAGTGAAATGCAATATGTATGATATTATAACCGTATAGTGTAGGTATCCATAAAATATAATAATACGTCATAATATTTCACCAAAGTATTCACTGAATACAGGTATTATATACCATTCTAATCTCACCTAATTCATTTTTTTCGTGAAATATTATCTATGCGAAAGTCTGCTAAGTACGTTGGATTTAAAAATACCACGTTTTCGCGTGATATTATTTAATTGTTTTCGAAAACAATTAACAAGATTAACAAAAAAAAAACTCAAAATACATAGATAAAAACATTTGAACTCGAAACAGGAAATCAAACTTACATTTTAAAATAAAATATTGAAATATTTTTTTTTCAGATCCATTTCTTATTACGGAAGGGACATAAACTATAATATAATATATATATTATTAAATTCTTCCTATATATTGGAGGTACAATTCACCTGCGAGTTGCCTTATCTGGGTACAGGCTGCAAGAAAATATTAAATGTGCCAAAAAATATATATAGATCGATGAAATGGGTTTCTATCCTGTTATTGTTTATTTCACCCTTTGACGTTCTCTTTCAAAACTACCATGTGAGATTTTAACATATTATACTTATATATATATGTAAGCATAAGGTATAAAAACGAAATTTGTTTTACATTGCCTTATTTTGGCTTCTGATAATACCTTTACCATGTTAAATATTTATGCGATTTTTTTCCTCTACTGGAACGGACTTATCACGTGCCTTCGATCTCATGCAATATGTTTGGAAAGTTTCTTTAAAAAAACGAATTTGCTCTCGTTTTGTCGTTTATGGAAGAAATAGTATTAGTTCAGTCATAAGAACAAATTTGTTCATCATGTATATTGCATAATATATTGTATTGATTAGCAAGATTTATTTTAACGTTTATAAGTAGAGACTATATATAGAATCCAATAAGTGTAAATTAATTAATGTATATTATTCCTTTAAAAATAAATTATTTCTCTGGCAATTATTTGATGATTCTTAGGAGTTTAATAAAAGAAGTCTCTTTAGATTTCATTAAAAGAAAAAGGTAAAAATAAGAGAAAAATTAAATAATAAAAAAGCTTATGCCAACCAAAACAATTTTGTTTTTCTTAAGCGCATCTCGCTGGAGCTTTTCTACCCGAGCATTGGGATTTACAATTACGATAATGATAATCAGTACGACAGCAGGTATTATTATATGCATTAGAAAATTCGAAAACTACTCAGTAAGTGGCTCATTCTGTAAAAAGTTACTATTGCTCCACAATATTACTCATCTTGGTCACACAAGTTATAGGTATTAACTAAATGTGTAGTAGTACTGACGTACTGTTATATACTACCTATATTTTATTAGATACACATACGTCAAAAGCGTTTCTATCAACGTTTTCCACTACGTCGCATTTTGATCACTGTAGTGATGTCTTAATTATTCTGTAATGTTTACGTTGTAGCTAGTATTGTATTCGTATTTAGGTTTACGCGTTAATGGCTATTATGCATGTATTATATTATTTATATAAATATACGAGAAATAGGTGTTGTTGTACACTTGTACTGATACGATGAGATAATAATATTGTTTTGTCGAAAATGCATTACAGCTGCCGTGGGACACACATATAGTGACTAAAAGCAGCTGCAACCAGCAGATAACGTTTGTTATTCGGTGGATTTTGGTTTTTTTTTTTCACATCGATTCTATTACAATAATGTGTGTGGTGTGTACACATAGGTGAAGTAGGTAAAAGTACCAATTTCTACAGTATACGCGATTCGCTAAAACACTATGTAAATGCCTTTTAAATAGAAACAACATCACCTCGAATCGGTATAATATAAAGTCAAACAAAACTTTTACGCGAAACCGCGTTTCAAAAACAACTTCTAAGAAGCGCAATTACATAGTAGGATATATCACATCACACATCGTGTGTAGAGTCAAAACGTAATATAGGTACATGCAAACTTTTTCGACGAAATTTTATAAACTAATTTTATATATAATATTATTTTGGGAAACGTCTTGAGTTGTATATTATTATAATATTATGCGCGTTGACGGAAAGATCACATCGTCCACATCCGATTGTTAGCGCAAAAGTAATCTAAACGTGTGTTTAAACACCGTGAAAGTCAAGTATATTACAATATTGTTACAGCGCTCGAACAGACACGGGTATAATTATAAAAAAGACTCGCGGATATGTTTTACAACCAACGGAAATATTTTGTAATGAAATATTATTATGGTATTCATACATAGTAATAAACGCGTTCGATCTAGAAAATAAACGTAATCTCTGTAATAAGGCGTAGACACCCCGGTGGTCTATATGACGCATTAAAGACAAACAATCGCATACTTATATCTAAATACTATTATTATATTATTGTACGCGCAGTATATATATATATATACGTGAGCCGTACAACAATGCAAACGGGCGTACGTAGTTCTGTACAATAATATATAATATTGTCGACTGGTACTATTGTACTTGATATATATTCGAATATAATATCTACAATGAGAGTCTTACCTACCAACTTTGACTACGTAGGACTTTTCGAACGCCGTGGCTTTGGTTTTGGAGAACATGAGCAGCGATGTTGACGACTCTGCGTGAGATGACGTAGTTGTATACACATCGTAATAATATAATATGAGCTTGAATTCGACCGTAATATAATGATAGCATAACAACACGAATCCTTTCGTGGGCGGCTTACAAATTAGACGAATGATTCTTCTATTATACGAATGAATTATACATATATATATATATGTATATATAATAGGAAGATGCGAATTATTTTATGCGAGAACGTTATCTCTAATTTTACGGTTCGCTACGATAAGCATATTATAAGTAAAAATAAATATGTTTTCTAACATAGTATGGCGTGCAAATTGAACATATAATAATAATAGTATAGTACAGTAATTATTAATTATAGCTCAAACGTTGTCATATTATTATTCTTATTTTGTCCGACTTATACAAATATTATTTCTCAGTACGCGCCAATAAATTTATTCAATGACGTTATAGTTTATTCGAATGAAATGTCAACTGTTGTTTGGTGCATAATTTCCCTTTTTTACCATATTTTATTGCATATTTCATAAGTCAAACGCTAGTTTGATGATATTCATACTAAAAAAAACTTTATAGATAAAAAATAATAGACATTGATTTTTTTGTTTTTAACTTTTAATCTTGGCCCGTGCCATGAATTCGTTAAAAATAATATTATGTAGGTTGAATCCTTAGTTTAATTCATAACGTTACGTATTTATTGATTTTTTATTTTATTTTTTTTTATACTATTATAGATATAAATAACGGAAAATTGTATAAGATAATTTTCGTCTCTGTAGTTTTAAAATATATCGACATTTAAATTAAATTTACTACAATTTTCAATGTAAAGTCATAGAAATGCAAAAATATAAAAATATCATACTGTTTATTTATTTATTTTCATAATACGCTGTTAGCGTATTATATTTAGTACGTTTATAGGAAATTAATTGCAAACCCCGGTAATAGTAGATATATAGACGCCTAATACCATATAATATATACATATATATACATTATACATATTGGTGTGCGTTCAATATTATATTATTATAATACCTGTACCGATCCTTCGCGCAGCGACGACTATGGCAAATTCCGTTATTGGATTTATAATAACAATAATAATAAAGCAATACAACAACGCGTGGACCTTGAATGGGTTTTATTTTATAATTTTTATTTTTTTATTATTTTAAATCACCCGCATTCGCCTGCGCCGTGCCCCGGGCGCGTATTCATTCATGTGGCCTGCGCGCCTCATCACGACGAGTTCAAAACTTCGCCCACGTACGTCCGTATATTATTATTATTTTATTTTTTTTAAAGAGAGAGACGCAAAGAATATAATATACATACATACATTCAATATACATACGTACATGCACCACCATTATAAACGCGCGCGCGCGTGAGTGTGTGCGAGTACATCCGATCGTTTTGTAGTCATGTGGGTCTGCCAGAATCGTATTTTATTGTCCTTATAACACACACGCGTGCTCATACACACACACACACATTCACATGCACACGCAGAGCCACAGACACGTATATATAAAGAGAAAAAAACGCAGACGTTAGATTTGTCGTGGCTCGGAACAACAAAAAAAAAAAAAATTAATAAAAAAATAGGTGCGCCCTTTAAAGAAGTGTCCTCTGGCTGGGTGCGTTACTTCAGCAGACCGGGGAACGAAACGCGAGTTATAATATACACCTTAAACACCAAGCCCAACAGGTTAAGTTCTATAACTATGCACACATATTTAATTTATTATATATTACATATATTATTATCATTGCTTCGGTTGATTAAACCGCCGCTAATATGTGTACGTATATGTCTATTACAATGTACCTACGTAGCCACGCAGGTCAAACGGTTATAAGCGATAATGTTGCTTTATGAGTTATGCTTTATATGTGTATAGAAATATTTTCTGTAGGGTAGCCATATTATCGTTCTTAACCAACATTCATTTTTCCAAACAGCAGTTAAAATCGAAATTACATTGCTTAAAATAATTACATTATAATATTATGTACTATCAATAATACAACACTAAAATATTGAATAATTGTTTATACCGCAATACTTAAAATTTGCTGCTAACTATAAAGAAAATATATAAAAATGTTTCATTTTAATTGAACAGTCATCGATAAGTCAATAAAACCTTTGTTTTTAGTTTGACAGCATTTACGAGTACAGGTATGTAGGCATTATCGTCATAACACATCATGCATGCGTTATTAAAAGTTATAAAGATAATATTGATGTATTTATGTATCAAATATCAACTTACAATAATATAATACTGGCAAATCGTAAAAATAATAGAGAAAAATGTGTATCAGGTACCATTTATCTTACGGAGAATTATTATCGCATGCTGCAAATAATAAATGATGCAAGCCTGCTGCCTGCATTTCATTCAACGTTTGCGTTCCCAGTCATAGTGCCATTACTATTATGTTATATACGTTAGGTCTTTGTTTGGATCTCTATCAGTTTACTGGGTCCGGAAAACGTAATATTATTCAATTACTGTAAATATATAGTACACGTGTGCACATCGGTGCAACGAGCGCATTTGCTACCTACAGCAATAATATCATCCAGCAGTGCAATTCCTGCGAGGTAACCTTATCCGGCGCCTAAAGCGTATACATAAGTATAATATTATACCCGGTGTCGTGACTTTCCGATTGGCAGATCCGATCGACCTGCTCTGCAGCTCTTCGACGTAATAATAATAGTGTATTATTTCATTGGACATGCCTATCTATCTCTATATATACATCAATATTGTATCATAATATGATAAATGATAATAATAGACCCACCCATACACAGAGTATAAAAAAAAATTAAGTCCTATATAATATAATTATATGATTTATCTTGGAACGATGACTATAAGAATACAATTATCATACAAATCCATACACCGTATAATGAGTCATTGATACCAATGGTACATGATATTTACATTAACTTTAAATGTGCTAACTCGGTTTTATTTAAAAAAAAATACATATTATACGCAATATGTTTGTATAATAATACGTGACACTGTACCTTCGTGCTCGTTTTGTTCAAAATTAAATAAAACAAAAAAAGTTGGTTTTGTCTATCAAATAAAAGATTTATACAGCGCACGTAAATGAAAAACAATTTCACCATTTCTCACAGAATACGGCGTTTTGAATTATTGTTTTTTAATATAATTCAATTTTCGATAAACATTATGGTACGCAATATGTACGAACAACAAATGCGATATTATTATTAGGTGAAATGGATGATAATTTATAGCTATCATTATTAAAGGTGCCGTTTACCATGTGTGTTCACTGTTCATATAATATTATTAGTATTTTGTATTGAAATCATATTGTAATATTTCATTCTGGATTTATTTTGTTGCAGAGTCTTATCCTATCATCTTTCAAATATACATATACGGTAAAATAAACAATTGCAAAAATAGTTTACTACATAGGATTAAAATTGAGAAATAAATAAGATTCATTTTCTACAAACTACTTACTACATACTCCTTACTTGGGTATAAACTTACGTGACATAAAAGTATCAAAGAAATAATAATATTTATAGTAACTCGTCACAATTATAATGTCTAATTAAACAATTATACTTAAATTTTCTAATTTAAGTTTTTCACAAGTTTCGAGGATTTAAAATGCTTAAAAATTTCTGATAGCAACAACTAGATACTCTAAAGTATCTGTAAAATATTAAATATATAGTAGATATAAATTAAACATTATCTAATCAAATGTCTGTTTACGTGTGAATTTGATATTGTATTCAGATGCTCATTATTTAAATTACAATTATTAAGCAACTCCCACTGTAAAATAAAAATATAATAATAGTTTTCATTAAATTTGTGTATAAGTCAATGTATCTGTAGTTTAACATAATTACACAACAACATTTAAGTATTATATTGGCTCAATAATGTTCTATAATTGGCATACAAAAATATATGACGAATATTTTAAATAATAATGTCCTTGAAAACTCATAACAGTTTAATATAATACCTCAATAGCATATAAATCAATAAGTGGCCATTTTGATTTCGAATTTACAAAAAAGTATAAGAACTGGAGTAAAAAATTTGAATAGGTACGAATTGAGTACAGATTTGTTCAATGGAATTCAAAAATAATAATATAGCCACTAATTCTACCCGAAACCATATGACTTTTTACATACAATATTTGAGATAAAAAATGTAAATAAACATAAGAACACAGTATTATATTATAAAGAACATAAAGATATATAGATGCTTCATATTTCTTTTAGTGCGTAGGAATTTTTATGTGACTGCAATATTTGACATGTAATATGACGTTAGCTGTTGCTTGTTTGTTATTAACTACTCACCAATAAACAGTAACTTTTTTTTATTGTGCTGTAATTTTTTAATCATAAATTACGATTTACTTTATGATTTTTGCGACGAAAACACTCGGTTATTATTTATTTGATATTGCCAATATCATATTGAATATTCCGAATTGTACAAATTGTCAATGCGCTTTAAAATTCTCAATAAAAATACTTCCAAGTTAAAAAAATATTAAACCTCACTAAAATGCATTATTTAGTTTTTAGTTTTGTTTTGTATCACACACCAGTTTTGTATTCACGTATATAATATATTGCGAGATTATAATTTAGTCGAATGAACGAAAGAGCACGGCAGAGACGCCAAGGAAACAGGTAGCTTAATGTCGTTGTGTTCATATGCTAATAGTATCAAATATGTTTCCAAAGCCATTTACATCGCAACGGTTTCCCGCACTTATAAAATATACGACCGAACGTGGGCGCGAGACGTACATCTTAATTAATTTATTTCCCGATAATTATGCCAAGATAATCGGTGAAATGCAGTTTTGTGTTGCAGTGATAAATATATCCATTTCGAAAAAGAAATAAAAAAAACTATTAGGTTTTCATCGAGAAAAACGTTATCTCCATTAATAATTTATTGAATAATACATAACGTGCACGGTTGTCCGGATAAAAAAATAAAAAAAAAATTAACATTAAGTGCCCGTACACGACTGTGTACCACATACATAATGTACACGATCATTGCGCAATATCAAACAAACGATATTATATTGTAATGCGCCGAACGGGTTGAATTTCAGGTGATCTTTTCGATGACGAGACTTAATAAAAATGTACTTATACACAGAGAGACACAATGCGACTTTGCATAACGTTATCGGTACCTATATAAGCACAATATAATGCGCTGCGTTAAACGGCGAGAGTGTGTCGATGAAATAATATATAATATCGGCACGAAGATCGATGACCCCCGCGCGATCGAAATAAATCTGTCGACACGCACACGCTCTGGAGAATTGGCGTATAAGACAACACTGCGTTACATACAATATTATGATATTATTATTATATATTATTATGTGTGTGCGAGCACTGTGCTTCGGGGTGTATTTTATGGGTAAACGAGGTTTTAGAGAATAATATAATGACGATACGACGACGACGACGGTGGAAAGACTGCCAACCGCATCATCGTCACTGGCAGCGGGCGATATAGGAATGCTCAAAGTCGCTCGGGCAGCTGACGCGACGACGATGGAATTCCAGTCACATAAAAATCCTCAATAACATATCCGATGTTTACAAAATATTCTAGTTTTCGTCTCCGTGCAAACACAATGAGCCCATATTTACCCGCCCATTGTCCGTACGCATATTACGACTGGCTGCGTGCGTGCGTGCGTGTGCGTGTGTGTATAATATTGAAGACAATGCGGCGTTTATTAACAATGCCTTCCCGACACAATCGCGTACAACACGTCTTGTTTGTGCGACTGTGTGTGTGTGTGTGAAGAAAATAGCCGGTTTTTTTTCTTTATTATTTTTTATTCTATTCGAAAAGAAGCTCAAAGTCAATAATTACATCTACTGCGCAGGAGAGGTGCTAAATATAATAATAATAATACCTAATATACGTCTGCCGGGGACTGAAGGCTATTGTTGTTTGAAGTGGTAAAAAAACGAAATTAACCCAACAAAGATCGTGTGGAAAAGAAAAAAAAACCTTATATAGGTACGATTATTATGCGTGCGTACGATCCGTGGTACATGTATATACGTCATAATATCCGAGACTCGACCGTTGCCTTTATCACAAAAATCGGATCGTCTATACTCGACGAGTGATAATAAAAATCGTTTAGAAATTCGACTGTGAATATTATTGCGTCTCTATTGTAACAGCACAGTACACAATATTATTACAATGCGACTGTGTACGGTTCAGCACTCGCCGTCGTCTCCTATTGGCGGATATATATACGATTTTGATCCGCCTTAATCACCGGACAGGCCTTATTGACACACACGTGTAACGATGTCATTACGTAGCACGTGATCGTTCGCAGTGCGTGTGCGGGTATTAAAAGGATACGGTGTGCGAGTGTGTGTGTGTGTGTGTGCGTGTAGAGAACCGAAAAGAAGGACATCGGTCCCCGCCGTGTGCCCGGCGCACGTGACTTGCAGGAGAAAAATCCCGTGCCCTTCGTCCCCCGCTCGTTCGCCACTGCCATCTCGCCGCCGCCGCCGCCGCCGCCGCCGCCTCAGTGGCGAACGATGTGACTGTACGGCGTATAGTCAGGACACGTCAACCGCGCGGTAATGGGTACAACCTTGACTTCGCACGCCGCCGGGACGGTGACGACGACTACGAAAGGATTTGTCGCCCGTGTACACCTTTACCAGATATAATATATTATTTCCCTGGCGCCTCTATACCGCAGTCGCGCATTAGCTCAAAGGCTTCGGCGTACATACACAAACGGACCTGGCACACCGGATCGGGGGTAATCCCTGAAGCCTATACAGGTTAGGTTAGGTTATTTTTCCCCATAACATTATCCCCAAAAGAGCTTCTCCGACTTGTACGCGACGTGTACACGACACACACACACACACACACACACAGACATCGGCGTACGTGAGTATAGATAGTTCCGCGCCGACGCCACTCGCGCGATTGTTGTTCGTCGGTTCAACGTTCGCTTGACGGTGCGTTACCGAGGCGCCGCACCGTACGAGGTAATATAATGAAACTTTAACGAGGGTCTGTGTGTGTGTGTGTGTGTGTGTGTGTGTGCGTGTTATAGGTGTGCTGAACCACAAAACTCTGATATTAGGTACACGTTTTTACTGGTTTTTTTTTCTTTTGTTTTTTCCGCCCGAAATGTGTTCGTCGCGAAAAAAAAACCACACTCGCGAAGAATATATACCTGACTTGTGTGTGCACATACACACACACATATATATAAAAGCATTTACACGAGTGAAAAATAGGAAATACGCGACAGAGCGCGATAGAAAAAAAAACCTATACCGTAGCGGCGGCGGCGATAGAAACAATGCGAAACCGGCAGATGTTAGTTTTTGTTTTATCTTTTTCTTGGATTATATTATGTACGTAATATAATATACACATAGATGTATAACATATATATATATATATATGTATGTATATTGTACGATAGGTTATTTTCGCTACAATATATTTACAATAGCACTCGTTAGACATTACCGCTTGTATTCCCGCATGGGTATATAGATTTTACACTGCATGCATACATGCAAACCATATAATATATATATAATGTGCATGTATGCGTAAGTATCTATTTATCTATTTGCTTGCACACCACCCGAAAAGTGTCTTAATCTAATAGCCAGCGGTAAGCTAACTGTCAATTTTTCCGAGTGTGGCCACTGGTCACCACTGTGGACATGCTGTCGGAAAAGCTACATAAATCTGTTATGATCTGCAATAAACGAACACAGCATCATTATAATATTACATTCTAATTATATATTATATCAGTATGTCTGATAACTCTGTAAGAGTTGACGAGTCAGTATTTATAAAGGACCTAGCCGAGAACCGATTCTAAAACGTTCACAATAAACTACTGCAGTTAACGGAAGGGTAGAATGTTTTCGTCAAGACAGGTCTGAAGTGTGGTAACCGCATAAACGACTAAATTATACACGACACACATAATGTAAAAGGTAAACGTACTTAATAAGATTTATAAGTTATATAATTTGTACAACAATAAAAGTTCAAATTATTGTGCGCGTATTGATATTAAATTATTTAAAAAACTATAAAACGATTGCTACAAAATTCTATGTCAAACAGTTATATATTTTCAAGAATTTAATAAAGTCCAGTCGATTAAATGAATAGAAAGCTAAAAGATAGGCTCGTTCTTTATTTACTTTTTTTGATAAATTACCATGATGCACTAATAGGTATTTTAAATTATGACAAATTTTACCGTGGGAGACAACTGATACTATCGCAACGCAACAAATTATTTCCACACCAGTGCATCCGAAATTATATATCTACTTTTTTGATAAACCTACTTAAGTCTATTTCTTTTTTTACTACACATAATACAGTGTGTACGCCATGTTTCTATCCAACACTCAGGCATAACAATTATAATTTAACGCTATAATATCGTGAATATATTACAATATAATATATTTTATTATTATATTACATTTAGTTATATTACTCTTGTATAATAGTTATTATTGTATCGATAAGTCGGTTATAAAAATTATATTTTTGTTGATATTCTTATAAGTTTTCTATTAAGTTTTTGTTATACCTATAATTTTCTGGTGTGGTATAACTTTCCAATAATATAGATATGTAGAGAATAGTGTTCAATAATGAACGTGACAGTTTTAATTAACAGTAACATTAAAACAAAACACATTCCTAACTAGTTGAAAATTAATCACCAATACATTTTTTCATACTAATAATTCTATTAATTCTGCACCGCAATATTAAGTATAGTACATTAAAACAAACCGATCGTAGTTCATAGTTTCACCAATACAATACAATACAATATTTTATATATTATATATTTTGGTATATAATATTATCATGTCATACGCGCGTAGGTACCTATACTTGAAAAATTGTAGGTAAATAAAATTAAATCGATAATATTGGAGATAAATAGTATAAGATTGAAATGCGCATGAGGGTTGATGAAGTTATAGGTATTTTTTTTTTAATATTCAATGTGGAATAATTTTTAAACTACTCGTCGATAACTCGTGCCGATCATATACATAATATAAGTTAGTTTAGCGGTTGCGGTTAACAATATTATTAAAATAAGATTAATTAATATACAACATACGTAACCTGGTACGTGCAGACATGTTATACAGTTTGAGGTTATCAGAGGAAGTCTGTGCTGTGACAAATATAATATATATATATTATATACATATATAATATATTGTAATGATCGAAAAACGAGCGCAAAGGTACAAGTAATACGAAACGACGATAGAGAAATTTATAAAATATTTCTCGTGTCGTCACACCACAAAAGTAAAATAGGTACGTGATAATGTTCTAATATTACATTATTACCCATACGTAATAATATATATATTATTATAGGCGATCGCGAGGTTCATGTTAAGTGCTGCAGTGTGTGTGTGTGTGTGTGTGTGTGTCTGTACTCTGTCTACATTGTTTTTTTAAAAAAAAAAAAAAACGTATTATCACGGTTGCCGTTGCATATTCATGAGAAAGGAAGAAGATTGGAAGTGAAAAAAAAAAGTAAATAAGGTAAATAATAATAAGGCGAATAATCGTCGTCGTTCCTACGCATGTGAACCATTTGTTGTGTACGGAATACCTAAAAAACCACTTTTGCCCCGGTCGGTTGTAATTTATCGAGCGGACAACTGCCACCGGAATTAATCTTGGACCCCGACAATTGCCGGTCGTTTATGCAAATCGAATACACACGCCACCGCCGCCAAACGTATTTAATATTTTCATCTCGTACACAGCGACTACTAACGCACACGCACATACACGTTCGCACTCACACAGACACACAAACACTAAACGCATTTACCACGACTATACCACGGTCACAGCTATATAATATATATATATATATTATATTGTATAAACGCGTCTAGTAATTTTTACGTTCAGAATCGTTTTCGCCGCCCAATCCGGTAGCCGAGAAAATCCAATAACAACAACACAACCGCCTACCACCGTATAATAATATGTATATATATATTCTTAATAATAATCTATAACATAATATATTATGCGTTCGAGTATAATATGTATAATAATAGTAATAATAATAATAATATGATATTATATTATGCATATATAGGTACCGAGCGCCGGTATTATGATAATTAAAAAAAAACCTAATAATAATATATATATATATATAGAAGTATTTGTAATGGAAAAAAAAAGCGGCTTCTGGAATTACATATCGTATATATTATAACGTATAATAACGTATGGATATAAGTGTACCTATACGCCGCGCGTTTTTATTTATTTTATTTCGACTACGCCCTCCGAAGCAGTAGCAACAGCAGCGGCGGAGTCGATGGACGACGACTCGGCAACGGAGATGACGACGAATGGTCTATAGGCGTGCGCGAGCTCGTTGGTAATTATAACGATAATATATTGTATTATATTTTAGTGCGTATATAATATTATATATATTATAATAATACAATATATTATATAATATTTTAATGGTCGGAAATTACAGACTATTATTATTATACCATTACGTGTATGTACGGTGCGGCGAGGTCAATACCGAGCTTAACAAGCGCTCGCTCGTTTGTATTTTTTTTCATTCTTTCATTCTTTATTTCGGCAATCGTCAAGCACGTGCTCATATTTTCCCGTTTTTTTTTTTTAAACTATTATTTTACGAGTAAATACAACTAAAAAATATGTAGGTATATAATAGGTATAATGGCGTCCCACCACGACAATAATAGTATACAATAAATAATAACACAATGAAATATTTTAATATTATATTACATATTATTAATATGATAGTTTTAACTAAAATTAGTTTCATAGTTTGTTTCAACTTATGACTAGAAATAACGGTATTATGGTAACAATAATATATCATATATTATGTGTCATCACACACACATACATAGGTATATGTATAATGTGCATATTCATGAATTTATGCATAACAAGTAACGCGTGTTTATTGCATATACATATAATTTTCAACAATATTATTTGGTTCGGGCGAAGATTTTTTCTATACACAATACACAGCAAGGTTATAATAATTTAGCATGATGAAACTCTATAATAATAATATGATAGTTATTAATATATTGTAATATGTTTAGGTAAGTTTATAACTTACATCATTCATAAAAAATCAATACCGAAAAATCTCTAATTTTAAATTTGATTTCAATTTTTATCATGGATATGACTTGTGTTTGAACTGTTTGAAGTTTTGAAATATTTCACCGTAAATGAAATTTGGAATTATTGTTTTTTGTTTTATCTACGGTAATAAAAATGTAAGTACTCATTTCGTGTTTTTTTCTATTACTCTATCATTTATAAATGTATAATTTAATTAACTAATTAACCACGTGAATCATTTACTTATTGAATTTACTTTTATTATTGCTATATAATATTACTTTAAAATGTCTTATATTTTGTGGTTTGTGTTACAAGCAAACAAGATTATATAATTGTACATCAAAAGTAAAAATATGTTTATTTATTTATTTATTAAAATATACAGACAATATAAGTCCTATTACAATTTAAGTAATTAAGTATTTCAATATTATTGTTAATGAGTAAAAAATGCATTTAGGTGTATTTGAATGTTTCTATTATCTATACATGCTTATTTTTATTTTTTGCTATTTACTATTTTTATTAGATTTTTTTATTTAATTTAGTTGTGCTATACACTTATACATTGTTGACTATATGTATTTATAATACATATAAACATGATGAATGTAGACTCGAAGCAATTGAATTGCTGATAAATTTTAAGTTAAAGTTATAAAAATTAATCTCATGTTTGTAAATTTTCTCTTTGTTAATTTTGTCAGATGTGTAAATATTTGTTGTACAATTGTAATTTATACTTATGTATACAATAATACACGTATAATTATATATATATATATATATATTATATATATTAATGTTATCAATTTTGTAGTTAATTTATGGATGTATATTACTCGTAATTTGTCAATTTATAAAATATAATATATTTATATATTAATAAAATAAAAATAACAAATTCATAAAATTTTTATATGTAAGACAAAATATTTTTATAACAATTTAAATATTTCAAAATGTTATGCTTCTTGAAATTATAAAACTTAAGATAATATAGCACAATTTATATCTTATATAGGTATACCAAAATATAATAGTTTTAAAATATTTATTTGAATGAATAATCATTTTTTAAATATTATTTGTTTAAAATATCTTTTTTTTATAATAGGTATTTTAATTTATATAGGTAACTGTTTTTAATATTATAAATACTTTTATTGATTAATACTTTTTAACTACAGTCATAAAATCCTTAGGTGGGTATCAAATAGAAACGTCTATCAATTTTATTTTAAAATCACAGCAATAAATTCAGTGTGATGAAAATCTTTATATTTAAATAACATATAATATAAAAGGTATAATTTATTTTTTTATATGTCACCAAATTACAGTTTTGAACTATCAACACAAAACAAGATGTTTGACTTTCAATTTTTAATCGAAAAAAAGAGGCCAAGTTCAGATACATTAGTAAATAATTATTGAATATCTATTCACATAAATTAATCACACAATTATCATCATCATAAAAAAAAAAATAATAATAAAAAACAAAGTACTACATAATATAATGTAAAATTTATTGTGCAATTTGGGAATCATAAGCTAGTGTAATAAAAAACTTAATTTTTGTATGTTTGAATAAATTAAAAATAACAAGATCCTATTATAGCTCGAGCGGTGTAAATATGTGCCATATATTATACTGTATTTTTATTAGTTAATCTCAAATCCTCCATAATAATATGTATATTGTATGTACTACAAGTTATTTTATTGATATATTTACACGTATTATGTACATTAATTCTCAATGCGTTTAAAAGTTAAAACATAGCAAATAATAATAAAAAGATTACTGATGTAGATTTATTATATATTAATATATTATTATGTATCAATGAAACCACAGAAAACAGAAATGGAAAGTATAAATAGTAAACATCAATATTAATATTACACGTTCTTATATGTTATAAGTACAGGTAATACGTGTAACGTGTTTTATATGTGTAGGTATATATCTCGGATAAATAAAGGGAACGTAAATTAAAAGGAAACGAAAATAGAAATAGACTTAAGATAAGCAGGATAAGAGTACTGTTGTAGTATATATAATGACGTATAATATGCAGTATTATACGTGCACACATGGGCACATAGCGAAACGTTGAATAGATCCTATATATACAGATCGCGTGAGTTGTGCGATGAAAGATACGCGCATTCGAGGGCAAAATAACGATGACAAAACTCCTGACACCGGCACGAAGTCATCTCGGGAGAGGAAAAACGTTTAAGCATTACACAAAGTTTTATTTATATAATAATTATATTTTACATTAATTCTCAATGAGTGTAATGATTTTTTACTGCAAAAAAATTCGACGACGCGTAAACGACCATGAACGGAAGTAATGTATATAATGTTATATATTATATTTGTAAACACTGAATTTGTTCCGTTATTGTGAACTAGTGTTAAGATAAACGAACCGAACACTGTATAACTCGGTTGTTTTTATTTTACAAAAAAACGTCATAATAAAGGCATAATATTTTATTACGTAGGAGATAAACGCTAGTCACACGTCACAAATTTCTTTAGCATTCCGAGCCGTTAATAGTAATAGTAATAATAATGATTGTTAATTATTCAAATAAGTAATAACCATCGTATAATTATTGTTACTTATAGTGTAATTAAACACGCCGTATGTGGCATGTAGCAATACATTAATTTTATTATACAAAAATGTGATTATAAATGTTTAGACATTATAATATAATAATAGTAGTTATTATTATTATTAAAGTCATTTGAATTTTTTTAATGAGTTGGTTTATAGGCAGGTACGTGATAAACTGGTAGCTGATATATTTATTTGAGTTTATGTAGTGCTTACAAGCACTAAAACATAAGCACTACAAGTAAAAGGACGTATTAAAATGAATCGAAAACCTGCATTAATTTTTTTTTCCTTAGCAATTCAAACTAGGTAATTGGTTAAGCAAATTACCTAATAAAAATGATTAATTGTTAGTAACTATGACATGTATTTAAGTATATTATCTTAGAATATGCGTAAGTACATATACGTATAATTTAATATAGATAATCATTAAAAAACATAAAGTGTACATCTACAAAAAAATTAACGTTATTTTTGAGTAGAAAGTAAAAAGAAAATAAATTATCAAATTTAAAGCACAAAAAGTTTTATTAAATCGTTAATAAAGTTTAAGTTCGTGATATAAAATATAATATAGTACGCTTGTATAATCAAAACGTGTGATATACATTACATTTTTTTTTATAGTGTATAGTGTTAGTCATTGGATTAAGTTATTTAAACCAATACGTTTAATAAATTAAAAATTCAAATGGTTATCTAGAGCCTGTATTTAATCATAGTTATGTGGTAAATTTATGTAATATAACAATAGATTTTAATAGTTTGTGTATATTTACAGTTTTACAGATAGTATACTATTGGAACAGACATTGATACATGCAAATGTGTTAGGTATATTGCGGGCGTATTATATATAGGTACCTAATACCTATATAGTATAATATAATATCATATCTAGAAAAATCGATTACTACCATCGTATAATATGATGCACACACGACATAATCCGACAAGTTTTAGGATGCTCCGTGTTTAATATAATATTTTAATACTATAACAATATAAATATATTCGTATTTATATCGTTTTACCAAATAGGGCTGTAACGAGGAGGCGTATGCATATACATATACAAGACCGAGGACTCGGGGCAGCAGGTATGTTGTACAGAAGCACGCACAAGCTCGGAGTATACGGCCTGACCACCGCGACGAAACCTATCGACCACCGCTATGCCACCACCACCACCGTGGTAGTGGTGAGCCCGGTCGCACGTTATACATAGGGGAGAGAAGGGACACGATTTTGAAGAGGGGAAGTGTTTGTGTGCATGTGTGCGTATAAGTATGGTGAGGGGGTATCCCATAAAACCGAGCAGCACAATCACACGGCGTGCCCCGCTTATTACTTACACACACACTCACAAACACACCTATATACACTATATACGCACACAGACGCACACTCCACATACCACGGTAGCCATGACGACCGACCCGCGCCATTTGCATATTTCCCCCAAAATCGCCTGCGGCCTTTTTATTTTTTATCAATTTTCACGTGCTATCTTTTTCCTTCATATATACATATATATGTCCGTTCTAACCCGCGGTCGGCCGCAAACACGTAAGACGTGGTCAAAATATTTACACACACACACGCACGCACGCGCGCACTCATAACATTTAACATATATAATGATAATAGTTTTTCAAGAGTTTTCGCATTGTACGCTTCTCTCTACAAACACATACACACACATAAGCACGCAGACGCGTACACATAAGTTCGGGATGACGGCTAATGACAAAATCGTGTTCGCGGCGGGTCGTGACGCGAACCTTCGACGACGGCGGTGTCCCACGCAATCGCACGCCTTCTTCCGGACGCGTGGGCCACCGAAAAATTCGCTTTTTTTATTTTGCACCGTCCGCGCACGGACATTGTACATTCGGATAATATTGTATAAGACACGACGACGTTGGGAAAATAAAACGAAACCGGAAATTCTTTCGTCCGCTCACTCTGTAGCGGTGCGGTTTGGGGCTAAAATAAAAACTATACTAGGTCGACAACCTTTATGTACGGTACATAAAGAAACCACCGCCACGTACAAGCCATTCACTTAAAAACAATATATAAGTTGTGCATGCGTGTTAACGAGTACGTACGTCGAAAGACAATATTATTGATTTGTGATTCGCTACAGCTGCAGTGTGTCGCACACCCATTGATCGCACAGTTGTTGTGTTTTAATGTATTTTAATTGCAATGTACAATCCGAAACACATAATTATCGATTTCCCAGACTCTTCATGCTATTATAATACTTAAATCCTTAGTCATATTTATAATTATTAACAAAAGCTAAATAAATTTAAAAAAAAACCCTGAGTCCTTTTTTGACCAATACATCATGTATATAGTATGCGTGTATATTGTATAATATATATTAGCCCATTATACCAGCAGTATATAGACCACGTGCCATAGTAATAATGATTTTTAAATCTCAAAGATATTATAACACCTTTATTTATAATATGTACCTATGTCAAAAACGTTATTGGACTTTCATCCGTCTTTTTTGAAGTTCTAAAATCCCTACGCGCAAAAACACGATAAATAATTATTATGCTAATTTTAACACGGGTTGCTTGTTAATATTAAAAACTATAAAACTCGTAAAAACTACGTATTATGTTGATGTAGGTACTATATAGATAACTGTTTTAATTATATGATATTATGTAATAGTAAGTTGTTGTATGTTACACGCGTATATTATATTCATAAATATAATAATATATTTTAATTTATAATAATTGTTTCATCTAAAATTGTATTGAATAATAACATTGTCATACGTACTTAAATAGAATTACTTATTTACTACACTAACCCACAGAGGGGTGCTCTATGAAGTATATCACCCCACTCGTTTTATACAACAATAATATTCATTGTAAAAAGTCAACGATCCTTTATATTGTAATATACCGTCGTTATCCTATTGATGGACTGTTAATTTCAGTGATTTCATTAGTCATTCTTTACCGAACACTCCGTTGTGCACAGTGTTTAATCGCTTAAAAAGTTAACACAAAACGTACAACGTATAATATTATCATGATACATATTTTAAGCACTACGACAATAATTACTGTAATCTGCCGCGAAGAGGGTTCGAAAGAGATGATAAAATGACACAATTTATATATATCATAATAGTATTACTTTATTACCAAATATCCCGATGACTGTTTATATATAAGACAAGGATGGGGAAATTTTCCACTACGATGAAAGCTCAATCGTCTAGAAAAAAAAAAATTCGAAAAATCTCGAGAGCTCCACCGACTACCGAACGCTGAGAACCCTTTTCTAGAAACAATATACATATCACACGCGCAATAAATATTATATAAAAAACCGAGTTACCCAAACGCCGCGGGTCTGACTGTCCGGCGACAATAGCGACTACGACAAGATACGTCCGAATAGCTATATCCCGTCTCGTCGTCGGTCCGTTCTCTCATTACGTAGTCGTGTCATGATGCGAGCCAACCACCGCTACCTCCACCCCATTCGGACCTATACGACGACGAAGACTTGTGTAGGTATATAAACGGAAACGGCCGTTTTTGGGTTGACGTATAATACTCGCGAGCACGGCGGGAGCACACCACCGGGGCCAGTACAGTCGCGTACATATATAATATTATTTATATATATATATAGTCACGTATAATATGTGGCAGAGAGAAAAACCAGTCATTATACTATATAATATAATACGCGCACTTATATATATATAAATGCACGTGTGTGTGTAGTTTATATTATTATTTGCAATCGATCGGCATACATACGACGACGACGACGACGACGCGCGCGTAATAAAATAAAATACGACGACGATTTTTCGACGTCCACACATAAAGAAAAGAAGAAAAAACCGACCAACTGTGCAGGAGCCGAAGCAGCAACAGCAGCAGAAACCGATATAATATAATATAATAATATATATTATATATATATATATATATATATCTTTGATGTCCCGGTAAGGCGAAACCGGCGGCGACAGAGAAACAAATGTATACAGAAAAAATTCGTCGACGACGATATATATTTACATTATTTTTATTTATTTTTTTTTTTTCATTATTATTATTATTATTATTATTTGCGTATAGACCAGAAAACAATGCACCGGCACAATAGTGGCGACCGCCGTCGCGAGTCCTGTTGATAGGGCGAGAGGGGGCAGCGTGTATATATCGGTTCCGGTCGTGACACAGGCGGGCGCCCTTTGCCGCAGAGATGACCGCCGCCGCCGCTACTGTACATTTTCCTATAGTGCGTGTGTGTACAAGTATCAATGCTGTGGTATAATACCTAGTAGCGCACACGCGTGCGTTATTTATGCTTTTATTGTTGCGTCGTCGTCATAATATTATTATATTATTGGCGAGATCGTGCGAGGCTTCTCCGCTGCAGCAAACCGACTACCGGCTACACGACACGATTGCCGTTTTGTTACTCTTTCCCACCGCTGCACAGAGAGGCCACTACGCTGACTCCCTGCAAAGGGAAAGGTCTCAATACCAAATTGGGATCGAACAGCGACATAGCCGTTTTACGGGAGTACCTATGCGAGTATAACGCACGCAGGCAAACGTCCTTTTTATCATAGTTATTGTTTCGGTATTATCGACGCATGGTCTGTAAACTCAACTATAATACTATATAAAGGTATATGTTTCACAAATATGTTCGCATGTTATGCAATGTAACATTATATAGTATACCGAATGATCCATTTAACGTAAAACCCTATTCGTTTCAAAAATTATTAACGATATCGATTTTTTGTTGTTGCATATATTATTATGCGATATCAAATGGTTAAAAAAATAAGATTTTTACCATTTGTATTGTTATAACTATATTTTATATTGTTTACTTTTTTATAATAACGAGCATTCTTAATTCTATACTCTAAAGCAAAATATTTTTTAAAGTGCTTCGATACACTTAAATTCCTATACTTTATACATTTGCATAATATGCTTATTGAATTTTTGATTGAAATAATTTTATATATTTTTCATTTATTATATTTTATAGATTTATACTTTTTTACCGAAAGTATTCGATGTAAATATTATAATATGATAAATGCATTAATAATATAATTATAATTGTTGTGATAAAGTTATGGTTACCTATATTTACTAATGTTACTTATAAAGACATAAATATCATTTATTTACTCATTCATAATTCTTAAAAAATAATTTTTAATTAAAGAAATTCAAACATTCATTCTATATTGATAAACTCTAATAACTGTATTTGTATGAATTATTTATTTAAATAGAAAGTGCCAAAAAGTAAATTAATCGATCAAAGATTGGAGGCGTCAAGAATAGGCAATTTACTATACACTATTGCATTACCCACCTACACAGTATTCACTGTGGGTTAATCTTATCCGGTCTTAAAATGTAATAATATTGAATGAAATATTTACTTAAGATAACTTTGAAAAAACGCAATCTACTTGAGGCATTAATAATAATTAGTACGTATAGTTCAATCTACTCGTAAATTTACTATGTAGAAATACTTATAAAAAAATAAAATAATAATAATATCAAATTTATTTGTTTGAACAACTGAAAAACTACATACTTTTTATAAAATCGTATTTTTTTAAAATGTAGTAACTTGTTTATCTAATTCATAGAAAAAAGGTCCTAAATTCAAATTCTCTGAGATTTTCGAAACAACAAAAGCCATTTTCTGCATGAATCCAAGACGATTTAGGTATTTTAGAAGCTTAAGGCATTTCTTTTTCCATTTAAGAACATGTTATCTTTACCCGTGGGTTTTCTCTGGTCAGTCACACAAAAGCTAGCCCCTCGAGTTTTTTCCCCACAAAACAATCATAACCCGTAATATCCCGGTTTACGGTACCATTTGATTTATGGTTATACCCGCACTATGCATATTTATGGAAGTAAATCTAAAATACCGAGTGACATACTATAATCCCCCTCGATTGTCAACTTTTTAAATTTTTGGAATGCAAATCAAACAAGACTCACAACATTGGTGTATGTTGTGCATAGACAAAAGTGTATTTATATTATTCTAAAAAAACCTAAAAATATTAAAATAAAATCAGGTAAATTAATAATCGAATATTATCTATATAATATATTATATAATTTTAAATAGTTTTATTCTAATCTTTTTTGTACCACATTTTATCTTACATAATATGTTTTGTTTAATATTCAATATTATTTAAATAATAAAATTATTTCAAATTACCTATTATAATACTACAAATGAACAATAAAAATATAATATTATAACAATAATCAATTTTGCATTTGGGTAAAAATATAACGAAGAATAACTATGTTATTATTTCGTAATTCCTACTTTTATTGTCCACTCATTGATGAATCAGTTACGATGAGATTCCGACACAACACATACATTTAGGGGTATAATAATGTCAAAATAAAAACGTCCGTTTTTCCCCTAAATTGTTATTGGACATCATTACACCTACGAGAGGGTGACGGCAGTAGTGTAGGTGGACTAAGTAACCCTAAGCCTCAGTGTAAAAGGGGATGACTTTTAACAGAAAACATACACACAAACATACACCTCGTGTCCGAAATGGCGTGTCGTTAACCTTAACCCGGGTGCCGGTGACCAATTAAGGGCGCGGTTACCGAAACCGATGACCCTGGTTGCCCATAAAATACGACAGACACGTAATTTAATGATCTCAGGGAAGCGACCCACCCCCTGGAACTGTCGATCGTACAACTAACGAATGATCTCCCCCAATACAAACTAACAAGTATAACAATGTTGTTGAACAACAGCAGTATTTTATAAGCTCACATCGACTTGTTTACAAAAATGGTTTTTCTGAAACCACGAATCTTCGATGGAAACATTTCAAGACTTTTCGTTATTTCAAATAAATATAATTGTTTTATCATTTTTCAAAAATTAATTTAAATTTTACACTGTAGAATTTGAATTCACATACCTATCCGTATTTTATCCATGTTTTTTTTAATAACAACTATATTGTTGAAAAGTAATTCATCGGCCAAAATTAAGTCTTATGAAAAAATAATTTTGCATGATAAAAAGTGATGTGTTTGAAGTCGTTCATAGGACATGTATGCCACCTCACAAATCGAATGTATATCACTGGATTATATTTTTTATATTTGTATTAACTTTATGAAGTACAAGGTAAAACGTTATATAAATGCTATGATAATCTAAAATATTGGAATAGATTTCACATTATACCTTTTTATAATTTATAATGTAACAAAAATTATATTGAATAACACCTATAAATAAACTTTACATAACTTACATATGATACAGACACGATACGATTAACTGCTGATAGATGTAATAATAATATATGCATACGGAATTAACAGTACACATCAAGTAAGAATAGAAATTCACCTTATAGATGTGAACATTTTATTATTACTGATCTCCGATGACTACAGCCATTTACTCTGAGAGCCTTATTGTTTATAAATATTTAATAGGCGATAAAACTTAATATTTAATAACTGAAATTGAGTCATAGTCATTATTAAAATAAATATATTATTTAAGATCCTATTACATCTATCTTTCTCTGGATACGGTCAAAAAAGAGTCCCATGACCCTTCCTGGCTACCTTAACACTACGTATTACTACAATCTCCTGACCACGTGACAATAAAATCATCGATATTATATTAATATATAGAAGTAATATAGAACTATAAAAGTGTTCTATACATTACAGATTTGCAGATTCTAGCGTTAAATTATATTGAATTTGAACAAAAAGACTGACCTAACTAGCAGTGTACACATCGCACGTCACTTGTGTGTGATCTAAGCTGCAGCTATATACGCTGTGTATGCGTGTGTTTACTTTTTTAATACACTCGGATGTCCGCAACTCCCATAACGATAATAATACCCGGTACAAGTTATTCAATCTTTTATCAGTCGCATGAGCGTGTGTAATGTGCGTTATTATTATTTTTATTGGAAAACATTGTTGCAGACTGTGTTATTGCATTTATTTCCTGCCAAACCATTAAAAAAAATAAAAATAAGCATAATAAATAAATACATACATACACACACACACACACACACACACACATATATATATATATATGTGTGTGTATATTATATAATAGCAATAAAAAACCGACCAACTCGGCTACCGTGGCCATTATCCATTGTTGTCCCGGAACGGATCTTATCAGTGGAGCGCACACAGGTTGATGGCGACCGCCGCCGCCGCCGACCATGATTTGTGGCCAATCCGACCGGCCGGATGTCACGTCTAATTGCGTTTCCTATTCGTGACGTATCTACCCGACACGTATACGGCGGTATACGTATATAATAATAATAATGATAATAATAATATAATAATAATGATAATAACATTGTTTTACACAGAGCCGTTTTTATTTATTATTATTAAGTACCTACTATCTTTAGGCAGCCGATCACAAAAACAAAAAAAAACAAAACTAGAAAGGGTTTTTGTAATGTTTTTTTTTCCGTTTTCGGGGTCTTGGGCACGTAGAAAACCGATTTTGAGCTCTGAAGTCAACAGTCACGAACTGCGATGGTTATCGGACGGGCGCAGGTCCCACTATATATATACGCGCGCTACGTGGATTCGACAAACTCGTCATTATTCCCAGGGTTATATAGACGCGCGCTTATAAGCAGGGGTTCATCAGATAAGATACGCGTTGTATATAGGTATACAAATGCACATAGACTAAGGGAAGCCGAAAAAGGGGGTAGTTTTCTTCTTTTGTCGTCTATATACTTTTATAAATGCTTGCACACTCGACAATGAAAGAAAAAATGAACATTTTTATTTTAATAATATATTCGAACGTCTATATATCCACCTACTGTTGTTTTATCCATTTTACCTATATTTGTCACACAAATATAAACACACGCACACACTCACACACACACACACACACACACACACACACACACACACACACACACACACATTCGTTTGTAAAATAAAACATGGACTCGACGCAGTTTGAATAATAATAAAATAAAACAGCACTTTCGTCTATTAAAAATTGAAATACACTTCGTAAATAAATTCCGTTAGATAACTATAAAATATTATGATATATTATAAGAATTAATAGTGAACGATAATAATTTTCATTTTTTTTTTTACAAAATATTTTTCATGAACATTTGAATTTGACAGTTCAACGTTTCGTGATTTCGCATGTAATAAGTATTTAAAACATGAATAAACTACCACGTTCGCGCACGTGGCTAATCCATTTCATATAATCGTGCTTATATATTGTTTGTACATCTACATCATACAAATAAACTATTAAAATATAATTAAACGACAATTGTGTAAATGAGATGGCTATAACATTAAAGTAAAATGTGTATTATACATTTGGTCATTTGGTTCCCCTTGCAGAAACGAACATATTTAGTGAAGTATAATAATATGTTTTTTTATATGAGCCTGAATATGGGTTATCAATATTAAATAAGTAGGTAAGTAAATATTATTATATTGTATACAATAATGAGTTGTTATTGATTTTAAAAATTAAAAAAAAATTTTGAAGGTCAACTTATTTTTTTATTTTAATGTAATTTTTATTCGTCCACGTTATCTGATAGACATGTACGTCTCCCTTTTCTTTTTAATTTCACGAGGGCGTTTTCTCGATATAATAATAAAATGGAAAACGTTATATCGACGGACTACTGTTATTGAACAGATGTGGTCGACCACCACATGTGGTTGAGTGAATTTTTTCGTCCCTTTTGACAATAACGCGCTATGAAATTTGATTTTCACGACTATCGACTAAAATATACATATACGAACATATACATACACACACAGATATATATATATATACATAAATATGCATCACTTAAATTTTGTATTGGCGATGCAAATACAAGCGCACTCACACAAACGCGTGTTTATAATATATAACAAAACATCATTTATTTCGATTAGCTACGGATACCCACGGGGGTGACACGTATGCACTGATTTTTTCTTTAATACCCCAACACACGCTCTTGTCCGTTCCAATAATTTCGGGCAGACTTGTCATCGTCAGCGGTGGCACGAATATACGCCAAGTCGCTGGCGGTGACGTGTTGATTTCACACATGTCTGAGCCCGGAAACGTCAAATCGACTTAAGGGTTTTTTTATACACATACATGCATGTTGTTTTTTTTCGTACACATACTCAGGGTGTGGACGGATTTCTGTCGGTATTTTAATTTTCTCCAAGAATAAGAAAAATGATAAAAAAAAAATATATAAAATAAAATAAATTTGACCAAGTAATAGATTATGTCAAACCGTTGGCTATATTTTAGCATACGATTATTATGATTTTGGTATTACCACACAAATACGAATAATATGATGTGTATAGTTCAGTACAAATTTCCATACTATATTATTCCTGACACATTTTTCAATTATATGTATATACAGAGAGCTATATAATGTTTTTTCTTCCAAAATAAGGTATTTTCTATTTGACAGATTGAATTTAATCTATAAAATCGCTTTCATCCGATAAACATTTTATATTTAAACTTAGAATACGATATCAAAAATAAAATTGAAATTTGAAGTATTAGATTTTACATGTTCTATAATAAATTATACAAATGTTAAATAAATTATGTTAAGCATATTCGAGCAGCTTTTAAAAACCGTAAATTAATCATCAATAATGACCACCCTGGTGAAAATATTATTACCTATTTTTAATATGTACTGTATATTATAGTTTTTATTATTGATTAGTAAAATTAAATTTACTTTACAGTTTACACAGTACAAAATAGCTATAAGCTCATACACAGACAGTGATAATGCGCGTGAATACGCGATGTGTACATAATAAATACGTTTAGCCTGATCATGTATAATAGGAACATGGTGCTATGTATATTATATAGGTTCACGTGTCTATGTACAGATGTTTATGATCTCACGCTATATAATATTGTCGAATTAGCCATTCTAGTCTGATCAACTAAAACTACATTAATAATAATTATATGGTGATTATAATAATGTATGATGCGCGGGTATTATACATAATGAATGTTACAAATATCTCCGAAAAAGTGTTATACTTATTAAAAATATTCCATAATATTATAGATTATCTCAGAAACAGATTTAACTACATAATACATTTATATAATATGCACTTGTATTATATCTAGTTGAAAAAATTGTCCAAAAAAACTGGCCCATTGAATTATTTTAAAAGTTCTAAAAACATTTTCATTCCATACGACAAACAAATATTCCTATATGATTCGTTTTGGTAAATTCAATAATAGTCATAATCGAAAAAAAAATTGTTTTTTTGACTCATCTTCACAAAAATGTCCAAACCAGTCTTAACCCCCCCATTTATTATCAGAATAATTATAAAGCGTATTGCGTTATCGCAACAGTTATTTATAGGTACGACTCGAATACTCGATACTATATGTATGCATTAGCGGTATATACGAGTATAGCCGCAGTCGTGTTCTTGGCGCGTTCACTCGCCGGTAAAATACCTACGTCGTTTAAACCTACACGATGGGGTTACCTGAGACCTTCTGCAGGTTCTGTGCCCGGGTACACACGTCTGGAACCCATCACACGTATAATCGCGTAATACACACCAATATATACCTATGTAACACTCGTACGGGACTCGGCCGACCTCGGTCGCTTATATCGATCTTCGCGTGTGCACGGCCGGCCTTATTACAATTGCTAATGCGGCGGTGGCGGCGGCGGCGACGACGACGACGACGGTGGATGCATTGCCATCGCCACCTCCGCTCCACACGCCCTACCGTCGCCACTCGAGCACGCGGTCCCCCGTGGCACAGTTACGGGCCCATTCATACTTTCGCGTGTATATATATAGAGAGACACATAATATATACATAAACGCGTAGTGCATCGCTGACGGTACAACGCGCAAATGTAAATTTTATACGCTTATACATGTATATCATAGTCCCTTTTTAACATGCAAACCTTGTAGCCGACGTCGTCATCGTCGCCGTCGTCATCGCCGTCGCCGACGCCGCCGTCGTCGTTGGCACAACTTTTATGGGACTGAACTTCGCGTGCCAGAGGGGTTGTCGCGCCGGTCTCACGTGGTAGTCGTCCGGCGGTATGACGGCGCTACGGCCGCGTCCGGCTCCGTTTCGGCGCGACCCCGCGCAACGACGACGAACCGGTTCACCGCCGGATAAGGGTTACATTTAAATTGTTATTTATTATTTTTTTTTCCATTCCGTTCCACTGCCGACCCGAGAGACGTGCAAAGCGAGGGTGTTAACAAGCCACGGCAGGTCGACCCGAAAAATCACCACCAGATGGCATTACTGGGGGTAAGTATATATATACAACCTACCTATATATCAATATATACGCATATATTATGATGCGTGTGTGTGTGTGTGTGTGTGTGCGTGAGTACGTTTTTATTTTATTTCTGCGACTCGTCAACGTTACTTTTTTAGAAAAACTTTTTTACACGTATTCGTATGTATGTATATACTTCCTCAAAAGAGTTTTCGAATAAGCGACCCTTTAATAGGGTTTGACTTGTCGCCGGGTCCGCGCTAGTCGGTCGCTCCCTTGGGACCATGACCCTTTCGTAAAAAAAAAAATTTCGCTTCGTTAACATGTTTATTTCTTGCCCCGTTCACCGCGCACCGGTCGTGTCAATCCGGTTGATTTCCGTACAGAAAAACCGTATTCGTTTTGACGCCTGTCAAAAAACGCCCGTGGACCTCCCATGTGTATTGCATGCACAGTACATACCATTGCCATTGGTCACGACAGACTCTTTTTTACGTTTCCCTTTGGAAATTAAATCGTTAAGAACAAGAGTGTAAAAAAAAAATAGAAATCAATGTGACATTTCGAAATGAAATTCGTCCAGATGTTATTCCTTCATCGTGTAGTGTGTATATAATATATATGTATATATAAACGAGAAGGGTGGCCTGAACTTCGCTCTATTTGAAATTACCAACCTGTTTAAATCAAAATATGTGTAAATATTGGAAAAGGTAATATGACCAACTCAGTATATGAGCTCAAATTTCTTTTTCAGTCGAAAGCACAAGTAAAAAACAAGTGATCAAATTATCAAAAAAAAATCAAAATCGTAATAATGTTTAATTATACGTAGGTACTTATTATGCAATGAAATATTTTTTTATACAAACATAAACGTTTATATATTTAATTATTATTTATATGATAAGCTGTATAATTGGATTGAACCATGTTTATAAAATATAAATGAATAACTCGTAAATGTCAATTGATTAAAAATTATTAAAATATTGTTCAAAATATACCTATAAGGTATAGTTTTTTACTAAATCATGATGTATATGATATATATAGTAGTAGTAGGTATATTCTATGTAAACCATATTTTTGAATTTTAGATGTTTGACTATTAACTCATAGATTAAATTTCCATCTTTCCTATTTTAATTGTTTGTTCTGAAAACCTTTACACTCTAAAGATTATACTTGTAAACAATATGTTAATTCAATTGATCGTCATACAAGTGTAAACGAGGGCCCTCACCTTACACCCTATATATAATGCACTGCAACAGTCGTGCCTCGTGCATATTTAACGAATAACCGTGTGCATTTTTAAAAGTGTTTCAAGTGCCGTGTATAAAATATATGTAAAATAATTGTCAACCCTTAAATATTTCACAAGTGTATAACTCAGTGGTTTCTAAACAACTTTTATGTGACCGTTTTATTGTGAATGAATGTTGTATATTCCACTGTATATGTATAATGTATATTATGTATAGACATATAGTAAAAAATCCAAATCGTATTAAATATTTCAATATAAGCTTAATCTAATGTACTTCTTACAGTTGATGCTTTGTGGTTAAACCGTCATAGTTATATACTTAGTCAAAATATTAATTTTTCCAATTTTCAAACAATTTTCACTAAATAATAATCTAAATATTAATATGATGTATAGTTTGTGTCTTACTACAATTTTAATGAAATTTTAAACGATCTATACATACCCACATACAATAATGCGTATTAAATGTCATAGATGTATATTATACAAATGATGCGTGATGTACGTTTTTTATTTGTTTTAAAAATATTATTTAAAATTTTACATAGTATGATCTTTCCATAAAGACACAAAATAATAAAAAGACATAATACTAATAATAATAATAATTATTATTATAAATAAAAATGAGATTGAAAATATTAACAGTATATAGTATATTCTTCAGTTATTGTATAATAATATCGAGTACATTTACACCTATATAATGCAATTTTAAACATTTGAGTATCTTATAAAATTACGTGTTCGTGAATTGTGTGAAGTGGCGTAACGTGTTATGTATAGGTAGGAGAAACTATAGAAGCCTGAAAATCTAATACCTAGTATTTTTTACTGTCAAAAGACATTTTTTTCATTTAAAATTTATGATCATTTACTTGTTTTTTTACAGTATTTTAAATTACTTAATAATCATTTTTAATTTTTAGGGTAAAACTCCAATACACATTCCGATCGAATAATATACGCCACTAATAATTGTGTATTATAAATCAAAGATCATAATATTATACAAGATATCATGTATCATAATGATGTATATGACATCGTTGTAGCGCTATATTTTGACAAATTTAAATGAATTCCAAGGAATAACGATGATAATATTATATAGTTAACCTTGTTGCTAGATTTTTAACTTGTAATATGATAAGTATTTTTCAGAAAACGAGGAAACAAATAAATAATAATTACTTAGATATTCGGCTGGTTTTAATATACATATATACATATAATGTAGATAATCGTGTAATAGAATGAGGAGTGGAGGGAGAGGATAAATGGACCTACATGAACGCGTACGCGACTTAAGGATTGAGGACATAATACCATATCATACCTTTAAGACTACGTTTGGGTATATCTCCGTAACGACTAACGATTATGAACGAACTGCGACCGTTATATAGTTATTGCCAAGCATATACACGCTGTATATTATATATACATGTATACCCATGCGTGTGTATTATATCATAAATAACGTCCTGCAAGAAGAAATATTTACAAATATATTACCTATGTAAAAAAAATCCGTATAAAATAATCCCGATTCGTGGGCAAACCGGATAATTTATAATATATATTATATACTTCTTCTTTGGCCGAACAGAAAAAAAAACATTTAGACTTCTGTCATCGTGTGTCTTTTTCATTATTATTCCTATTATTGTATTGGGCCACAGAATCATTAACCATTCGTGTATATTATAGCAGACGGCAACAAATTTCAGCGGGTGGAGTCTTTAATTCGGGCCAATTTGCACAACCCGTTGGAAAATAGATTGAACATAGTTTCTGGTTGAAAAAAAAAAGTAATCCTAATTTATCTCGTTGTGTTCTTATTGTTTATATGGTTTCGTATGTAATTGTTTTTCGTCTTTTATCTCTAATGCTGATTTATCAATCATCTTAGAAAACGTTTATAGTTTATGATTATAAATTAAATATCAACATTAAATATTCGTTGTTATATTTTATAATGTCAAAATGCTTCCGTTGTTATTTCCGTTAAAACACTTAAAATCTGATCACTGTGTGTAGGAAACTAGGAACACTACTTAGTATAATTCACAATAATTTAACTTTATGCGACCCGGATGATAAATATATTGAGATATTATTGTGCAATTGTAATACCTAAGTAATAGAATTTAAATACATGAAAAATAAACTTATACATGTTTATGTTGTTTCTTTCTTATCCAGTTACGTAGTTATGTATAACGTTTGGTAAATAAACACTAACCATATTGATTCATTCAGTAATAACAAACGTCGGCTTATCAAATAAATAAAGCAGTGTTTATACTACTGTTTATAGTAATAATAATAAAGAGAAGGGCATAAACAAATCGCTCAGTGTTAATTATTGCGTTTTAATAAGGAGGGTGTATTTTTTAAGAATTGTGGCACTTAAATCACTGCCAAAATAAAGAACACTGAGTTCCCTCACAAAAATAAACCCTTTTGCCTATTTATTCAATGAACATTGAAAAAAGAAATCAGTTAATATTTTGATGGGATCTTTTTTGTATTGTACATTTACAAACTATAAATCATAATTTTCATAGAAAAAATAATGATACTTATAAAATATAACATTTTATTGTAATTCATTTTCAACCATAAGTCTATTAAATTTTATTTGAGCTTAATGAGAACAATTCATCTCCCCATTCACTATAATTCTGTTTTTTATTTTACAATAAGGTAGGTACTTATATATATTATATAACTTAATATGTGATCAGAGTTATTATAGTTTTGTTGCGCAACATTGGTTATAAGTTTTAACTATGTGCAGCAATATGTCGCCCGATATTACCTACACTAGTGTATTCCACCTAAAATGTATAATATTTCTACGTTTCGGCACCACGCGTACAATTCACATCAAAAAATATCGTTCCCAAAAGGCTCGAGGATTTATGGAAATCAAACAGGAAATATCATTATTCACGTGGGCGTGATATGGTGGCCGTATAGTGGAAAAGGAATGAGTGCGCGATTTATTTCGGCACGTATATCGGTTGGATGTATATGTATAGAGTGGAGATCGTATCAATAATGCAGACGCGTGGCAGCGGCCAAAAACGGCCTCGGTAGCTGCGACTCTAGACCTACATGTAGGACAGTTGGTTGGTTGGAATTTATAATTTGGTCGGTTACATATTATAATATACTACTATTATATTATGCGATATAATATATTAAAACAAAAATATATAATATATGCGCGCGTTCAAACAGAATACGAACGATCACCGATGATAAATTTAATAATAATATTATACATTATATCGTGCTTTATATACCTACTATACATAGATCACAGGACTATGGTTCGCGGTGTGCTACCGCCTCCGCGTCGTTGCGGTTTTTGACCCAAAACAACCGAAACGTGTAACAACGACTGATTTATATTGCATCGATTTACTTCATAGTCGAAATTTAACAGCAGGGACGGTATACCTGACTACAATATATGCATTCATATATTTGTATGAAATATATTTTCGCTAATTTGAATCACAGTTATTCGAAAAACTCTACAAACTTAATTAAACCAGTTTCCTGAGAAACCTCTAAAATTCGAATAAAAGTAAAGTAAATCGGTTCACGCTATATACATTTAAATTAATCGTATTTTGCAAAGAACCATGATAACTTAATCTTATATTAACTAAAATAAACTTTTTTAGAAGTGAAACTCAACTAATGTAAGTACACATAAATTAAAGATCTTAAATACACCATAAATGCTTGTGATCTGGAAGGTGCACTTTTACTGAGCACATCATGTAGACTTATGAGAGAGTTTCTACGTTATTAAATGAATATTTTCACTTTCAGATTTTCAAGTCATTTTGAAGCACTTTAGACAACGATTTTGAATAAATTATGGTCAACAACTTATCTCAAAAGAATAAAACCGATTTTTTTTTTTTTAGTAAAACTTATTTATTTTTTTTTTTTTAACAAAAATGCGATTTAATAAAATATATTGGAATATTTTGAACAAAAAACTAACATGGAAAACTCACTTAAAAAAAAGCGTGTCCATAATATGCAGGAAAGGGTACCCTCTTCATCTATACCTTACTAAAAATCTATGTTTCAAATAAAATCATCAGTCCTACAATAGGCTAGGCCTCTCCTAGAAAAAATAAATATAATCCAAATCCTCTAACTTAGAAGTCATAAATCCGCATGATTTATATAAGGAAAACGTAAATTCATAACGATGCAGAAATGCCTTTTCTTCAAATCTGGATAAAAATCATCCTTAAATGTTTACACTAACCTCAAAACCTTCAAGGGAGCATGGTTCTTTAATTTGAGACTTATAACTGAAAACCGGCGATTAAAACCACAACTAGGTACCACAAGACTATCAGACTACTAATAAAACCAACGGCAATAAAAAATTCGTAATAACTAATAACTATAATATATATATGTATATATATATTTTTTTGAATATAATTGTTTTTATATTTTATAAGTAATTGATTAGTATATTTGTAAGAACATATGTGATATAGTATATATTATGTTTATATTTAACTTTTTAATACTCTTTAATTAGAATGTTCGGATAGGTTCTCTGCATTTTGACTAATAATATTGCGTTGTATAATAACGATACTGTGAATAATGCCATGCACTTACTATACATATAAATATTGGCTAGGTATATATAAGATATGTGTGTCATCTGCCAAATGTTGAACGAGACGTATTTATATTGTATGAGTAGAGATGTTTTGTGTGTATGATATTACAAAGCATATTTATCCAACAACGTTCTGAAACCAGAGTAAAAAATGTTCCGAGTTTCCAGATAGAGAGAAAGAGAGAGAAATAAATTTAACTCGTGTCTCGGTGGTGCGTATTTGGCGTGTGAAAACAGTCGAAAGTAATGCGCGGCGAGGAAACTTTACCTCTATACACACACATACACCACATGTCGTAGTTGCGTACATATATGACGCTCGGAGGGCTTTTAATATAATACAAGCGCATTTCGACAATGCCGCAGATTGCAGTTTGAAACTTTTGAACGCCCATTTTCACGACCCCAACACAATATCGCGGGACGAATTCGTAAGATGGGAATACTACTATACCACCAGGCGTAGGGGTGAGCAAGAGGTATACCGTATACACGTGTACATATATGTATATAATAATAATATATATATAGTCATATAGACATATACTGCTGCCGTAGCTCGAGTCAAATTGCCAGTCGTCAGTAATATATTATATCCTTGAATAAACTCGGCGATATATATACCTATCTACAATATATAGGTAGGTACTTTGGACGAGACCGCAAATCAGACTTACATAGCCAAGCAATACGAGTATTCGTTTATTATATGGGTATGATGACAATAATAATAATACAGGAACGCAATGACAACGGCGATGACGATGCATACCACGCGTGAGGTAATACGTATAATATAGAGGCACATTATATATTATTATAGTGTATATATATATATCATAAAGCTATACAAATATACACGTATAATTCTATATTATTATTATAATCATTATTATGCGGCAACGGTTGAATATTTTAAATTCTCGAATACTTTTAGCATTTGTAGTAACTAAATGTATTGCTCGCTGCACACACGGGTGCGTGGTTGCCCGTCGAATATTTAACAACAGAGACTAAACTTAAATTATTTTTTTAGTATTATTTTTACTCTAGAGTCTAGATGAACTTCATATTCTTTGTTACAATCGTCTGCGAAACAATGATAAATACGACGAATAGTATTTATGATACATCGATAAGATTATTTGTATTAACAATAAAAAAATTAATACGATTTGATAAAATATTTCAGTCAAAGTACAAACCGATTGTCGCTACACCACATGCGGGGCAATGCAGTGGAATATTTAGAAATAGTGGCGTATATTTAAAGAGAGGGAAATCTGGGCCATGGCCCAAAGTAAAATTTTATTTTTTTATTTACACATGTGCCACAATATTTTAAGTCTCCGGCATCTTAAACAATGAAAACGTATAATTTCTATATATGCTACCGCACTGACCAACAAACAAAGTCTACGCCTCTATACTCCAGTATCGTGAATGTGGTCTATGTGTAATATGAACTATAGAGTTGGTCATCATTCTATTATATTAAATTGTATAAAATAACAATAAATTGGTATTACGACGACAAGTCATAAGTGTATGTTATAAAATTTTAACATGTGTGAGCGTATAAGTCGAATTAAAAACGTTAAATTTATTCTAATTTAATCATCTTCAAATTAATTCGACAACAATACCTTCGCCTACCTTTTTTGCCTACCTATATAATTATCAACTTTCGCGTTAACAAAATATTCAATGAACATGATCGTTTTCTTTACAACTTTGCTCTATTTGGTGCGATTTATATGATCATATTATACATGTATATAATGTATACATAAATATGTGTGTGCGTGTATACCATTACAGAATAGGTACCACATATATTATGTAATACAATTAATACGCATCGATCGTAGTCACTTAAATTCGAAACTCACTATTTAAAGAAACTAATTTAAACGCACACAGGCTCTACTAAGTAGGTATATCAAGTTATACAAGAACTCGGATATCCAATACCTAATTTATATTTATTTACGACATAATATTTATATGAAACATAAATTATAATATAACTATACTTACAACTAAATAAAGCTTCAGTAAATACGTTTTTTTTTTTATAAAAATTATTAAATAAATTATATTCTAATCGATATAGCATTTTAAATGTATCTAAAAATTTCTTTAATCAATATTTGATTATATATATTTATTTGTCATGAAAAAATCGATTAACTATTTTAGAATATACACGCTTAAACTATCTAATTTATATATTACAAGACGATAGGTTTGTATTATATAATAGTTTGTATTTGTAAGCCATAGGTACATTCAACCTAATCAATAACATTTTAAAGTATCAACCTAGTACAAACTATTATTAACTAATGATATATAACTATAACTAATAATTAATAATCCAATTACATACCTATTTTCATTTGTTGGCAAAGAAAAGTTTTATATTTGTATTTTCACAATTTGATTTCTTGCAATTTAAAACACAACACCACACAAGTATATGAAATAAGTTATGAAATCTTTTTTCACGATTTAAGAGAAACACAGACATCTATACTAACATGCTTCTCTACAATTCTAAGTCTTAATATTACAGTAATTTTAGGTGAAAAACAATGTTACCATGATTCTTCGATCAATGTCAAGGAGCTTAGAAACAACTTATCTATTATACAAATTACGATTACAATGAACTTGTATAAATAATGAAAAACGCAAATGGCTACACTGCTGAGTCGTGCACATGCACTTAATATTGAAATGAAACAACTTTATCAGTCGAATTTTTGTGGAAAAGAGAGGTCCATTCACTACTATTTTGTGCAACAGTCAGTAGACTCATATAGTATATTATGTAAATTAACGAATATTATTTACAAAAATTAAAATAAATGTCATACAAAGATTATTAGGTAAGTACGCGTCGTATATTATCACATAATATTAATTAGTCAGTTCGTGGAAATCCGGTATGTATATTATAAGATATTTTAGCCGTGTGTCAATATATAATATATTAGTCGATTTTGGGCACTTTGAAACAAGTACGTGAAAACACATTTTATACTTGATACAAAGGCTGGATGGGTGAAGGGTTGGGTAGAGATGCGACATCCTACGTAAAAAGCACAAACGTTAAGAGATAATATACAGATATATAACATGGATATATACGTATATATTGTATACAGAGAGTAAATCGTTTAATATTTTAGCCGTCGACCCTAATAGACGGGCGCAAAGGGCGTGTGCCGCCTTTGTGCGTCACACTCGTCGCCGTCGCCGTCGTCGTCATAAAAGAGGTGTAACTGTGTAAAATGGAATTCGTTACGTCACGGTAGAAAGCACACGGGGTAAAGCCCCGGCGAGGCGCTTTCGCTCGATCGTGTTTTGACTAAATGGACAGCGCGGCGACGTTTGATGTGTTTATCTGATATTTTTATAACGTCCCCTTTCGTCGCGCAATACCAACCACCACTCGGCTGGCTCCCATCGACTCCGCGGGAGCGTTATACGGGTCAGGACGAAATGATAATAATAAATCCTAAATCGGATTATATTATGTAGATGTGTGAAATATAATAATATAAATCGGCGAATCGCTAAGACTGTGCAGCTAAACCGAAAAAACAACACCCACGCCCGGCCGGCGCGTGCAGTCGGTCTCGTTTTGTGTCGCCGGCGACGATTGTTATCAAAACGAATTATAACGCAGAACCGAAAATCGAAATAATAATATTATTGTCACGCGGTGATGGAGTTTTTCTTGAAGGACTCGATTAAAATATATTACGTAATCCTCTTTTCGCCAGCCGTGTTGTATAGTCGTTCTGTAGCGTCGTCAGATGGACTGCGACATCTCAATTTTACACTGCACGATACCGTTATTATAATATATAGGTACGGTTTATACTAAACCACGTCCTGAATTTAGCAGTTTAACAGGATACAACTACTGAGTACTAACGAAACTGTTTTTTAGGCTTGTACCTCAAACAAATTCAGTCGGCATTCATATTTAATAGTCTAATACCTTCTATTATACCTACATAATATGATACGAATATTACGGATTAAAATTTTTGGAATCATAATGATGTTGATATTTTCATTATGTTTAGGTTTTATGTAATTTTTTTTAGTGCGATTGAAAGCGATTGAGTGAAAAGGAGGTAATAAAATTAAAAAATATATTTTTTATTATTAATAGGTTAATAGAAAAATAAAAACTAAAATATAAGTACTTATTCGATCATAAATGGGTGGGGAATGTAATTATAGAAAATGTCTTGGCCCTACCCAAAAAAAAAAAAAAAAAAAATGGTGTACACGCCACTGCGATACAATACATACATAGTTATGCATAGAAAAGTTTTTATTATTTCTAACCGCACGGGTATATTATTATTATTGTGGTGGTTGTTGTTGCTGCACTAACACGCGAACTGTAGAACAATGTGCCACGAGTATAAACGCATTATATTTCACAAATATATAATCGAACATACACATATACATAATATATATATATATGCGTATATGATACGCGATATTATATTATAAAATGTATTATTATTATATACTATCGTGCTCGAAATCGACCCCTTAAAGGAGCTGGCGACCGTCTCCTCTGCCTCAGCCACCGCCGCAATCAACGTTATAAACCGTGTACGACGTCAACTCTTTAATACAGTGTTTGATTTACGAGGGGATAACGATCCAGTCACATTGTTCTATGTATGTATATAATATTATGTACGCGGGCACAACGTATGCGGCAAAGCGGAAGATCGACCTTACCGAGAACAAATTGTAACATGTGGTGTGTGTTGTACAATAATATATATAATGTTATATTATATTCCGATTTAAATCCCGAGTGTATACAATATACATATATATAATAATAATAATAATACGAACGTACGTAAAACCGCTATCACAGTCGGATGGCAGTTAGTAGGTACTATAATTTCGGATTAAAGTAGAAATTGTATCGGAAAATAAAAATTAAATTCCGGTAAGATTAATCCCGACGCTTTACGACACCAGAACGATGTTGATTGATTTCAAGAAAAAAATAGTTTAATATAGGTACGGTCGTATATTCGGATTATAACTTGTATTTCATCATTATATTTCAAGAAAATAATAATCTAAAAAATATAATGACTGTTATATTTTAAAATAATTCTTAAAGGTGTTATCGAATCATTTTTTCTGTATGGTACAAGTTAAATTAATAAATTAATTTACATTCACTATAATGTGAATGAAATAAAATATTAAATACATGTTCGTATTAAGTATAAGTATACGAGTACAGATAGGTATAATAATAAGTAATTATTATCACAGTAATTCGAATTTCCGAAAGATTTGTTTGAATCCATTTCTAAAACAATTATATTTTAAGTGAAGATATTACGATGAAAGAATTTTAAATAATTTATTATCATATTACAACTAAATATTTATATAAATTATTATATTATAATTAAATAATTTTAAATCTACGATAAACATATAGACTGATAATGAATTACTCATTAGTATTAGGTGCTTAAAAATTGCAACTAGCAAGACCATATTATACTACCTACATAACATATATTATTGTAAACCTATAATATTAATACATATTTAAGTGCATGAAATGTTTTTATGGTTAACTTGTAACTCTGAGCTGCCAATAGAGATAACATATATGATTTGGTATAATAAACATAATAACATGAACACGTAGGTATATATATCTACATAATAATATATTATATTGTAAGTACTATAAACAATCGTCACTCTACATATATTGGTTTACTACTTATGCCGTGACAACGTAATTAAATTTTATTATTATATTATATGATGCTACTATATGCGAGTGATGGTTGTAAATACTTTTATATTATCGTTTCAAGACAACGGATGGTATTATTATTACAGTGGAAACCGAACTGGCCGACTAGGAAACGATATGGGATTTCGATCACGCTTCCGTGTCAAATTGAAGCGAAAGATTGACATAAAAGAGCCGTGAAACCAGCACACACATTTGGTCCGGATCTATATAGGTACCTTAGAACAAGATTCTGAAATAAGCTTTTCTGGTTTCTTGTAAAATGTATGTTTTTATAGTTTGATACGACTACCATTAAACTGACGGCTGTCATTTGAACGACTATATGTACTTATAGACCTAATATAAGTAATATTATACTATCACCATTGTAATTTAGCTTATACAATATATTTTGTGTACCTATCTGAAAATGTAAACTTATTCTATAAGTTGATAGACAAAAAAATTGTCATTAAAACAGTACGATTGAAATTATTTAAAAATTAAAGTAAAAAAATCGGTATAAAAACAAAAAACCCATATATTTGGAAAATTGTGTTTTTAATTTAGCACATGATATGACATTATAATAATTTATTAAATTACGCGAAAAAAATAGAAATATTTAATACTAATGACTGATAAAATAATTATTATTTCACATCTGGTTGTCATGTCCAGAATTTATTATTATATTATTTTAGATACTATTTTTAATTCCATTGAAAATATTTATAGTCAAATTGTTTTTTATGATTACAATAGAAACTTGTCCACTATAATTTAGGTTTATAATAACGAGGCCCTTCAGGAATTAAATATATATATATAAATAAACACATAAAAAAAATGTTTATAAATCACATGGATATATATGTACAGCAAAAAATTCCTGCACGCGCAGACATTCGCCTGGTCGCCTCGTTCTCACTTCGTTTCTCTCACATACATTCTCACTCTTTCTCATTCACTCTCCAAGGATAAAAATGTCGATTACAAAAGATCGTAAATCAAACGATCGACGGACGATCGACGTGGACGAACGAACGAGACTGGTCCTGGTTTATTAATGGACCCCCTCCCCCACCGTGGCCCGACGACCTCTTTATTCTCCTACTGTGTACGCGTAACCACTTGGCAATTTTTATCGAAGGGGGGACACAATGACCACTTTTTTCTCTTATAATAACCAATAGGTATTTTTTTTTTTTACAATGTAAGGAATTCTTATATACTTCAGGTATATAAAAAGCTAATAAGGATTTTCGACTTCAGCATAAAACATTAATCGTTCTGCCCTCTCTACACTGCAGACCTTTAATGGTTTGATTTTTCTTATACACACAAAAAACGTTGTAAACGAATTTATGCCAATTATAAATTATATCGGAACAAGATAAAAAAATATTTTAGCAACTGTATATATACCTGTACAAAATGACTGACCATAAATCTAGATTCACTGCATAGTTGGATTGGAAGGAATGATTGATTTGGGTCAACTTTTATCAAGAAATATAATTTAATTCAATCAAATAAACTGATATAAATAATTATGTACTTTTTGTATATTATATAATGATAAACAATTCCGTTATAATATAATATAATGAGTACAATAGGTACATAATATTATATAGTATTTCAATTAGAAACATTGTTGTAAAAATAAAATCATAAAAATGTATCATTAATATATTTATTCAAACAGCTGTTTCTCGTACTTTATATTAAGTATATTGTATATTGTTCATCATAAATTATAATCGTATACATTTTAAAATTGAAATAATAAAATATTTTTTTCTACACATAAAGATAATTCACGTAAAATACTTGAAATTTTAAAAGTAAAATACGTCAAGTCCACTTCTCAAATATTTTTTCTTTTTTTTACAGCTTAGGAGATGTCCAACTGCGCCTAAGCCCTGAATCGTATAATAATACTACACTTCTATGTATACGTAAAAACAGCTTTAAAGTGCCCAGAGGTACCTGCTCCGAACAAAAAACTGCTGAATGTTCCCTTTAGAGTTTTTTGTTGTATAGAGGACATAAAATGTACATACACACACACACACACATATGTATATATATATATATATATATATATAGATCAACGTATTCAATATTTCTCTGCGACACTCACAGCACGACTATGAAAAGTCTGCGCCAAAAGGCCCAGCCCGCTATAACCACCCACGGGTTTTGACCCTCCTCTCTCTCGTGCGCACGACGCGTATATTCCTGTCGCAGGCTTTGCGGAATAGCCTCAGGAACACTACATCCATTCAACACCCTTTGCGCATTATATTTATCCTTCTCCTGCCACGGCTGTCCATCCCTCTCCTTTTGGGTCGATTAAGTATGCCCTGAAGGCTCCGAGCCAATCAAACAGCATGCGTTCAAAAATTACACACCCAATCGTATTTATAAATATATATATATAGAAAGGCAGAGAATCAATTTGTAAAGGCTTAATATGTCCCTTGTGTGTTTTTATTGGTCGAATTATATATTTCTTGAATGAGCGTATTGTATTAATTTGTCACAGGAAAAAAAATCTAAATCAATTAAATTCTCGTTCAGACCCACTAAATAATAACAATTTATTACTATTATTATTTACTTACGTGTCTTTAAAGTTAGTAGCAACAAAATAAACATCAGCCGTTTTCACGTTTATATATCTTGTGAATAGATATATCGTTCAAATATCAATTTTATATCTTATATAAATATATAATATCAAATTAAATTCTAATTTTAATATTTTTGTATTAGTATTAAATTGTTAACTATAATATATGAGCATCATAAAAATACTATCACACAAATTCGTGAATATTATCAAAAGCGTTAGTAAATAATAATATAACAAAATTATTATAGCAGTATTTCAAACTCTATTTTTATTGACTATTATTATAGTTCAAAACGTTCGAGTAATAACAAACTTAATAATCGCATTCGTCAGTACACGAGACGAAGATAATATGTAAAATATGTTAACATCGATTTAAAACTGAAATATTTGTGAATTTTCGAACTAAAATGCCCATGTCGATCGAAAGTTATACGTAATTGGAAAATATGCGTTGTAGTTTTAGAATTTCCACCAAAGCAGCTTTTCTCCATTATAACAATGATAATATTACATAGAAATAGATGTCCGTTTGAATTGTTATTAAAGACCATTATATACACCCTTATAGAGTATACCATAATACAGAAGGATATTATAAGTGTGTCCAATTAAACGGGGAGCGTAAGAGTAACTACTGTACATATTATTATTATATACAGTGTACAATGTGCATGTATAAAACATATACACCACACTTCTCAACTAACCGCAAATTTCCACTTTGGGTGCACGTTACAGTAGTCCTTCTGGATAATACGCTATAATATATTATATACACGAGGCTGAGTAAGACAGCCGACCAATATTTCGATAGGTTGACAGCAATATATATAACTTATACTTATGTATAACAGTTTATATACTATACTTATTCGTGTATATATATATATACACACAATATAATAAGAGGTACATAACGTTTAAGTGTATGTACACTCGAGGAAAATCATTAACTAAACCTGTCCGTATTATCCATCGTTTACGCGTCTGTAATTAATGGGGCAGTGCGGGATTCTGATTTTCGTCGGATCGCGTTATTATTTATCTATATGCCTTTCGGCCGTACGCTGTTGTTTCTGCTGTTATCCAGTTATCCATTAAACAGACGGAACACTGACAGGTCAACACCGACGACCCGAGAAATCGTTTTCAAATATATATATATATAGCACAATATAATGGTAGGTATGGTATGCACTATATTCAAACACATATTATATCAGCTACGCGATAAATCGGGGGCTGCCATTATTATACCATCGTCATAATAAATAGTTGACCAACGTAAGTCCTACAGCAGTTAACAAATAACAACACGACCCGTTAAAAAATGTGAAATATAGTTATACTCGACGTACGTTTATCACCGTATATTAGTAACAATAATGAGATAGCTACTCTATATAATTCTTTTACACGTAGGTTTATAAACGATTTCTCGCAGAAGTCTTATGTGTTATGGTTATAGTAGAAATTCGGGTAGTTTAAAATTTGAAAATTGATTACATCTATAATAGTGTTTTAAGATATTGATTAATATGTGTGTAATATTATAATAGGACACGATTAGTTTTTAAAAAAGTAATGCTACACAATATAATATCGATGTACATATTAATATTATTATATTATTATACAATTAATAATAATAACCATCGTGATTACATCAACTATTAAAATAATTTTACGAGTAGCAATTTTGTCTGAATATTAAATTAATTTAGACTGTCCAATAAATCTTCCGACTTGAACTATTAAAAATATTACTGAAATAGAGTTGTTATTTAAAAAAAAAATACTCTAAGCTATCATATATACTCATAGGTACAACATACCTATACTGTTTTTTTAAACGTAATTAATTTATTGTTTACCATACTATAATAACCATGATATAATGTTTAAAAGGGAAAACGATTCAAATTTCAAAGCAAATATTTTATGAAAAATTTTCACAGAAACGTATAAAAGTTAGTAATAGGTACAAACTTAGTAACCCCACCGTTCAAGATAAGAAGTAATAATGATAGGTTTTTTAATATTTTATATAATGAAATTTTTACATATCTATAATACTATTTATAGACATCAATGGTATTGTACAGTTTAACATTAAAACTGATCACAAAATAAATATATGGCATCTCGTAATCTCTTATAGATACGTATATTATGCGATACTGCACAGAAATACCTATACAACAATAATGATAATATTTGTTTAACAGTTCTGAAATTATTTATTAGTATTATTATTTTGAAGTTGCTCTGCATCGTTTAACACTAGATATATATATTATTTAATTTTTATTATATTTTTAAATTTTTAAAATAATTCTACGTGATATGTATTTAAGTATTTGAATGTAGCTTTGTAATTTGTAATTTATGATTTGTATGTATCATACATACAATACAATTTATTATACATAATTTTATTAATTTTTAATAATTTGACAGTAGTAAATGATACGTTTTATCATATAATATAGAATATCGTATTTCAAATATTCAGAATCACTTAACTACAAAAAGTATAATACATCAATAATTATTACGTCGTGTGGAGATAAAATCGTCATTCGTCGTCGAACCGCACGTATAATATAATAATAGCGTCATACGCAGTAATAATCTTTTTTTTTTTACCAGCTGGATCAATTTTTACTCAGTCATCATCTCGTATCATCGGGACCGGGGCTTTGTCAACAAATGAAATATATATATATATATATATTTTATATGACATCCGAATAAAATATAAATTCGAAATAATAAAATGTCGCCTAGTCACTGCAGAAATCCGGTGGCAGCAGTGGTATTATTACCACAATATTGTTTGCCGAACAACCACCGTATAGTCTCACCGTGCCAGGCGCGCGCGTGTGTGTACTGCGTATAGTATACATAATATATATTTATATACGCCGCCCGACCCTCCCACGCATCCACAACAATGACTAGAGACAATTTGGCTGTATCGCGAACGGGTATACATATATATCGATATTATATACATTTGTGTGGGTCCCAGACAATGCCGTTTGACATTGCCCTCGTTAGCAAATATAGCGGAATAATCCCTATATATTCGTGTGTATGCGCTCACTCCTTTTGTACGACGGAGACAAACCAGAAAAGGAAAAAAAGGGGTTTCTTTCTGTCGGTATATAGGGCGTATTTATTTAAATGCCACTGAAAAAAAAACCCGACTCCACCGCTAATGATAACGCGTTTTGGTCGAAATTATTACTCGCTAGCGCACAGTTTGGCCGGTTCGTATGCCCACGCGTGTACGCATATTATACGCAATATAATATATTATATTCGTACAATCATACACTTACAATCGTACCACAAACGTTTTCGATTAAAATTGCAGTCTATCTCACATATTTGTACCGCATACGCGCAATTTGTATGTCAAATAAATTGAATATTTATTATCGCGTTACGTATAAGCATATACACATTATAATAATGTATAATATTTTGGTAGAACGATATTATTTATTGGTTCAAACGTCGATTGAAAAACATATATTTTTAATTGCATTGCACGCAAGCAATACCACTGTGGCTGTACTCTAACCCTCATACTATATTATCATATATTCGTTTCGGTTTTGTTTTGAGAACGCTCAATATTCGACTGTATAATATGCAATATGTTTATACTTTATAGCTGTATAGAAATTATAAAAAAAAAAAGGCGCGTCATACTTTACAATACTCTGATGTCATTCATTCAATTATGATTTGATTTTACCGTGTCGGCGTATTGAAAATTAAATAAGTACTCACTACTCGGTATATAGAATACAAGAACTATTATGCACAGAGAGAGAAAAACAAATTACTGAATAAGTATAGGTAATTGAAACGTCTTATCCGATGATTAATACTTCACAACGTCAACTGCAGGGGCTTTTTTCTTTTATTAATAATGACGTCGTCAATTTATTGACAATATAAATGTGTAGGAGCATGATATACAACGATAATACACATAATTATACTGTGAAATTAATGATCACACGATATTATTGTGTGTTGTGTTATTGTATTTTATTACTATATGTATGTAATTCCGTTACACAATATTAAAATACAGGTGTCCTAACCTACATTAAAGTACATGTTATTTATAATGCAGTATTATTAACCGTTTAAATACCGTATAATATACACTCAAATTACATGGTAATTTAAAACCTAAATGTCGTTTATAAGGGCTATTAATATAATATAACTAAAGCAGATGAAAAATAATGAGTATTAATAATTAAAAAAAAAATAATTAGTTCATTTGCGTTAAAAGACAGAATATGGTTAATTATAAGACAAAGTAAAAATTAAAATTCAATTTTTATTAAATTGCTTCAAAAGTCAGTAAACCATTTAACTCTGAAAAATTAATTCTAAATCACAACATCATAATATATATATATTTATAAATATTATACAAGCATATTATTACTAGGCGCGCACAATGAATAAAAGCACTGACGCATGGTTAAAACGTTCAATCAATCAGAGTACCTTTTATTTTAGTGTGTATATATAATATTTTAAAACTGCTGTAGTAAAATTAAAATATATATATATATATATTATATGTATTGAGATGTATATTATGCATAAGGTTTATATTTCTTGTGAATGAACGCAAAAAACAACAATAATTAGCATAATATACGATTTATGAAACGTATTTTAATATATTCACCCGGTTCGTCTTCGGTTATGAGCCCATAGTATATAATAATAATTGCGTTTCGAGAAACGTTTGTTAAAAATCAATTTACGTAATGAAATGTATACGTCAACTCAAGAACGAATTTGTTTAAAACGTTAAGCGCGTTCGTTAACGGTTATTGCAACTATAAAACTTATTGAAACTATGAGTATACGCCCATGTATATATATATAATACATTTATGTATATAAATTGACTTTAATAATTTTAGTCATTTGCAAATTCGTGCACAACGTTAATATCGCAGCAGTGTTTTTAAACAATAATTATATGGGTATGACTGATTTGGAAAAAATAATAACAAATATAATACACGATCGTGTAACGAGGAAGCTTCACAAATGTTTTAATTAAATCTTTTTTATATAATGTTTCTATAGGATACGTCTAGAAAATCAGTAAAGATTATAATAGTTATTTATGCGAACTAAAAAATGTGTACGCTCATAATACGCGATGTACACAACTACTGCAGTGGCAGTGGCCTCGGTACATTATAAGACAGCGGCCTCGCGGGTATATATAGTGGTGACAGTGGCCTCGGCATACAGTGGTGACGGGACCGGTGCTACAGCAGCAGTGGCAGCAGCGGCAGCAGAGTACATTTATAAATTCCGATTATGTCCGACGACAGCGAGCGATAAACCCTTTTATAGGCACCAAACCGTTTGGGCATTGTTTGCACACTGGCACGCACACACGCCACGCATGACTTTATCGGTCGCGCGACCCTCTCTCATTACGTACCGCCGCCGTTTCATATATGCGGGCTTAAAGAGAAATTAATTTTCCTTTCGATACCATTGTTCCCCAGCATCGGAGGAGGAAGATGAGGTGGCGGTGGACCCTCTAAACCCTTCCGTGACGAGCTTTATTGGTATAATAAAAACACGTACACACGCACCCGACTGGGCCGTGACTTTGGCGAGTATAATACACACACAAGCGCTCGCTCACGCACATACAATATATATATATATATTCATACATATGAAAACCAAACGAGGAATAAAAAAAAAAAAAATGAAAAAAAAACGAACCGACGACGACGACGACGACAGCGACGGGATTGCTGTGCACAGGGGTGACAGAGTGAATTAAAGTCGTCCCTCTTTCGATCGATATGTGTATATATAAATATGTATATGTGTGTAAGTGTGTGCGCACGCGTAAGGGGACAGTGGTATTCAAATGAGATAATACGGAAATGGATTTAGAGTGAACGAGTGAGTTAACGTTCCGGGAGAGAGACGGAAAAGTGCCTGTGTGCACTGTCACACTGTAAGGATTATGTGGACAGGCCTATATACAGCGGGACTGCAGGATATGGGGTAGAGAAGGCGGTCGCTGGTATATACGTTGCAGAGTCCACAAAATAACAAACGGAATAAATCGAGAGAGAGAGAGAGAGAAACGTAAAAAAAATGACACCGATTCGATGTGGTTTTCCAATGAACTCGTCGCGACCCACGACAGACGCGTCAGTCCGTCAACACAATCGGATTATGCATAGCACACCAGAATAATAAAGAAAGAGAGTGCAATATCAAACGCACCATATAAATGTGCATATAATATGATATTATTATGCACTTGTACTTAACGTGTTATACCTATTACGTGATATAGTCTATATAAGTACTTTATGGGGAATGTGTATTTACACCATGACCGTTTTGTTTCTACCTGCTCGTTTTTCTGATGTCTGATTTATACATCGTATACGCGTATTCGTTTAAAGTCAAAGACTTTGATCAATTAGACACCGTAAAATACATAAAGGTATTGTTTTTGTTTATTAAATATTTATATTTCATAACAGACAATTTTGAATCACATCAAAACGCAAAACGTTTGTTATTATTCAATAATAATTATATTATAAAGCGGTTCTTCTGACTGCTGTTTTAAAATGTTACACCACTACGTGTTATACATTGATAAACATATTATAATATATTCAACTGCTTAATGCATTTCATTTATTCGTATCTGTTACTATATAGCTGTATAAAATTAAATGACTCCAAACAATTAAATAATAATTAATGAACAATCAAAAAAATATACTAATTATTTTTTACTATAGGATTAATCCCGTCTAAACACCTAAATAAAATGCTCGTTTTTTAATTATTTTTTGCATTTTACATACTGTCGTCGTATTAGTTTTACGTCCGTTATACTATTATGGATTTAAAATGGTTTACACTTTAAAAAATGTAAAAAGTGCTAATCGCCATGATCCAAGACTACTTTTTTTTTAAACAAATCTTATAAAAGAGATGATAATATTAAATTACAATATACATAAAAATGAGTACTGAAACCAAGTTATAAACAATGTGTGTACATAAATGTATGCACTAAGTGTATATATACACATAAGTGCCGACTATACACAGTAATCTTGTAAAGAAATAAAGGTTTTATTATACATCAATGCAGCAAAACACACCTTTAATAAAACTTGAAAAATGGGCTTAACAAGTTTTTTCCTATGTTTATGTGTGCAATTCCCAGAAAATATATTCACTCGGAATATGGGGAAATGGGTGTTAAAGTTATGTGGATTTTTATAAGCGTTAAACTTTCAAAGTGCTTTCTTCAGCGAGTATATCCTATAATACGGCTTTAAGTCATACTAAATTAAACTACGGGCCCCAAGGGCCAATAGAACATCAATGCATGTACAGGGTTAAGAGTTATATACATACATATTCGAATATAATATACCGAAACACCAACACTATTATTATTATAATTTTCCTTTGTACCTATACATTTTTAGATTATTAAGTTTCTGTGAAACAGCTGACTATATACGATCTGATGCGAGAAGTTCAATTAATCCGCACCAACGAATGCGTATTTAAAACGTTTTCGCAAATACAAAAGACGAATTGATATGATAACCATGCAGGTGATAATCAAACTAGAAGTCCTAATAATATATCATACCAAAGTAAGATATTGATTTTTGAGATACGATTTTATAAGATTTGGTGTTTATATGTAGAAATATTTTTATAAGACTTACGTATAAAAAAAAAAAATGTGTCAAACTCATCGGTTACGTGCACAAATTAAAACCGTTTGTTGCTCTTGTTCGCGCGCAGGTGTGACGATGGAGGGGTGAAAAAGTCAAAGCGCCAAATTTTGCTACGATGGTTACGGTACCGCTACGCAGGGTAGTTATTGCAGCAGATGAGCTGTCGTCGATTAATCGCATTTTGTGTGCAATATATCATATTATATACGTGTGTGGATCGTAGTCGTCTGCACAGTATAATATTATGGCCGGGGGATCGATTGCCTGGGGTGACGGCGGCCGAGCTCGGGGTGCGACCGAATACACTGTATATATACACTGCAAAGAGAAAATGGCAAATTAATGATAATTGCTTTAGGTGATTGACCAACGTCGTCGTAGTTGTCGTCGTCGTCATCGCACAGCGTATAATATATATACGGTGTAATTTATTCATTTTTTTTCACTCCCTACACACACACACACACGTATTCATTCACGTATTATATAATAGTCGTCGGGCCAGCTCTTTGTAACGATTCCGGTCGAGGGATGATGGCCTCGGGTTAAACACTCCACCCCTGTGGCGGCAGCGGCGGAGGCGGTGGGACACGGCGACGAAATCGAATGAAATAAAATAATAATAATAGTAATAATAAAAAACCACCCGGGCCACCCGCCGTTGATCGGCCGCGCGCATTAAAGACACCCTCGCTAATTGTGCAATTTTTGTCAATTTTCCGCGGGCTATGTGTACGCTGGATATGCCTAATATACACGAGAGCCGTTCGGGGATCGAAACACTCCGCTGTCGGCGTTATATTTCACGAATCGGCGTTAGTGGGTGACATACTGCCGTACATATACCTCGCGACGTCGCAGGAACCTACCCGCGGTCGCTTATTCTACACGCCACTCTTCTGGTCATTTATAACGTTTTCAATATTCATATATCCTGTGCGCAGCGTCTCGTCGTTCAAACGGCATTTATACGTACAAATACAACAATACTATTATACTATCGACTCAGACGAGTAGGCATATATCATAACACAATATATCACGCGAGGTCACACACTCTCACAGATATATTGAATCGTTATGGCGGTTTTCGGATCTATTATCACAACTATATGTCAATGTATATAGTTTATTTTGCATTGAAAAACTCCTGAAAAGCGCTGCGTCCAAATCCCTCGCATAATATCGTAATATATTTTGTTCGCATATCATCATAATAATATACGCGTATTGTGGTCGGTTTCGCTTATATATATATATATATACATAATATATGTATAATATTACATTATAACGTGTGGATCGGTCCGACGTTCGATTTTCTGCGTGGCCCGCGACAGAGTTCAGGTCTCGCGGTATATGTAAGGAATTTCACGGTTCCGCTCTCCCGGCGGCGGTGGCTCGATAACGCGCGCGTATATACGCGTATATGAGCGATCATTGATCATTATCGATGCCCCATCGGGTCAACGCGCGGCCCGCGTTGTTCGGCCGACCGACTCGCGCGCCCATTAATCACCGCGTAAATGACAGCCGGGTAAAAACGGTCGCCGCCGAGCTACCACACAGTCAAAGTTCTTCTACGTATAATAATATAATAATAATAATAACGGACGACGAGACTGCGGTGTATATACTTACGTATATGTAAGCACGGGTGCTTGTGTATTATTAAACGGTATTCGAGGGGGAGGGGGTGCATTGTGCAAAACGTCAAAAAATAAAATCGTATAACGCCCAGAGTGCGGAGTATATATATACGTATAGGGTAGTGCCGAACAGTTCGGTCAAATGTGTCCGCGTGCGTTTAGGGGTGTAGAAAAGAGTTATTTAGCACCGCGGCCGAGCGTATTATATTATACCGTTTAGACACGTATCATTGATCACATCGTATACGCGTTTATAGAGGCTGTGGCTGCTGCGGCGGCGGCGGTAACGGGTGCGCGTTGTAAAAGTTTTGTCGCCGCCGCTATGTATGGGTACTCTGCACGACAAGAATCTGGTGGATAAATTTACGTTGTATATATTTTTATAAAACGATAAGTATGGCAGTGTTTTAAAGGATTTGGCTTAAAAAATACGATATTATTATTTCTATATAATATGCCAAAGTGTATTACATACATACGTACTGTACACGATAGACGAGTATAATATGCACCATACTTATATAATACGCGTTTATAACACAACGACGATTATATGGTAATTCGATTATACGTGTAAACTTCTTATATATATATAATAATATATTGTAGGACGTATGATTTTTTATTATTATTATTATTACCTATATACGCGCATATATACATAATAATATAGCAATGAATTTATATCTTTATACATTCGATGCATTGTCGAATCTCTAAATACGATTGTACAATAAATATTTACTTTCGACATTATGCGAAATGCAATAATAATATAAAGATAACTAAAATTTACGCAGCTACGCTCTCGACGAATACATACCGCAAGACGGCGTCGTATATTTTAGTATTTAATTTTTTTTTTTTTATTATTATTATTTCTATTTGGTTTTAATAAACATTATAATATTAAATTACCCATACCTACGTAATTGCTCAATACAGATTAAATAGTTGTATAGTCAAACACTACTCAGTGTACACGATGGAGTCGTACATGTCAATATACCTTTAACATTCCAAAACTCGTCAAGGTTGTTTAAAACATTTAGATTTTTCCGATTTTTTTTTTTGTAAAAAAAATTAAGTAAATGTTTATGTTTGTAGTGAGTCGTATATTTAATAACGATAACGGTACGAGTTTTTTCTCCCAAATAAACATTTCAAACCAGCTGTTCCGGTTTCCTATACTAAATAGGAGGTATACGTTTTGGAATATTATGTTTTTCGTTTTGATTAAAATCCGATTAGTAGTTTAACGGAGAGATGTAAACGTCGAGGAATAAATTTTTTTTATCATCGTAGAATAATCACTGGTGAAATGTCGTTCAGTGCACATATTATATTATATAGGCACGGCAATGCATACATACCAAAAACGATAGGTTTTTGCCACGTAGTTTTTTTATGCTTTCGGATTTGCTATGACAGCAGTTTTTTATGCTTTGAAATAGCTTTACACACACGCGCACACATATACTATGCATACTGCACACACACACGCAAATAATGTGTATATACATGTATATAAACGAATGAGGATATAAACCACCATCATATAGGATATATAAGCGAAATGTTAGGGAAAAAGATGCGGTGATGTCATCGGCGGGTGTGCGTTTGGCGGTGGATAGTACATAGGGAGACGCTCATGCATATTCAGCAGTCCAAGTCAGCTAGCCGGAGGAGAAGGGAGGTAGCTTTTTTTGTCGTATTCCCCTCCACCTTGAGGGTCATATTTTGACGACCCCTAAATACGGTTTTCTTCTTTGAGAGGGTGGTGTTCGGACGACGAACTTCTCATAGTCATTTGCATCTTTGAATCAACGCCTCATCTGACCTTACTCTGAACTGCAGGAATGCCGGTGTTTCATTTACATAATATATAAAATATAATAACTAATAACTAATATTTATATAATATGTGTAATATACTTTTATAAACAAATCTAAAATACTTCAAATAATTTTACTAGTTATATGCATTAAGTTTAAATCATAACAACTATTTAGGGCACTAGTTTCTTCAGTCCAATGTGTAAAAAAAAATTACTAGAATGTATAAATAATATAATTGTATGTACTAAACTATCTATAGTATAGCGAAGATTGTTTTTATATTTTAGTAAAATTTAATTTCCATAATACAATGATGTAAATTTAATCCATCAAATATTTCAGAATTTCAGAGAAATATCAAAAATAACTTTTTTTTTTATTCGTGAACAAAATATATATCTATAGTTTCATAAGGTAAACTTGTGTAAACTATTAATTCAACAAAACTCAAAACTTAAGAGAACTTATGTAAAGTTAAATTCTAAACTTAATGCGTAGAACAGTATTATGAAAATATCAAAAATCTATCCATTTAACTTATAAGCATATATATATTATATAATATAACATAGGTAAATTCATATAATACCTCCATTAAAAAATATTAGCTAGTATATGTACATACTAAACAAAGTGTATGATAACAACCGCATACGATTCAGATTAAATCTATAAAATTGGTAAAATAATCATCTTAAAATTGATTTTTGTTCTCAGTTAATTTTTTATTTAATGTAAATTTAATTTAATTTACATACTTGCAGATAAGTTTTTTATGCATAGCACGGTGTTATAGATACTCGTTAGGAAGTACCTAAATATAAATAACAACTCGTAGAATTTTATAAACCTATAAGCAGATACTAGACATATAATTATAATATGTAACTGATTTACAATTTATATAATATTAATCAAACTGTAATTAACATCGTTTTAATTAAATTAAAGTAAATGTGTACAGCCTTCGGATAGACATACACACGGTAGCGCCACAAAAAAGTTTAAAAGATTTGCATAGAATTTCTTATACTCGTATTAAATGTATAAATATTATAAATATATGTGTATACACTGTCTTGATTTTAAATTTATTATAACGAATAATATCTAAGTGTTTAACGTTTACAGGTTCTGTAAGATACCTGTACATAGATGATCATTTTCAGTATACCTACACGTGACAAAGACTATAAAAATCTTTTTACATATTTAAACGACTGCGCTCTGTATTAAATTTGTATACTATCCTATATGTTTTCAAATAAAAAAAAATTATTCAGGGTATTTTACCATTAAATAGGCAGCAAAATTGACAAATACGGTGTTGACGAAATCGTGCTATACGGATATTATTCGTGTGTTCAAGTTTTTTCAGTATTTTTTTTTTTTTTACTAAAAAATCAATGTAGGTATGACGCTGCAGTAAAAAAATAATAAATACGCACGCGGTCGTGCAATATATATTATGTGAGTACAAGGTAGGCAAATAAACGGTAGTATAATATATAATATTTTAATATTTCGACTGTGCGTGTGATTACGATATAAACACACGGATATGTGCGCGCGTGAGTTTCGTTGACGGCTAAATCGAGTAGAAATAAAAAATTATTAATCGATTTCGACATTTAGAAACTCCGTGAAGTAGGTATTGTACAGGTATTGTACCTAGGTATGTCCGGATAACTCTATATAATTTATATAATATTATATATATGTGTGTGTGTGTGTGTAATAAACTGAGGTCGCGTTTTGGATTTTAATAACCGATGGCGCGAGAGTATTGCGCGTCGTCTTCTTCGAACGCGACAGCAACGGCGGCGGCGGCGACGTCATCGTCGTCGTTACCGTCGAGACAACAGCACTACAAACTATATATATATATAATATATATTAAACGATTTTGCAACGTATATAATAATAATAATAATACGTATAGACTGTATATTATATACACATGATAGGTACGCGACAAAAACACATCTCTGGACATTATCGATTCGACACGCAATCGTTCGTGACCACTCCGCCACCGCAACGCAACTCGCATCAATGCGTGTACATCGTATACGCGTATAACTATATAGTGAACGACTCGGACGGACGAGAAAGCTCCGACGAGCAAAACACTATATTATATTATATATACATATACGACGACGATATATTTATGGCGCCAGGTGGGCACGTGTAAACGGCATCGTCGTGTATTAAATCGTAACGCGCAAAACTGTACTTATACATAGGTATAGGTATATGTATATTCGAAACTGCACGCGTGCGCGCATACACATACGACTATAGGCATGTATATAGGTAGGTATAATAATATATATATATACCTATTAGATATTATATACGCGACCACGAAAATAGCGCTAATGCTTTTTTTATGCTCCGGAAAGAGAGAGAGAGACGAATGCGAACAATGACTATACGCGACGACGACGACGTCGAGCGATGGTTTTTTTTTTCCGATTTTTCTCGTTGAATAATAGTAATAATTTTGCTCGTCGCCGCCGTAATGATGACGACAATAATGCCTTTAGGGGAGGGCTGCCGAGTGAGAGGTGTGTGTGGCGTGGTGGGGGTTTTGATATTATTATCACGAAAGAGCCGCCCCGGGGACGCCGCCGCCATCGCGAATCGTGACGTAATCAATATACGCGCACGGTGGCGGCGGCGGCGCATTGCGTGTCTGCCGGCAGATGGAAGCACGAGCTTAGCTGCTGCACAACGCCAAAGCATAATATAGTACACAAACATAATATATTGCAATTTAAGCTTTTAACATATAATATTTACCTCTACAGTCTATACCGTGGATGAGGGCCCTTTTTGCGGGTACACTTTATACCGAGGCCCATATATGCACTCAGTCCAGCACAGTAGGTAAATGCGTGTAATTGCGGGTTATAATCTGCTGGTAAATGGTCCAATAGAGGATCCAATATTCGCGATAAGATAGTGCAGTGCTCAAAACGATAGGTGTGCCCCGTTCGACTTAGGTGCGGTGGTGGCAAAGGGGAGATTTGTTTTAATTGTATCTGTATAACGGGGCCGCACCCGCGACTGATCGACGACAATACGACCGACGAACGAGATTGCAACACACGTAGATTATAAAGGTATATACAACTGCGCGCTAGGTATGCCGCACTATAATATTGTAATATAAAATAAAAAAAAAAAGTAGTGGGCGAAAAGCTTCGAGAAGATTTATTTATCACGATCTCAGTTTAAAAAAAAAACAGCTATATAGTATCGGATATACAGGCAGTATATTATCATATTTATAGTCACGCCGGTATTTATTATAATTTGTAGCGTGTGCGGATCTATTAAACAGGTAGGTACCTAACCCGATCCTCAATCGCCCGAACGATTTTAAGACGATTTCTGAAGTATAAAGTAGGTTTTTTTATCGTATATACCTATATTATTATATAGTCATTTCGAAGTCTGCAATAAAAGCGTTCATCGTGCGTACACACGCGAAAATAATAATGGATACGTGAACCGCACGAAACTAAATGTTATAATTAGTGGCGATAAGAGGATAAGGGCGTTCGAATTTTCTAAAATTAATTTTAATTTAATGCCACTATAATATTGCATTTATACTATTTGGTTGTAAAATAAACGAAGACGTTACAATTTTTTACGACGAAAACTGTACGTATATGATCAACACGTGAATCCGCATAACATAACACATATTATATATTATATAAGCCACCTAGGGACGTAGTTAGGATTTTTTTGTGATGGGGAGGAGGGTTTTTAAATTTAAATTTTTTATTTAAATGCAACACGTGGGAACTTTACACGCACTCTCCGCTGTCGTAGTCATCAATCTTCATATACTGATAATAGAACTGCGTATATTTTTTAGAAATAATCTAAATCATAAAAAAATACTTAGGTATATGTAGGTTGTTTCGACGACGTCTAAATCACTCCGCTGGCTACGCCGTTGAACCTACCTATACATATATAATGTTGACCTCAGTTCAAAAGTACATATATATTTAGTACGGTATAATTGGGTGTATGCATATGTGCATATATTGCATATACTTATGTTGTGACCATATAGACACTCTCAAAGATGTGCGGTTAACACCAGATCGTTGTTCCCGCCAAAACGGCCGGAAATAATATGCACGCGTAAAATGACGCGTGTGTGTACGTCTGCGTGTCAGCATGTGTATGTGTGTATATGTAATAATAAGGTACATATATTATTATAATGTACAGCGTGCGCGCGTAAATCGGCGGCGCTAACCTGCGGCCACGGTCAGGGATACACCGCACACCATATACGTGTATAGTGCATATTGTACATAATAAATAAATATATATAAAATACGTATGTACGCGAGTGTGTATACAGTTGCCCGGCGGGTGGTGCACGAACCTTATGAAAAATTCATGAATTATGCAAAACAACCGCTTCCGAGTGAGAGGACCGCCGCCACCGCCGCCACTACGACTAAACAGCCGCAAGTGGCGGTACTTTTCTTTTATAAATATATATATATATTTGTGTGTGTGTATGTGTATACTTAAATACTTTGCATGTAATATATCGAAATAATAATAAAAAAAAAAACTATCGACAGACAACACGTCGTCGTATCGATGGATCTATAATACCGCGGCTGCTGCGAGGTATACACCCTATATATACACCCGAACTAACACCTATATAAACAATAACAGTATATACCTAATACGTATAACATTGTACACGTTTAGGTTTGTTCTTATAACAGACGACGACGGCGTTCTAAAACGTCACCGTGCACTTCCATCCCTTTTCCCCATTTGCGATTGTACGTCGTTTCCTCTAGTTATTGTTTGAATATTATAATATCGTACACAATATTATAATAGAAACACGAGCGTGCGTATATCGAACGTATGAGAGGGCAGTATTATTTTATAAATTCCGATAATATTCGAACTCTGTATACGATTGGGTTTAATCCTATAACCCGTCGTCGAAGTGTAACTGTATTTTTGTTCTTAACGTGTAAAAAGCTATCCGAATAGAGGCGGAGGAGGTACTTGAAATCGATTAGCAACGCACGCACGACGACCGCCCCCTCCCCTTACCCGTGCGTGATATACGGCGTCGTGGTAGGTCTCTCTCCGGCTACTCGTGTGCGTATATATATAATATTATAGTGTGTATCTATGTATGCATGTTGTGACATTTGCATCTCTGAGCCCGATCGCCGACACCGACGTATGAAGCGACACCTACACACGACGGCGGCGCTTCGGGTGACGATCGAGACACAAAACTATCATAATCTTGATTGCTGAAAGTGTATATTATATAGATATTTGATATTATGTATATTCGATACAGATTACTATCGAGGATCGATATGATAAGTAATATTATTCTTAAAATTCGTCTGTGTATATGTTATAATTATGGTAGGTGTAGCCATTGGGTATGTTGTATTAATATATATCTCATATCCTGCAAAAGGTCTAGTATACCTATAGTTTATATTACCGATAGATATATGTGTATACAATAATTAAAAAAATGTGTTTTTAGCTAATTTCGTGTTAGGGTGCTCTTTTCAGTCTAACTTAATCTTAAATTATGACTTGCATATTATATTTATACTGTATAGTAAAGATTTTAAATAATATATATATATAGATATAAATAATAGTACATATTTTATATGTGGGATCAAATATGAGACTTTGTAAATTGTTATCGTTCAACATTCTCCAATACAAGGTCACAAAGATAAGCAAGAATTATTTGACGTTATTAAATTTTACGAGAACACGCGTAGTTCAAACTTTTTATATATATACCGCACGTATAATCGCATTATACATAGTAGATATAATGCTATAGCTATTAAGCTCCATATACTATAAACACGTAAATATTCCATAAAAAATGTTTTGTTTCTCTTAAAAGACAAAAATATATTTTGTTAAAAATATCCGAATAATGGTATTATTACTTCATGATATGTGATTAGCCATTAATAATATTTTCATAGGTATAGTTGTTACAACAGTCAATATAAGATATATATTATGTTAAATTTTAGATTTGTGCATTGATTTTTCTATTAAGAATTCACCGTTCACAATACATTTCCAAAATCAATAAGTGTTAGTACTTACTACTTAGTACTGCTAAAGTTGTAATAATAACTTTAAGTCGTCATATATCATAGTGTTAAACTAACATATGTATATATTTCAAATTGAAATTGAATCATACATAATAACAAAGTTTATTTAAATATTTTAATGTTTGTTTCAAACTACAGCAGTTAAAAAAACACAAGCATAGGATATACGTATTGATTATACAAACAATTTATATACCTTTAACGTCTCGGGATAAAATGTTTTCTCGTAAATTCATATTGGTTTTATTCATATTTTAACAATAGCACAGACAGTACAGCACTACTGATGTTATATCTTATACCATCATTCATCAGTTATTTTTAGCAAATGATTTGGACGTACAAAGTTGGAAATTAATATTATAAATATTATAATATTATATATACAATATACATTGATAAATTCAAACACTACTGGAATTATCATTCATCAACGTGATTTATATGCGTAACCGCCTCTACTCGATGAGACTTTTTGTTATGGACCATTTTTCACTTCTATATATTATTTTTTCGTCGTCGTCATTCTTGTTGTTTTGTTATACAGCGCACAGAAGCATCCAACAGTCTATTTTCATAATTTTTCATTTTTATTAATGACTTTAAAAAGCGCCAGGCATCTAAGACGAGATTGGGTTCCACCTCTTTCCGAACCGGTGTAATGACAGTAATTACACGTGGATATTAATAAACCAACCGGAGGTAATTAATTTCGGGTTGAAATACCCACAATGGCTTAATGCACACCTCTGGCGATTTCTAGTATACCTGTAGCTGCGCGAGCTCCATTAGGAACGTCTTATTTCAGTCATGAATTTTAGTCCGATAATTCGCATTTCTGAAACTGTTTACTCTTGTTAATAACAACATACATAATATTACTATGCGCATTATGCGCTAATACAGTTATTTAATATTTGCTATGTATATCGCTCTCATTGACAGTTTAAAATATAAATCAAACATTTCTACGGGGCTTAGGTAGGTAGAGACAATTAATCTGAGTAAGACTGAGCACGAACGCTAACAGAGCTGCGCACAAGATTCATTTTTTTATTTACTATGCTTATTAATGATTTAATAGACATTGATTTTATATATTAAATGAAAACCGAAGTATCTAATTTAATTCATCCATCATCATTTCTCGTGATACACACTATATAATATATAATTATTGACTGCTTGTCTCATTTATTTAATTCACACGCATCACGTCAAATGTTCGTTTCTGTAAATACTTATGCCTATACAGTATTATAGAATACAATACGACAGCGCTCTATATAAAATATTATGCTATCGATCGCAACATATTGCGCGCATACTGTATAGTGTATATACAGGTATTTGAACTGAGTCTTCGAAACATGCTGATGACGGCACTGCGCATTATAGTCGGGTGTATACATATATATATGTATACGATAGCTGATAACGTCGCAAAAACTTTCCCGTCATCGACGCTGTAGTTAAGAGACATCACAAATAAAAACGTGTATTTTTTCTTACGGGTTTTTTTTTTTTATTTCAATTCGTACAAATGAAAAATGTTGAAAAACAATATTCAAACGGCGCGATGAAACTTTGTTGCTCCCGGGTTTTCTTTTTTTTTTATTTTTATTTTAACGAAGGGGAAAAGTTACACATAAATGGCGGAGAAGAGATAGACGAAAATGAATAATAATAAAAATGACATAAAAAATTTTTCCGGCAACTTTTTTTTTTTTTTATCCTTGAGCATAATTGAGGAAGCTTTGTGGTGTCCCATATAAGAAAATAATACCCATAGCTATTGTTGGTGAATATTGATCGAGTTCCTGAAAAAAAAAATAATAATAACACCTTCTTCTGCACCGTTGTATACACTGTGTGTATTTTTATCATTGACGTTTTATCTTTGAATTTTTTACGATGCAATAAAATAATAATAATACACATAAAATATATATATGTACTAAATAATTCTAAAAACGCGTGTTAACATTTTAAAAGTAAAAATAAATACAATATGTATTTTACAAAATCCTTTAAGGCTTAAAATATGAATACTTTATTAAGTTAAACATATTTTTTTTTTTTTTGTAGTGAGGCATTACATCATACACATTACACACACATACTGTATACACGGTATTGTGTCTTTTCTGTGGTGTACATAATGTATTTGAAATGTTCATTTGCAAGTGCATGATCGAATTTTAAATACGTTCTACTTTCTTGTAACAATGAAAAAGCGTGACTCTCTCTTAGTAAATTTACCATATTATATAGGTACAATATTTAAAACAATATTTTTATCATTGAAATACCTCCATTAAAAAATTGTCCCGGTAAAAATATCATATTCATATATTATATTTAGGCATTCCCTTTTGTATCGCATATATTTCTAATATCGATTTTTTATAGCTATACCAATACTATATATATATATATATATATCTATATTCCAAAGTAGCTCTTTCAATTTATTTAATATAATTTTGTAATAGTTTTTCATAATTCGACTAAGTGATGATTATAGTACACAGTTTAATTAAATTATTAAGTTAACTGAGGCAAATTTGTATCAGAATCGGGTTATTAAAAATTAGTAAACTAATTTGCATAAACGTTTATTATTTTATTACAGGAACTATACTATCATTTATAAATTATTTTGTTGTGTTTAAATATCATTAATACAAAAAATAATTCAAAGTTAATAAATGTTAAAAAATAATAATAATAATAATAATATCAACTTGTTTGCTTTTTAATTGAAGCGAACAAATATTTATTCTTTATAAAACCTTGAACTATCAACCAAGTATTGGAATCCTGAACTTCAATGTTCCGCTCCACATTAGTCATTATAAATATTCATTTTTGAATATAATTATATATTCAATATGCGTTTACACTGTTTACAATGCATTTTTACTTAGGTATTAATTAAATTAATTGTCATTACTATATTAATATTGTTCGAACAATATAGAATACACAAAAAGCATGCAAAAAGAAAACATAACATATTTAACTTTCATAAATTTAAAAAGTACTTAATTATATATTATTTAATTAGTTTAATAATATAAAAATATTACTTACCTACAAATTTTTTTTTTTTTTAACTGTAGGTAGGTACACAACACATTAAAATATATTATAAGATCAAATCGTAAAGTATTATTTTATCGGCTTATCCGATTATCCGCATTTGCGTAAATTATTATAATTTAACTATATAGGTACCACAAGCAAGGATATTATAAGTAATTAGTTATATGTTATAGATTTTAAGTTCAAACGATTAAAACAGAAAATTATATATACTATTTTATTTGGTATGTATAAGTATAGTTCTACATTTTGAATTAATAATAGTGACCAATACAACGGGTATACCATATGTCCACGACACATACAAAAATAATAATACAGTCATTTCGAGGGAGGTAAAAACTAATTCGACTTATGTATTTTTCGAGTTGCAAATATTTCATTGACTATTGGGTGTATAGGAATTCCATAGGGACAAAAAAATTCGAGTTATCGATAGGTTTTCGAGTTATTGAGGGTCGAGTTTCGAGACTCGACCATATATTATCTTATACCTACAAATACCTATGTAGTATGTATATTAATTATAAATCGATGTGAACAGACATGCACTGCAATCAACGAAAACATAAATACTGCAACAAACGACGTAGCAGTAAAAAATGCATCTATCTTACATAGGTAGAGCATAACATAACATTACCCAAATTATTTTGATTTTCTAGTCCTCGACAATAATTTTTCTTACAGTTTCACATACCTATATATATATTATTATATATTGCTCCGATCGAATAAATAAATAGGAAACGGAATTAACCGCCTATGTATATATAGGCGCCTGCAATGTACTGTTTATTTCACCATATTACATTATTATTCACTACATACTAATAATTTTCATCGTATAGGTTAGGTACCTACCTTTTATATATATATACAAAATTCGCGATACCATATATATATATATAGTATGTATGTATATATATGGTATTGCACGGCTGTATATAGTATAAGTATACATATATACAGTGTGTGTATGGACGAGGCGGCTCGGCGATGCGTCGGCGGTGGCGGCGTGTGGGACAACGGGGTTGGCGCCGCCACCGCCGCGCGAGGGGTAATTAATTTAAGCAAATTATCGCGCGCTCAACCGCCGCCCGCCGCACCACGACCCGGGAGCCGCGCGATCCCTGTCTCCCGTCGCCGCCAGTGTAAACAAGGAAGCCAACGCGGGATCCCTCCGCGCGCACGCGCTCTCTCACTCCGCATCCGCACACACACACGCGCCCGCTCGTTCCGCCGCCACCTTCTCCTCTCGTTCACCGCTCCTTATCCTCCGCACGCCGACGTTCCGCCCGCGTCCCTTTGTGTTTATACCATCATCCGATCCCCCCCGCCCGCCCTGCCACTCGCGCGTTACCCGCCCGCTAGACCAATGGGCGAACGGGGTACGCACCGACCGGGATTTTGATCATCGGCCGAGATGTATGCATATTCATGAGGCCACTCCTCCCGGCGTCATCGTCGTCGTCGTCGTCGTCGTCGACGTTGTCGTTGTCGTTGCCGCAGCCGCCGACGACGACGACGTCGACGACGGTCGGGCGGAGGAGCTTTGGCCGTGTTGTATATAATAGTGGTTCGTAAACTCGTGTTATTTACTCGACCGTCCTGCAATATGATGACTGCGTGTTCGCGTACCCGCGATATTATTTATTTATTACGGACGTAGGTATATACTCGTATTAATAATGTTTCGGTCGAAAATTTACGGATTGATTGTGGGTCCTAAATATTTTTTTAACACTATTTATCAAACATAGGTATTATCTGTATATGACTGAGAATCTAAAGAGACTAACAAAAAATAATCTGATATGGTAATTTAAGTCACTAATATACGTTTGTATTGGTATCTATATAGAACATAAATTATGTAAATTGAATATTATTCATAATAATCGTTCGTTTAAGATTATGGACTTTATGTTTTATTTTAATTATTATTGTGCTAATAAAGCTCAACTATACTAACACAAGTATTGCATCTATATAAAAGAGAAGGGTACATATTGTAATAATTTAATTTATCATGTAATATATATTTATAAATATACATTATATATGTCATATGATATCATTTCAATTATTACAATAAACATTTGTAAAAACAAAATATATTTTGTAGTTATAGAAATATAAATATTGCAAATTTATTGCATAGATATGATATATATATTATATTGATATTATATAGACAAATTAATATAGACAGAACGGTAAACCGTGTATGAGTATAATATTATTATAATACATTAGTACATTACCATACAATATAGCCTGGGACAAGTGCTGTGAATTGGTGCACATTCCACATTATTTTTATTTTACACATCATAAGATTTTGCATTGCTATTCTTTTAAAATTGCATACAGTGTTTACAAGTCGTATATATAATATAATATCGAATTATATTTAATTTGGAAACTTTACATTTGTATTTAATCACATTTTTATTACTTAATATTATTCAGTACATCAATAGTTACTATTTATACATTATAGGTACTATACATCGTTCTATTATAAAGTTTTGATTCTATACTTTTACATATTGTGTATTTTGTTTATCGTAATTTACCGGATCTTCTTTTTTTAAAGTATAGCCGTATAGGTACATTAAAATATAGAAGGACATGATATGAGCTATACAGGATATAGTATACAACAAAGTAAGATTAAGTTATATAGTAAAGGTGTATTTAAATATATATTTTTACCTATTATATAATTAATACAAATTAAATCCGATCGTTTTTAAAAACTGCATATTTATGATGGAACCAACCAAATTCACCCTATTGGATACTATTATACTATTCCTAATATATTAGAAAAGATAACTTATTATATTTTGCAAGGTACATATTTGATTGAAATTATACAGATCATGATGTTTTTAGTAAGTACCTACTCAATGTTGTATACCTAAGTATACAATGTGTCAATGTATAAAATTATATAATAATTCCTAATATACTAAAACTATATATGATATAAACATAGTAAAGTTATATTATACAAATTATAAACACTATAATTACAATAACATACAATATTTATATGTATAATTATCTGAGAAATAATATTGTACGATATAAGCAATAACGATATTTCGAATCGTCGGAGCAAAAATTTTTATTATATTTCGGTGTGATTTAACCACGCTGCGTTTGCGCTGCGTGATGTCGAGAGTTTTTGGCACCAATGTCGGTCGCTGGGTTTTCTAATACAAATCCACCCCTCCTCTCGTCTGATTCGTGACAAGACAGCCCCTAAGTACGCTATCGTCAAAGAGAAGGTGAAGGGATTGAAAATAAAAAGAAGAACTTACGGTGAAATGTATATATATATATATATATGTGTGTGTGTGTGTGTGTGTGTATTTATATATCGCACCACCGTTGTGAAATCCCAACGCTCGTGATAACATTTCCCTTATATATATAAAATAACATACATATAGTATATACGCGTACACATACAATACGCGTCGCTTATATTCCTACCGGATACACGTACGTAAATATCCACGTGCAGTACGTGTATACTGGGGCCGGAAATGCAAAACGTTTCAGTGCTATGCATATTATCCTTATATATTTATATGTTGTATATATATATACTTAACCTTCGTTCAACTAAATTCTATAAAATACAATCGTTAGATATATAAGTAATCACGATTTTCCAACATTTTATTTTTGTATAATATATAGGTATATATGTATAATTGCCCGACAAAAGTCAGGATACTTCCGCGGGTTTTATCGATACATATATTATTATATATATAATGTATTAAATATTAATATATATGTATATATCATATGGTATATAAGACGAAAAGATTTCTGCATAAAGCATATGCTCGTGATTTTATTATTTTACTATAGTTTTAGAGTATTATAATGTATACAAATTCGCTTAAGTGACAACTCAGCAGCAGTCACATATAAAACCGCAAGAATTTCAATTGGTGTTTTTCGCGATGTTCGATCGAACGGTCGTATTTTATTAAACTTGTGCGTCTATTATAGATATCAGTCGTGGCACCTAAATAACTTAAATCGGGCATTTTTTATTTATTACTATTATTATTATTATTATTTTTTTTTTTTTTTGCATATTTTTGCATAATCAAGTAGTTTTTGTATAACCAACGTTTTTACAATATCCACTTGTACGAGAGCACAAGTACGCCAATTTAAAACCTGAACTGGCTAAATTACGCAAGTATTTTCTATATACTTTTATATAATGTAGTAAAATATATATGATATGTGTGAATGTGTCTAAATACTAACAATAATGTTTGTATTTTAATACGCTGATATGATCAAAAAAATGTTTTCATTTTATTTCCTAACAATAAAATAATAATTACGTAAATAACAAGTATACGTCATTTACATTGTAATATTTAGTATATTTCAGATTTCGCGATTTTTATTAACACAAAGCATCTTTACTTCATTTAATCTTGTGCGACAAATAACAAACTATAAATATCAGTGAAAGAACGCTTTAAAATTTTGGAATTAATTTCACATAATTAATATTTGATGTGAGTGAAGATAACAAGCATAATATAATATTATTCTGATTGCAAATATAATATATATAACCATCTAAAACTGCAGTATGATAATCGTGTAGAATTATAAAATACTGACCAACTATTTAGACGTGACTGGACCAATTTTTTTTAATAATTATCTGCAACACTGTAAATTTACATCGGTCATCTAATGCAATATATATATTAATATATTATAATGTATTTTATTAACTTACTATGCAGGTCAATAAACTAAACTCAATATAATATATACCTAATGATATTCAATATATATAGTTATGGCCGTGTTATGCCAAATAATAATTACGGTAACGATGAAAAATAAAGGTTTTTTTAAATCCAAGTCGATGTGACGGGTATAACATTATATTATAATACGTCTATCGTCTTCATCTATACACGCATAACGGTTAAATAGTATACAACAATGCATAATGAAAACTTTAAACGAAATATATACCGTCATCGTCGATGCAGAAATATAATATATATATTATATATATACGAGCAATTTTCTTTCAATTTCTTTCCATAAATTGTTTTCTGGTACAAGTGCACGAGCACACACACACACACACACACACTTATACGTACCGGGTGTCTATATACACGCGTGCACGTACATATAAATATACGTATATACGGTACATTATACGATCGCGACGGTTATTGTAATCCAAAGGGTCGATGCCTGTACACTGCAGGGAACTATGGTATTTATGTGCGTGTGTGTGTGTGTTGGCCAGCGGACGCACAGGGAATACTAATGAGCTGTATAGCCGTTGTCAGCGTGTTATCGTCGTTGTCGTACGGTGGTCGCCTACGTCAAACTATAATAATAATACTATATAGTATTATTATTTATATTGTATGTATAGGTACCTATAGGCTACGACAGGACTATTCTGAAATACTTTAGAATGTGGAATACACATTTGCAGTGTAAGTACCTATATGCACTGTTTGAAATTATTGTTTTTATTATTGCATATCATATAATATTGTATATATTTTGTAAGTATATATAATAGTTTATCGTGCGCGTCTTTAGATTTAAACCGTTCGAATCCATCGCGATTTGACGCGATCACGTGGACCGCCGTTCCACACAGCATCGCGACTGGTACATGAAGCGCTATCTGACGACCAACCACCTAAATCTGAGACAAGTTATTCTTTGAAACAATACTGAACGCATTTATTACCGCCAAAATGTCTATACTTAAATATTTTGGAAACTAATTTATCAATCTGTATAAACTTGGAATAATACGATTGTAAATTACTCATAATGGAAAAACAAATGACGTACCTTAAATGATGAACCATAAATAATCAAAGATCAACCAATAAGTAATAACATTCCAAACTCTAGTAAGTAAATACTCTCGCAAAATTCAATGAGCTAATTATATTTCCATAAAAGAAATTGAACCTTATATAAATAAATTTAAAGACAAATAAACTAACTTAAAAATTTATTATAATACTATAATAATGATTAAAATTAATACACTTGAAAATATTTAAATATAGAAGTTAAAGTTTGTTTATAAAAAGTAAATAAATACATTATACGGAGAATATTTAATGCATTTTATTATTATATTAAGGCATGAAATTTGATACATTTTTGACGTTGTAATCATATACCTATATCAGTGAATTAAAATATTTATTATTCTATTATAATGTTTTCTTATTTTAGTCGTCTAAACTCTATAAATGTGCATGCAATACCATATTCTATATAAATAAAAGTAAATAGGGTATGGTATTTTTAATTGAATATACTTAACAAAATATAATTTCACAAATATTAGGTTTCACAATTAAAATTTACTTGATTTGCGATAAAATAAAAAAATACCAACAAACATTAAAATTATTTCATAAAATATTTTTATTTTTTTTTTTTTGTTTATGAATTTTCAATATGTTTTTAGACAGCGTACCTACTTACATCATTCAACTATAATACAAAAAACTTTGGCACAACTATATTAGATAATATTGAGTCCTATTTATTAATATTCGTTTCGTATATTAATTGGAACTGTGGCTATATAGGTTGTGTATTTCGATTTACTTTCTTCGCTCACTAGTCACGACTACAGGTATGTAATCAAACAAAACAAACTGCGAATCAAACATATATACACACATAAACGCATCACTTATGCATACATTATTTCTACCGTAGTGAATTATAATTTTCATTTCCGCGTGTCGTCACGCACACTACGTATGTCTACGTTTCTATTATACACATATAATTATTATTTATTTTTATTATTATTGTGTCGGAACCGATCGATTCCCAAAACTGATAACGATAAGTCGAATCGGCGTTTTTCGATTATATCGAACATCGCGTGCACATTGTACGTATATTATAATAATGTGAAATAATAATAATCGTAAATTACACCTGGCTCGCACCGTCAATGGTCAGGAGCAATTAAGAGTAGTCGCGTTAAGTAGTTCATATTATTTTGCATACATTAACAATTTATTGCTATACGATAAACTCAAATTCAATTTTTTTTGAACATATAATACTATATCCATATTATAGTTATTGATCATGAATTTATAAATTGAAAATTCGTCTAATATAGATCTAAATAAAATTGTTTTTGTTTATATATTTTTTAAGAACAATAGACGTTTATATTTTTATTCCAAGCAAAATATAAAATATTATACGTATGATACAGATTACAGGTATATACTCTTTTAAAATATATTTTACCAATTATATTATCTACCTGCATATTACGTAGTACGTATAACTAAATATGGAATGAGAAATAAATTATGTTTTGAAAATATGAATTTGGCAATCTAAAATTTACAATTTATTTATAATTTATACTAGAGTAAAATACTAAATGAAAAACACTATGTATAATAACTATAGTTGGGTAGAAAATGTCAAAACTATAAGCTTTTAAAGTAGGTACTTATATCGAGGTATATACAGTAAGGTACCTCTGATTAATCTTATTGGCTATTACTATTACTGATACATAAAAATTAATTAATATTGTATAGATATATTGTACATATTATTTCATACAAACAATTGTAATACAAATTGTCATTTTACTAGGTACGAGAAAAAATAATATTAATAATCATTTTAGATGATTGCGAAAAAAATTGAAAAAATCTAGTTGTACACAACAAAGTAAAAATTTTTAAACTATTTAAAAATGAAACACATTTTTATTATATCTTTTTAATACCTATATTTGTACGTAAAGTATTATTATTGTCAATTTATTATAAAGAGTACCTATAATCACATAATTACTAATAAAGTGGATATTTTTCACCTTTATAATAACTCATCATTTATTTCAAGCAATATATTAATGATAGTTAGCTGTAGGTAACTGTGATGAGAAGTTTGTTGCATATTTCTGAAGTTACAGTATATAATACACCTCCTCAGCTTCTCAGAATCTAAATTTTTATGAACGTCACAACGATTTGACGTTTACAATTTTTGAATATATTTACAAATATAATATGTATTAAAGTGCGTCAACACGTCACGCTTGGATAGCTATTTTACCGCAAACATACGAAAAAGGTTTAAAATCTTAAATTTATAAAAGTACAATATATTATATAGCATAACACGGTCGGTAGAGCTGACCAAGTGGACGCACTGTGTACCGTCCATTTTGTACTGTAGGCCGCCGTAGGAAGTGGCTCCAATAACGTGCGCCGCCCACACACACATGTGTACATATATACACGAACATGACTACATCATAACTCAGGTCCAGCCACCTTAAGTTGTTTTATTTCGTATTTATTAATTTTGCCATTAAACGATTTATGTTATATTTTTAATTAATATACTCTATAGTCTATGGCATACTGACTACAATATAAACATATGAATTCAAAACTACTAGAAAATTCTGATTTGAAAAAAAAATTAAATTTTAATTTATTGCTACTTAAAATGATTGGACGAGAGAGGTGTAATAGAAACTTTTCAATGTTAAAAATGTCTCATAATGAGAAACTTCAATTAATTATATAATATGTATTGACGTATTGTTATAATAGGTTATACCTATGTATATTAAAAAACAATAAGTATAGGATTATTTTGAAAAATCATTGATCAATATACCAGCTATCTACAGGTTACAGGTATTTACTTATAAATTCATATTATAATCGTTCAGGCTTACATCGTTAAGAATAAATAATGATCATTGTAAGAAAGTAATGCTTATGCATTTCCACTTGGTTTGCAAATTTACACGAAAAAATATAGTAATTCTGAAAGTTTATTAAGAAGAGAAATAATAAAACATTACTCAGTTAAGAATAGAAGTAAATACATTTTTTTTATTACTATTTGGGAGAAACATATAATATAGTGATTGTAAACTTTAAATTATTATAATATTATTAATTAATATTGAAATTCGTAAAATAGGATTTAAAACAATTTATTGATAAGTTCAAAAATATTCTTTCTCGATAATAATTAAATAATAGGTACCTAACTTTAAAATGTAAACTAAATATGACTGCTTAATTGAAATTAATTCAAAAAAATATTTTTTTCTTACAAAACCATAACGGATTGTGTAATTTCGATTATTATACTATATTATCATATTATTATATACAATTTATGTATAATAATTAATATTAGTTATTATGAATAAGGTACTATAACATTAATTTTATAAAATCTTATATTATATAAATAATAAAAACGTTATCAAAGAAATTTAAATAAATTATAGGTAAACGTAAAACAGAATAAATCATACTGTTTTTATCTTTATATTCTATTGTGTGCACCAACTACTCCAATTTTTAATACTCAAATTTAAGCACACGAGTGTGGTCCATTTAAGTTTATAACAATCAAAGTTGTTGACCTAAAAATAATTATTTAACGACTTTGCATGTTAGATAAACACTTCAAACAAATATCAGCTTGGGCAATCTTGTGTTTTAGTGGTAACTTATTGAAGTGTATTGTCACGAACAATCATTCACCGAGATGATAGGCTGATAAAAATCTTTTCATCTCAAACAGTATTTACCTTTTGTATTCTCAATCGATAATAATTATTAATTAATAATAACGACTGTGACCAAAAAACGGTATATGCGCTAAACCCAATAGAAAGCTTTATATAGTAGATATACATTTTAATATATATTATATTATATTATATTATTACCTATTATATATAGTAATTTATTGTTTAAAAATTAAAAATCTGCAATAACACAAATTAATTTTACTCAACTATAGTACCTATACATATTTTTTTGCTCACGACGAAAAACATATATATTAGTGTTAGAGATATATTTTTAATTGATGACAATTGCTGCACTCTTAAAATCTAAATTTTTTCCTAAACTAAACTAAACATTTAATAACATTTCTAAAATTTTAAAAATTATCAATTGTATTACTTTTGAATGATATATTTTGTGAGCAGTAAAAACAACAACGTATTTAAATATATAGAAATGCCTTTAATATTATCACATGAGATTAGAGGAGGTCGCGACTCAAGGCGACGACAGCGGGAACAAACCAATTTTTATCTCTATAATGTATATATATATAGGTGGTGCCTATTATTTTAATATATTCCGTGCGTGATCGCTATAACATTTAAAACAAAAAAAAAAAAACGACAGTTGTTGTTTTGGGGCACGGAAAACACAGGAAGTCTGTAACTTGTGTGTGAGTTTTTTTTTTTCGGGTATATATAATATATACGCACGTACGTATACAGTATACACATATACATATAATAACAATATTAACCGGTGCTGCGAGTGGCTTGGACATCGCCACTGTCGGTCGGTCGGTCGGTAGGTCGTCGGTGGCCCCAAAATTGCCCCCGGCGGACTCGGCCGACCGGACGTTGGCGGAAGTCGTAAAGGAAACGAAATTTCCATATTATCGGAACTCACGATCGGTTGGTTGGTGGCGGTAGGGACACGTCCAAAATGCCGGTCATGATCGTAACGTTTATTTTGATATATTATGTATATATACACACACCATCGTCTTATAAACTCTCACCCTCTTCCTCCACCTTCCCTTAAGAGGAATATACGCGAGACCGAGTGATTTGAAATTCAAGACGTTTCACAGCCGTTTTCTGAGAAATGATAGACTACTATAATATAGCCACTATATATATATATATATATATATATTCATATTATATACCTACAATCTACGACGACAACACCAAGTATATATAAGACATGTAGTCTACAGAAAGACACGTTCTTATATATATATATATATAATATATAAAGGTACGTGCAGTCACACCCCAACCGCCTATAAGACGTCTCAGATTTACCTGAAAATCGGTACATATAATAATATAAACGTGCTAAATCGTTAAATTATCACGAAACTTTACTGTTTTCTACGTAAAAGCCAGTGTTTTTATTCGTTCAATTACAACCGTTAAAAAAGTAATCATTTTTAGCAATAATATGTAATAGACAATATTTTTATAAGACTTTATGTCACTGCAACAATAATTTTCGAAAAATGAACAGCGTATATTGCTTTAATATAGTAAATATAATAGTTTGTAATTTCTACATTGCCAATATTGATTATATTTAATGACCCAGTAATATCCTTGATCGAGGAGTATGACAAGTATAATACATAATATTATATTACATAAGAATTATATTCACATAATTATTATATAAATAGCAGAATAATTTGTTGTATTAGTAAACTAATAAGCTATTAAAATATTATTTTATTATCATAAAAATAGATTTGACCTACCTATACAATATTTCATCTCGCATATTGATACGTTACTTCAGTTTATTTATTAATCATAGCAATTAATAGTAAGTATCAGAGAAAATAACTATAACTTTAATTTTATAAAATAAATCATTTTTTTAATAGAATCCTAACAATAATGAATAATTATCACAACTGTTACCTATATAGTTTTTTGTTTATGGTTGTTGTCAGTCATTGCATATTATAGTGTGCATATTTTATGCACACAAGAATACAACATATTACAATAAAGATTAATTTTAAAATTTTAGAATACACCTTTTCACTGAATTCAGTAACAGAAAAATGGTAGATAAATGTTGTATATTTCAATTTATCAGTTTTTATTTTATATTTTTCCTCGCGTGTACAGGATATCCGGTCACGGTAGTTCCGCACCAAAAGCTTGCAATCAGGTAAAAAAAAAAAATCTCAATGGGGAAAATAACAGAACAAATGACAAGGTTCCAGTCGAAAAAACTATAAAATGGGCAACAACTCTGGTAACAACAATTAACTCTTAATATGGTTTTTTTTTCTGGAATCCCATGTGGTGAAAATCGTAATTACACTCCGTTACAGTTTCTTGCGTTTTCGAAATACCCAATTACAGTGGATCTATTTTTGAAAATGTATAAAATAATAATAATGAAAAACTATTAAGGAAAACGATTACATTATGCTTACATAACGAAATGTGTTCAGCCCCTATATCGTTATACGGACACACGAAATGGAAACATCGTAATATTCAAATTGCTGAAGTAGTGTACAACGAGTCGTGTGTATAATTCCACTAAATTTAAGAACAAAGCCTCATATTACACACAATATAAGGCGACGTGATGAAAAAAAAAGAAAGAAAAAATGAGAAAGAAATAAAATACGAAGAAGCGCTTTTGCGAAAGGAAAAAAATCTATTTCGCTTCTTTCACCCTCTGCGCTCTCATTCCTCTCAGAGTCTTTTAGAAAGAAACAAGGTTTCGCCGCCCCTTTCTCCCCCGCAGCGACTGTTTCCATTTAGGTTTTAGATCTCTTCTTTCCATACACCCTAATGTTATTTTGTTTTGTACGGTTGTTATCAATTTGCATAATCTACCCTACTGCACGCTCACACATACACACACACAACACAACCAATGTTGCCACTGGCCCGTAGTCTACTTAGACTTTATGCATGTAACGGGGACTTCTATCGTACCCAACAAAACTTCTGAAAATCGAGGAGTATTTTTTTTTGCTCTTGTCTCAAAATATCAGAATTCAAAAACGCCTTGTGCAATTCAAGAAAGCGTATATATATTATTTTAATACACGATTCATATTACAACGTGCATTTCATTAACTCATTTTTTTTATCATTCCTCACTTTTAAAAAGTATTCGCATTCGAAGGATGGTTATTCAAGAAGTTTGGTATGCAAATATATACTTTTTTCTTGGTCAAGATAATAAAAAAATAAGTGAAATTATTCTGAAATTGAGACATTTTTAGTAAAAAATAAAATAAATGCATATAAGAATAATTTTGAAAATTTTCGACGATTGCTTATAATACTTATATAATTTTCTGCTCATTATTCCATTACTTACAGACTTAAGTGAAATAAACCTGAATGTATTAGCTAGTTTTTTAATTAAATACGATAAAAAGTTAAATTTATTATTTAGTATAATTATTTCTAGTTCAAGTTCAAGTTTGTATATTATTATATGTATAAGTATAAATAAATAATAATATTATGTACATAATATTATTGTTTAAACTTTTATTATTGTCTAATAAAAATAAAAAGCTTCTAAAAATAATTTCGATTACTTCAGTAAAACAACATACCTAGTTATTAGTTATTACTTATAACAGTTAGGTATATTAACTTAATAACTACAATACCCGGTGTTATCAATATTTTCATTTTATCTTGAGAATATGAAAAATAATAATATGTTTTAAACTTATTTACTCGTAAACGAATTATTATCACTTATAAATTTTACATAATGAAAATCAAATAAAAACCATCACCAGTTTAATTATGTAACAATGCTATAAATTGTGTAAGTGAGATGTATTGATATGATAGGTACATTAAGAAACACTAATAATTATTACTACTTAAATCGTTAAATCATTAAATCAATAAAAAGAAATATGTGTATACTTCAATATCAATCAAATACAATAAATTATGTAATACCAATAATTATGCTTACATTACCCACAGTTTATATCAATTTATGAACCTTATATGGTTTATATGATATCATAAAATGCAGGTGTGTTTTAACGTCTGTTTGTTTTTTGTTTTGTTAATTTAATAATTATTATTTTTATTTACACTCATGATACATGATTATTGATTATATATGTATCAACCATAACCTGCATCGTTAATAAAATAAGATATTATTTTAAAATCTTTTAAATTAAAAAATACTAAGTCATATGTCATTTATATTTTATATGCATAATTTATATTACATTAAATCCATTAATATACCTTTAAATTATGCCGATTTCGTTGTTAAGTTGAACTGTGGAAGTCTCACGTGTATAATATTTTAATATAATAAATGATATCATAACTAAGTATACCTATATCCACAAAAACCTATATATATTTTTTTTTACCGATATTCAGTTTTTCTCTTATAATAATACAATAACTATATACTACCTATAATTTATATTTATGCTTATGCAGGCCTGTTTTATATTAATTTATCAACTACCGCGACAATAATATTATAGCATGCGTAGGTACCTATAGGTCAGACGTGAACTACGGAACCGTTAAAATCCGTGTACTATACCTACATACATAATGTGTAATATGTTATAAAGTGTAGGTACCTATAAACTCTCATTGTGACGAAAAAAAATCGCAATAATTTTTTTTTCAGAAAACGGGGAAAATATAGTTAAAAAAAAAAGGTCACTGGACGTCCATTTTGTATTATTCTTTTTTTCAACCACAAAAACAGTCACGGATCAGACGTCTTGTCACGGCAAGGTGAATCTAGAGTATTGTTATATTATTGTTATTTTCTTCTTCCATGGACACCGATGCATCGTTCCGTGACGAGATTCCTTAATTACCCTTGCCCACTAGATAATTAGCCGGACGCCATTACTATATATATATATATATATATAAACAACCGCTCAACGACGTGTATATTACACCGTAGAAATATAGATATATATTATATTATTATAATATTATGTACTCGGTGGGTTCAAAACGGGACAAAAAAAATGTATAATATTTATATTGTTGTTTTCGGTCGCCAACGCCGCAACAAAAGGGGAATATAACAATTAATTGAACGTGGTCCATTCACATATTATTATATAAACACATACGACAGGGAGCACAAAACAATAATAAAAATAATGTGCAAAATTAAAGTCGGTAACTAAAAACGGTTAAACTGTTGAATTGAACAATAGACATAAAAACAACGTGATATAATTTAGTGTTAAAATATTGTGTAAAGTCTAAAAGTCAACGTGTATAATATATATTTAGGTCCATTTTCATAAAGGTAATGTAGGTGTATTTTTTAAAAGCATACGCGTCCTCGTGTTTGGTTCATAATAAAACGTTACGTATTTTGTTTTTATATTACATTGTATTATCATATAGTACCTACCTATTAACCGTCTACTACTCGATTAATCCATTTTTACTTATGTCTTGTATAAAATTCACCTAATATTGGATCTACCTAGTTCAATATAAAAAAAATATACATATATTTAAATGATATCTAAAAACTAATTATACGTATTCAATTTACAAGAGTATTCTAATGTGGAATATAAATTTTCATCTAATATATACAGACTACAGAGAGATGAATATCATTGATCAAAAACTATCACTGCAATACTTACTAATAGAATACGTATTATTGTATACTGTACAGGCATATAATGTATTATATCCTCATAACAAGTGCATTGTGCTATAGTATTATTTATTAATTAATTTTATTTAACAGAATATTACATAGTGTATTCTTTTACAGGTTTTGCACAAGCTAAATATAGTAAATATAAGAACATGAAATTGGATATGACCAATAGCCAATATAGTTGAGATATGGACTGCTACAACCCTCAAATTTAGAAAAAAACCATTTTCATTATCTATTATTGTGAGTACTAAAAATAATAATAAATATAAAGATAAAATCGAAAAAAATTGTTATATTTAAATTATTTTATTTTTCGCAATAATTTTTAATAATATCTTATATTTTACGCGTATTTTGTCAAATTTCGCAAACATATCATGTCTGTGTTACTATGCGTGATGGGTACAACCCGTAGACACACCTATGTTTGACAAACGACAATAATTATGTTGCGATTATATTATGGTGACAATAGTTAAAACAATTATAAATCCACAGATACTCATTTTCTTAATGCCAGTTTGAGTTATATTATTTACATATACCTAAACATTCAAATATCCGTTGACTAACACCATTTTAACGCCATCGTAATATAAATGTAGTAAATTATAATACTATTATAATTATAGGTATGTTTGAAATTATTTATTAATTATTATCATAATAACCATTATTTTTTATTTAAGTTCGTTGCAAAGTTTCAAAGCATGTAAAACGCTCACTCGTATAATTGAAAATATTATATAGGTATTATAAGACTAATCAGAATTGTATGAATAAATTCATGTGCAATATAGGTACGATATATGCAATAACACAACAATAATGCACGAGGTGCTTCTGTATCCACGGAGTTACTATTTTTTAGCCAAGGTATATTCAGTATAACAATAAGTGAAGAAGTCGTATTGTTATCTACTTATATACAAAACATTTATACTACTACTAGTATATAAACAATGTTATCGGTCGAATAACCGGGAAAACAAAAACTACGTATTAATATTCGAAACGTATTGGCGCGAGTCGAACAGCTTTTGGTTGTGCAATGCATTATATATGTTATTATAGTCGGAATGGAGTACGAAACGGTTTTCGGATCATTAAACAACAGCACGCAAAGTCCAATGGTTTTTGTGGTGGACGACAGAGATGACACAAGAATAACCTGTCGCCGTAATCTATATATTTTGTCGAATTACTGCAATGATTTCACGATACTAAAAAAAACTTTTCCACAGACTTTTCGCATTCCACGCGATAAAAGTTAAAATTTAAAAATACATCTCTTGTTCCCTCTTATCTATTTACTCAAAATAATGGATACGACCAACGGGATCATTTCAATTCGATCAATACAATACAATATATGTATATTATATAAATACATTTAATATACAGTAGAAACAAACGCGAGCAATAACCGTTTCCTCTTTTTCTTTTTATTGTTGTACGGTACTACAGTTGTACTCGCAAAATGAAACATTGTAATAGCATTAATAAGAAACGCAATTTATTTACGTTAGTACTACAGGATCGATCTTTAGACTAACATTGATATTGTATACCTAATTGATTAATTGTTGAAATACTTTACTAAAGATATTATTATGATTGTAATATTGTAGCTATGTATAATATCTTTAGATGAGTAAACTGTAAAATCTGGTATATTTTTATCAACAGAACCCATCGCCGATAATAACTTTTGCAATCTTATGATCGCTATGTGTAATTTAAATTTGTACTTACAAATTTTCTTAAATCCTAAAATTATTTCATATTTGTTTTTTTTTATGTTAAGTTCGAAAATCATTTCCCAGGTTCTATCTAAATTTCAATAATATTTATAATGCTCTGTATATATATATAAACGGTAACGCAAACTCCAACGATATATGTAAACTTTAATACAATTCCTAAACGAGCTATCAAAAAACCCGAACAACAAAAGTCTTACCACCCTAGTACCCTTCTCTGAACTTACTCTCTCAAACATATACGATGGTATATAAACTCTGTAAAGCCACATTATGAACCTAAACCCCCTCTACCATATAGTATAACGATAATAACGACCCCCCCCCCGCGCCTAAGGATTACTAATGTTTTCCTACTGTCGCGATGGCGTGAAGTATATGTAGAGTGTTTGTACTTATGGTTATTGAAAAGCGAAAAAAAATACATAATATAAACTCATATATACAACACACTCGCACCGCGATGTGTGCAAGTGTATTATTTCATGCATTCGGTTCCCGACACGTATTCTGGATATCCGTGTTGCCAAATCTGTTGATTATCATTCCGAGCACATCTCTGCATACATTAAGATATATTTTAACTAATGTGTGCAACTACGGCCACCGGGTATGGCAAGGTGAGGATACGTACATAATTAAAACGAGTTTAAACAATCGTTTATAGAAAATAATAATTTTTAAAATAGTACCTATATTCTTTATATACGAGTAAATTATACGTAATAAAGTATACAGAGATATTCACCTGCAAATATACAAACTTATTTCGTTAAATATTTAAATGAAAATTAATCTATTTTACTGTAAATAAAGATGAATTTTTCGAAAAAGTTGATTTACTTATATTAAGAAATTTTAAACTCAGACGAACATTTTAAAGTTATTTTGTATGTGCTGAGAACAAAAACCTGCAATGTATGTAAAGTTTGATTTATAATTAATTATACTAGAACAATTTTTAAATTATGAAAAGAAATGTTGAAGATGAAGTGTTTATAGATGATACAAGTATCAATTAGTACAATTATTGTCTTTTTGACTTCAGACCTTACTATCATACAACTATTATTCTCAGTATAGAAAATTAAGCAACTCTAAAACTACTTGTTAGTATTTCAATTTATATATACATCAAAATATTCAAAAATGTCATCCAATTATAGTTTATAAGGAAAAGGGTAATTATTGTAGTAAAAAAAAAATATGTTAAATTCATAGGATACTCATTTAATTATGAAAAAAATCTAAGTACTTAAAAAAATAAAAACATTAAGCATACTTTATAAAGTTTCAAGAGTAAGAATTTGAATAAATTCATTATAAAAGTAAAAATTAGGGTGAGCATGCTTGTTGGATAACTTAGAACTCTCTACATATAATATATTGGTATAAAGTTGAAGTGTATAATATTATTGTACATTAATAGTATAAAACAAATAATTGAATTGATACCAGCTGGCCATGGTGTGTAGCGTAGTGTTTGGTTGCAAATAATGTTGCGGTCACCGATAAGTACCGTTCAGCGTTTCTTGCTTTTGGTTGGGTAATCATCCAGATTGTTAGGGACGAAATCATGTCCTACATACGGAAATAAGTGTTCCAAAAACCTACAGTACCATACCCAACAGTACCAAGTGTACAATTCCGAAATTATAATAGGCCGAATAGTTGAGGATTAATTTAAAAAAAAAAAAAAAGATAGTAGCTATATGTATGTATGCATATACATGTACATATTTTATAAGCAGACTATATTCCGGAAAGTTATATAACCTACTTATATCATGTACGAGTAAGATATTAATATAATAAAACACGTTGAAAATAATTTGAATTCGACTCATTTGCTATTATGCCTAGTAAGTTAGTATAAGTATACTAATAGTATTTTATTTGGTATTGACGTATTATATTAACTTTTAGATCATACTTATAACAATTGTAATATTATGATCTTTTATATTTAAAGAATATAACTTATACAGTCATCATGTTACAAAATTCTATCCAATATAATAACCGACTCCACGCTTACACAAGCGTATTACATTATGTTTAATCAAAAATCAAAGAATCATATCCAAGAAAAGGAAAATTTTATTGGTAAAATACTAAAAAATTGAATAGCTGTGAAATTTTTAGCTTATAATTCATTAAAATCATCTGAAAGTAATTTGTAATATAAATATTAATTATTTTCTTTTTTAATATTATTTGTTTTAATCAACTGACTATAATTTGTTATTTTTATAAATATTATTATATACCTGTTTTTAATAGTATTAAAAATACTATAAAAAATAAATATTTTACGTAGACAACTTAGGTAATCTGGACAACCCTAATCCATGTAAAATAGAAAAGAAAATGCTGTTGATTGAATTAAATATATATATATATATACATATATATTTAACATTATAGGTTTATTCTCACTGTATAAAAACTTAACGAAACCATTTTGGACAGCTCGTATGCGTCTTTAATATTATTAAATTATGTACTTTTATATTATTCGTAAATACTCATTAACGTCGGAATTATTAACGTTATTTATACATAAATTCATATAAAATATGATAAATGATAAAGTACATAATTGATAACTTACAAGTACCAGTAGATAAATGAGAGATAATGATAATATATTATAGTACCAGCTATAGTGCATATTTATAATAGGACTAATAATTTAGTCCTATAGAATTATGGAGTATATTTTGCTATAAAGTGTTGAATTAAATGTAGAGCGTGCTTAAAATTATTGGTTAAGTGAAAGAAATAATAAAAAAAATGTAAAAAAATAAGAGCAATAAAATAGCATTACTGCATTAGTATAATTATATAATAATAACTAATATTTATCATTATATAACGAACAAATTATAGTTAGTGTAAAAAACCGTACTAGGTCTGTACAAAAGTTTCGCTACCGTTGTAATACGCACGACACACATCTACCTATAAATAACCTGAAAAGTGCACATTGCTTTTGTACACGAAAAATATAATGCCGTGACTACGATAAAATAAAAATAAAATAATTCCCAAAATCAATAAATGTCCAAAAATAAAAAATATTTTCTTCACAATGACTATTTTATTGTTTTGTAGTCTTTTTGGTTAGAATATCAACATAGTTAAAATAACAACGAAGCTATATTTCACTGTGTAGGTAACTTTTTAGTTTGTTAAGTACCTTTTCTTATGAAAATTATAAATTAGTACTGATTTATAATAATTGAAACACAGATTCCATATAAATTTGTTTTATAACAATCATTCGGATCCGTAAAACTTGAACCTGGTATTGTTTTATTACATTTTATTGATTTTCTTAATTTAATTATAATAATATAATATGTAGATACACTGTATATGTATATCTTATAAATTTTATCTGATACGCAAACAAGATAATATAGTAACTTTATTTTTTATTCAAAACCTAAAAAATATATAACATTAAGTATTTTAATAGAAATAAGTAGTTTAATTTTTTAGTGGTAAATAGTGTAGGTGTATAAAATATATCAATAGTCATAAGTATCTCGATATAATTATCAAACGAGTACGATTAATTTTAATTGGCTGTAGATAAAAACATATAACAATATAATACATATAATATTTCTATAAAATGAATTATTCAACTTATACTATATTACAACAAATTATATACTATTATTATATTATACATCATAGGTTTTGAAGAATTTAATAGTATACTCATTTTATTTATTAAAACTACAAAAAACACGTTAAAACAACACGCCAACACTATATAGAATTTTTTCTGTACAATTTTCATTATATCATAAGATATATTAAATTCACACCAGTAGGTACTAACCACTAAAATTAATTTGATTAATACCTAAATTAATAGTATTTTTACAAAACATTTATTCCTAAAGAAAAGTATATGTATGACACAAGTGTATTTCACTATATTATCATTGAGTTGTACATATTTTCTATTTAATCGATCGTATTAAAAATCTTACAAATTAGAAATAATTTTATAATACATTAGGTATTAGGTGGTTATTTGGTATCATTTTGAAGTATTACATATTTAGTACTTACACATACTCATACACAAAAATCTTGGTGTACAATTTACAAATAATTCTGTTAAATTGAATAAATATTTTACACACATTAATCTTACCTATCTCTTTTTCTTTTGGATTAAGATTACTGTATAATAATCTAAATAATAGATTATATATATAATATACTGAAACATGATATACAAATCATCACTGTCTTTCTTTAAGAACCAAAAACTATATAGGTATAATATTATACTTGTAACAAATATTTAATAAAACTATATATACTTACAAGTTAATTTAAATTCTATCATATTCCTCATACCCTACCTGACGGACATACAGTGGTATATTATAGAAACCAATACTCTGTATACACAATCTGCTTTAACTTTTCAAAAGTTTTAAACAATATTTTTTTTTTAATTACAAAGGTTTGCGTGGCTTTTAGAAGCAACAGCTTGCGAAATGTTCTTGTGTATACACACACATATATATACATATATATTATGTATAATACAGAACTAATATTGTCATGGGCCCGTGGAATTGAATTAAAACCGTCGAAAAGCAGTCGAACCGTTTATAATTTATTCCGTAACACACAGCGCCGGATACATTCTGCCGTTTTCTTCATACATATTCATGCGGGCGCAGAGGAAACAGGTGAAGGTCTCACACACCGCCCAGGCCACATGGTGCAAACGACACCCGGCAGCAGCGACATCCGTAGTGGCAACTGAAACGGTTCTACCATAGAATGTTTAGATAAGGAGTGAGTTGGGGTCTATGCTACCACGAGTTAAGACGACAATATTAATACATAATATCATATGGTTTTTTTATCCAACAGTACTATTATAAATATACCGAAAGCTGCAAAAATGTATAATATGGTTTCTTCTACTTAGTAATTTTTAAAATAGAACTATATGAATATAAACTGAAAAGCATGTTATCAAGTCATATTCAGAAAAAAATATTCCAATATTATACAATATATACCTAATACATTAGGCATTAGCGAATAGTTATATGATGTTTTACCTATGGTAAACACTATAGTATAATACGTTATGCCACTATCTATAGGAAAAACGCAGTTTAGTATATGTTATAATATGCCTGTGTTATTAACTGCAACTATAGGTACCTTAGATGAATTTCTGATTATATGACTAACTCTGCAAGGAATGTAAAAACATAACAAAGAAAAATCGTCCCACGTAGTTTGGGATAAACACGCGAAGATATAGTCGAGGTTGGGTTGAGGATGAAAAGACACACATCACAAGTCACGCAAACACGCAAACACACACACATACACACACATACATATCGGATGTTGAAAACATAAATTATGTATGTGTCCGGTATAGATGGCTGGTACGCGAAAATTACGACGGTATAGTGGTAAGAGTAAGATATAGGTGACAAAAATAAGAGTACTTTAGGTACTTTTCAGTTTTTGCCACGTAAATCCAATACGAGTGGAAAGACGGAATATACTTTTCTTATACCCTTCTGTCCAGGGTATATATATCTTTCTGAAAGTTCTTTATAGAAATGTATCCGTTTTCTACACCGATTCCGTGAAAAACTTTTATAAACAGGTTGATACTTATTCTTGTTGGAGAGTACCTAAAACTATAGTTTTTGCTTTAAAAAATAAATTTGAAAACAAAACGGAAGTGATTTCCTTTTTATATACCAACGTCGACATTATAAATATATACCTTAGTTATTAAAACTTCATCATTTAAAATTCATGTGTATCTACTATTATTAATATTATACATCGAACTACTCGTATACTTATTAATTTGCTCTGTTTTATTTGATATATTGATGTATATATATCGAAAGGAAAGTCCAATAATATATACGATAGTATAGTAAGTTTTCATGACATACAATAATTAAGCAAAATAATTGTCATTTAGGATATGACATATTAGAACAATAATAATAAAGATTATATAAATTAAATTTCACATATTATAATATCATATTAATTCGATAACTTTACATTATTAAAACTTACTAAAATAAAAATGGAGTGCGTTACCTAGACGTATCTTAAAATCAATCAGTTAGTTTCTACCATAGTTAGTACTATATGCATATAGAAATTAGAAACAATAAAAGAAACTTATTAAAACATTAAGGAACGAGAAAGAATTTTAGTTTTATTTCACTAGCAATATTAAAAGAGAAGTATAAATTTATTCATCATTTACCATATGCAGGATTACTAGGTTGGCTAATTATATTAATATAAATACTGCACCTTTTTCACACAATTTATAAGTTATTATTAATCGACTATATGGTTCTTATTTTATGTTTGACGTATCATACTACTCACATTTTTCACTATTAATAATATTTATTTTTAAATTTAAATTTTATTAAAAATTTAAAACAACAAATTTATTTAAATATTTTTCAAACCATTTGTATATTATTATAAGTATCTTTTGGTTTACATTTATTATAAAATTAAATTGTATTTTAATAAAACTTTTAGAGTTTCATACTAAAATGAAAACCATACTATATTTGGCACACCTTGCCGACGGATTGCCTCATATAATTTTAATTTATAGAAACACAATGTTTAATAGGAAATTTCGATACGACAAGAAATCATGCATACAATCAGTTACTTCAATAAACTACATTATACATAATATACACAATACACTTTATATTGCATTGTCTGACAGTCGACAAAAAAACATTTTTGATATCCTGAAACTAGCACAATATAGGTTATAGGTATATTATTGTGTATGCACACAAGACTTTTCCTGCTCAGCCATTTCCTTTTTCCGTCGTCATCGTAAGTCATTTATACAGTATGTATACAAAATGAATTCCGCAATAATTACCAGCGTCCGAAAATGATTAACGACGTAAAGGTCGCACTATACCGAGATAACCATCGTGTTATTATTATTTCATAAGAACTCTCACACCACGTATATGGCATGGAAATTTATATACATGGTTTCTGTCGAAGTAGAATAAAAATTACTCAAGGCCGATTCATTTTTCCAGATTCGAATATAATGCATAAATACACATTTTTCGTTCCCATAACCCAAGACTGATTATGGCTGTCAAAACGCGTGTGTAAATTATTATTACACTAGGTACTCTATTATTTACACAACGTCGGCATGAAGTTCGATTAAAACGTAATTATTTAGTTTTTGTGGTTGGCTGATATATAATTTATAATATATATATAGCTATATATTTTAAATATATATATATAAAGATACTAGGTTAGGTACATACGTAGTACAAAAGAAAGGACACAATAAATATTAATTAGGTGCTAAGTACCTGCTCTGACCATTGCGTACCATTTCCCATGCAATAGATATTTTCCACCTTCAGTTCCCAAGTACCTCATGATTCAGGATATAAAGTTGTAAATTCAAATTTTTTCCTCGTTTCTGTTAATTACTGAACCGTAAATACCAAGCCTACAATTTGTTGAATTTTCTTTATAGAAAGTAAAATTTTACAATGAGTAAGTTTTATAGAAATAAATCATTTTTGTGTACTTAATCACAAAAAAACATATTTGAATTTTTCACATTATTTTACTTTAGAAACATCTACTAAATATGTTTTAAAAATAGTGTATCTATGTCAATACTAAATTATATTAATTTTAAATAATATTATTAGTATAACTTAAGTACAACTAAATAAATAGAAAAATATATTGGTATTATAGTTTTTTGAATATAAATTTTTACCGCGGTGGCGTACGGTATTAATTCATTATTATATTATACTAAAATATTGGGCAAAGAAATTATTTTACTCTAATTAATAAATAATTATTCATTCGATTAATTATTGTATTTATAGCTTATAAAAAGTTTAAATTTTAAGTTTTAAATTGTACATAATATATTACAATAAATAATAAAGAATAATGAAATTATAAATACTTAAAAATATAATTTTTTTAATGTACCATCATTATTCATTACTTTTGCTCAAACGGATATTTTTTTCAACGGGTATTTAAATAAATATTATTAGTTATTTAGGTACAATTCATTGTAATGAGTGTTACATTATGTTTGTTTTGATAAAACACGGAACTATATTCACAGTAAGGCTAACAATTTTTTTTATTGATTTAAATATTGTTTATAAAGATGATTTGTTTTGAAAGCTGTAAATTGTTTTTTTTTTAATATTATTTTAACATAATATAGTTCTGCCTTAAAATAATATTAAATTTTTGAAAATAAGTCTGTACTCGATTTCTGTTATTTCTGGTTAGGTATATTTTTACTTAATACAGAACATTCAACGAACTGGAATCGAGCTCACACTACTCTACCACTTTTCTGTTGACGTATATACCATATACGTGTGTTTATTTAATAATCGGATGAAGGCGATACGTGGGAAAATTAACACCATTTTCTCTATATATATAATTCATGTAAGCGGGCCTATTTGCATACACACGAGTCTCGATAACACCCCCGGATGCCAGATTTGCAGCTCACCGACACTCGTAGTACTAGTATATGCACTTCAAGCGAAGGACTCACAAGCGCATTAAATAAAATACAATGCAAAAAAAGCGTAATATATAATCAGGACCAGCTACAGTGGACCAGAATGAAGATTTGAAGACCCTGCGCATTATCGTTATCGCATTATTATTATAATTTAAAATGTATATCAACTATTTATAAAATCGCATATACCTACACTAAACCTAAACTGTTATATTATTATATATAATATATACAATATACATTATTATAATATTGACATTTCGACATTTATAGCGGTGAAACTGTGAGTGAATAGTTTTCGGTTTAAAAACAATGCACGTGTATTATTATATTATGTAATAATACTATACTACTTGTACTTTACTGAGTACAATTACTTTTATATCCGTTAAAAGATGACAAGGGCGGCTGGTGTGTGACGTGGGTCTCCATTTCCGTCATTACACACTGACCTCTGTGTGGAACAATAATAATAGATTATATAGCGAATCCATTTGCATTAATTAAAAAAAAAAAAACACCGACAAACCCTCTTTGGAGAAATGCGTATAATTATTGCCTGCCCTAAGTGGCCAGATAATAAAAAGTAGTGGATTATTACTGGGGATAGTCACTACTCCTGTGTATATTATAGTTGTTTTATTGTGTAATGTTCGAGCAGTTGACATGACGCATAAAATAAAGTTTATTTTTCCGTTTTTTTTTTTTTTTTGTTAGTGAGGGAATATGTATATGGAGACATGGAGTTAAAATGTAGTAACTAAAACCGTGAAAAAATGTATATAAACAAAACGATTTTATTGTTAATTTTACACGTGCATTTAAAAATAAATGTATTTAATACCTCAGTGTACATTTTTACAAGCGTATACGTCCTAAATAACATAATACAAAACTTCTAGATTAATAAAGGTTTCATAAAAATACTTCCTCATAATGAAATACTCCCTAGTATAATAAATGCAAGTTATACTAATATTATAGATGAATTTAAAAGTGTTGCTTAATTAAATGTGTTTTTAATTTTAATTAGGTTTTTTAAATATGTATTCTACCAAATAGTAACTATATTTGTTCGAATAAATATACTAAATATTGAAAATAAAAACTAAAATGTATTACTCAGCTAAATGATATTTATACAATAATTGAATTCAGATAAATCTAATGCAACTTTTTGGAAATATTTGTATAATATACTCAAACAATATTTAAATTATAAAAAAATTATTTGATTCCTTACACATTAAAGTTATATATTATAAAACTCTATTTATAAAAATAAAACTATATTAGAAAACTATAGATATACTGTACATAAAACTGTACAATAATAGGTTTTTATAGAATTAATTTACAAAGGTATTAATAAACTAACCCAGACATAACTTATAAATATAAAATAAGTTTATAAAAGTTTCTATTATGGTTTTCTTTTATAGTATACGAGTAAAACTACACTACACAAAAATATAGGTACTATTAGTTAATTAACTATATATATATATATATATATAATATATTATAAAATATCTTCGGTCTTCATATTTGTATTGTATTTAATATCTATTCTATACTTTTAAGTTCAATATACTGTTATTACTTTTTTATTCTTGACAAACACATGTGTATAAAACAGATAGAGTAGCCATTGAACGAAATTAAAAAATAAACAACATGCGGATCTAAGAAGTTATTCCGTTTGTTTTAGAGTACACAAACATATCATGACCGTAACCACCGCCCTTTTTGCTATTTTAACCCCATAAAACGTCATCCAGATACTTGGAAAAGTTCGGTTGTGTTTGTCATACAGACAGTTTATCATGCGGAAAGAAACGTGAAGTAGAAGCTTTCACCGCACTCTGTTTATGTGTGTGTATATAGGTTCTTTTTTTGAAATATGGTCCGTAGAGCTCATTGAGCGAAGTCATCAGTATCCATAAGTTAGCAGTTCCCCTACACCGAATGCCTTTTCGTTGAAACTAATGTTTTATGGATGGACTTTTGGCAGTGAAAGAAAGAGAGAGAGAACGACAAAGACAGGGAAGAGAGAAAAAATAACCGTAAGCACAGCCACATTCTTATACACACACACACACACACACATACGTGTATATACTATATATACAGGTGCTTTCGGTCAGAAGGTTTTCTCTGTTCATTAAACGACATTTTATACCGTCCGTGTGTATGTTTTGGAAATGATAGACGAAGAAAGTGTACAAAAGGGAGGGGAAAAATGGCGAACAAAAATAAGGGAGTGTATCTTATCGTATATATTTTTCTATCTTATCGACGAACTATAAAGAAACACGAGTGGGCGATAATAAAAATGATTGAAGACTCAATTTTCAGATTTAACACTTCCCATTATTTTGGCCAAAGTTTTTATTTATTATTTTTTCTGTAGTCTTTTGAAGGACGACACTGCCACAAACATTGAAATAGCAAAAACACACACGAATACACATAAGTCTATTTCTTCTTGGCATTTTATAAATTTATAAATGTAGTTTAGGTACTCTGTAACGTGCCAATACTATTGAGAACACATATGATATTGAAAATACGCTTTTATTATTAAGCCATTATTTTTAGTTAGCTTGCAAACATATTTACCAAGAAATTTAAATTTAAAATAAACTACATACCTATAGTCTATATAATTGTATTATTAAAAATATGGACTAACCTTTGTTAAAGTATGACTAAATCACGAGTATATGTATTAATAGTGTGATACGAATATCGATACACAAGTATTGCAATATTATAAACTACAATGCATTAAAAACACGGAATACCCACATATGTTGTCACTTATCTCTATTCCCTATCTTGTAAAAATGTATAATATAAAAAAGTAAATATACGTTTGTAAGTAGGTATACTGTATTACTGTAATTTGAATATTAGACTTGCATTGACTTATTTTCAAAATTGATAGTAAATAGTTATAGCACATTATCAACGTTTGTGGGTTCTTACAATATTTAATTTTACATTAATTATGAGCTCTTTTAAATTTTAATATTTGAAATACTCACAATTCCTTAAATATAAAAATATCATAAAAAACCATCGTAAAACATAACGAATATAATATACTTATTCCTATTTTTAAATTTGATAATATGTCAATCGGTTTTAATATTTAAGCTATAATTACATACAAAATAAGTTTAGACAAACACAAATTAACTGATATGATATACATGTCTAACACGAACACAATACGAAATACATGAAACTATGAAAGTGATATCTGCTTAAAAAAATATCACCATGGTGCACTGGTGCCGCTATCAGATAAATAAAACAAAAAAAATTACCTAATAAATAATAATAATAAAATATTTTTAACAAAAATAATCTAAAATGTACTATAGATGAGTATTATAACGTACTAATTATAAAGAATTAAATTGTCTTTCTAAATCATCACGTTAACAACAGCTTTTCAAACCCTGTAAGCCGATAAATTTATGCTAAAATGCATAGTATTATAAAAATTAATTTAATTTATTAAAAATAATAATAGTTCGGAATATGGTTTATTCTATTTATTTATTTAAATTATTTATAATATAATTCATAAATATTTTATAGTATAAAATTAAAAAATAAGTAGACTATAATATTATATAGTAATAATTAGTAACTATATGTTTATAGTTTATAGAAATAGTATTATTATTAATCATGGTAAAATTAATAATATAACATTTCCGATTGCCTGCGATAAAAATTCTACCTTCAATATTTCATAAAAATTCGTTACAAGTATTTATTTTACATAATTTATGGTTATATTTTTAATATTATCTAATATTATCCTATTATCTGTTAACATAGAACCATTAATCTAGGTATGTAAGAAATTTATCTTTAAATGATATTCAATATTTGTTATTATTCAAAAAGTATAATTCGTAGGTACATGAAAATTCACAGTAAAATATCGATTTACTATCAAATAATTTTAGTTTTTTGTAGTAGTTAAAAATAATTGGTCTTAGAAACTTGAAACATACATCATGCAGTTGTTTAAATTATCATTTTGTGTACAAGATTTTATTTTGGGGTATTTAGGTCATTAAAACATGAACCACCTATTCACCACCCAATTTAAAATATAATAATATTTTATATATTATATCCTAAGCTGACAAATCATCTTCATTCAGAATCGTTTTTCGTATACAATGTTACCAATCAATGGATTCAAATTTAATACAATATAGTAATATAATAGTGATCCACACGGTACGTTATCAAATGTACAGCAGACTACGCTTTTTATAATTATTATGACAACTTATTTATGTATTGTACACATTTATCGATAATTTGATGACTTAACAAAGATCTCAATTATAATTATTTTGATATGCTGATGCTGTACATAACATTTTAGACTCTTGCGGAAATGCGCAACAACTTTCATATAACAATTAGGTACAATAATAATATTATATATATTGTAATGTACAAAAAAAATTTTAATATAGTATGTATATTGTTTATAGTATATAGGTATAATTTTAAATTCTACGTTTTACCTGATACATTCATTTGAAGGCATTTTTACATTTTCCTGAAATCCCCTCTTTTTGGCGGATATACTACTGCATAATCTATAATGTAATATTGTAATTATTAAATATAGAATGTCAATGACCTAAAAAACACACAACTCCAAAAAATGCTGTTAAAAATGACCAAATAAAACTACTCAGTGAAAACAATTAAATTTAAAAATAATGATGATTAATACATATAATATATTTGTATTAATATAATGTAATAATAATGTATCATGCATGTATGGTAAATCTTATCGATAAGCGACAAATTTAATCACAAGAAAAACCCCACAATAATTTAATAATACAATGCTTTTTTTAATGTTATAAGATTTTTTTTAAAACAGACCTAAAATATGAAAAAAATGAGATAACAATTTTAATAAAAATTCATCTAAAGCTAAAATGCCTAAAAATATAAAATAAAATTAGTATAATATTCTGTATCAGTATCAAGGAAGCATGAAACAAATTTTTAGCTAAGATAGCATTGTACATAGGATCAAAGGAAAAAAATGCATAAGTCATCAAAATCCTAACTCTAGTAATTATGTATAAGAAGATAGTATTATATTATATTATATTATATTATATCTTATATTTTTTTTTTATGTCATACACTCATACAGTTGAGATAAATTCAAAATTTAATGAAACTATCTACTAAAGTCTGAACAATTTCCTGCATTGGCCAAACCTGCGATAGTGCCATTTAAGAATTTAAATTGCTTAATTTAAAAACTAAAATATTTTCTTGTAATACAAGAATTGATTTCATACAAGCTAATACTTCCCCAAAAATACTTTTGGTGAAAATACCTATGAACAACTTCTACGCCTTAAGTACCTAATTTGTTATATTTGTCTTTTCATTAACAATTTGAACTAATTTGTATCTAAGAATATAAATACATTAATTAGAATAATAATAATAATTAAATTAACATTATATAATTCACTATAATAGGTATTATATTATATATATTTTTAAATTATTTATAATTATATTTATTCTTCAAAACAAATTTAATTTAAAAATAAATAACATTAAGGGTCATTTTTAAATATTTTAATTATTAATCTGATATTTGATAATATTAATAATATTATATTATAGTGAATAATGTTAATACAATTATTATAAATTTCAATTTTCAGTTTAGGCAAAAAATAAAAATATTATTATTTAGTATTGATAATACTTTTTTGAAGGTTAATAATCGTTTGTTGTGTGCCGGAAAAATAAAATACTGTAGGCGAAACACCAGATCGGGATCCCATGAACCGGCATATATCGTCCCGGTATACGACGTTCGACGGCAGCGTCGATCATACTTTGCAGTAGTGCGCAATACGAGTCGACGTACCAGGGTCGTAGAGACTAGTGGTTTGGTTATAAACTCCATAACCCGCTAACTACCGTTGCAACGATCGGGACAAAAAACAAACGTCGTCACCCGACGACGGATCTTCATCGTTAAAAAATTAATAATTATGTTCTTTTTACGCATTGCTTTATACACGCATACAACGTGTCACGTATATACAACTATAACGACTGGAATTTTAAAGCGCACATTTAATGTCGGTGAATAACCGCGCCATCGCAGTCTTAAGCGGAACATTTTACGGTTTATTAGAACTTTTAACTGTTAGAAGTTAGATCCGTTATGGATAATTATTTATGTTATTGTTGTAAAAAAAAAAAAGTAATTGAATACGAGTACCTACCTATATCAAATGTTTTAGAAAAAAACTCGCTAAAATTAATTATTAACAATATATTAAAATTAGCTTATTATAGCGTTTGCAATAAAATAGTTAGGGGACAGGGGTGGTATACCTACTTTAAATCATATGACAATATTATACAACATATTATAGTGACAAGCCTGAAGCCAACAAACTATAGGTACATGACTATAATTTATAAATGTAAGTTATAGTAAGTATTATAAAATACGATTTCAAATAACATAATGATGACGGGTTGCATAAAATCATTAATTAAATTTATTTAATGAACGGTTTTATCGAATTATTAAATATTTGTATTAAGCCATCTGGGTTGCACCTGCATAAACAGTGGAATAAAAAATGTATTGGTTTTAAACATGATATCAAGCTTTATGTTGAAGTTTGAACATATATCACAAGAAAAATGACGGCAACTCTTCAGCTGTTTTAATTAGAATAAATAAAAGTGTTTACCTAGTGACAACGTGATTACAAGTTTAATGACAGACTAAAATTTAATAAACAGAACTTGGACCATTAGTTTATTTAACTGGTAACCAATAGCTTAATGACTAAAGAACGCTATTGAATTCTTAATGAACGTTTTGTGAATGAATAACTCAATAAATTTTTTATTTATTCAATAGTGCACTATTAATTCATTAAATATTTAATGAACATTCATGTAACCCGACTTAAGAATATTATTATGTTATGAATGTCATAATATCTACCCTTTTTCCGTAGACCGATCATAACCTATTACATGTACTTATGATAAAAATAAATTATAGAAATACAGAAAAAAAAATCGATCATGAATATCGGGATTTTAGAATTTAGATTAAAAACTGTTGCTGTCTATAGCGAGGTAAAATGATACATTTTTATTTGGCTTAGTAAAGGGGTGATAATAAATGCAAGTATCTGAAATACCGTTAGTTATATTAATTATTAGAATTTACCTATAGATTTATTGTATAGGTAGGACGGTGACGATTTTAATCCATTTTAATTTTTTTAATCTCCTCTCCTTATATTTTTTACGAGGTATAAATTCGATAAAATTCGTTTTAGATAAACACTTATATTGACTTATTGACTACTATTGGTATACTCAGTATAGTAAGTGCATTTAATAAATTCTATTTTGAATATTTAGAATTTTGCAAGTATGAGTATTGAGTATAATATATTAATATACAATGCATACCTATTATATTCTAGCAATTATTCTATTTAATCGAGTGAAATAAAAATCACTTGATAAAAAAAAAAAAAATGATTTTTGGTTTTTAATTTTAGAAGTATTTATTTTGTGATATTTTATATTATATAATAATTACGATAATTTACCCAGAAAGGGGCAAATTATCCCTACTTCCTCCCCTGGTAGTTGACGCCCTTATAAGAATGTAAAATTGACGACTATTAAATTAATCAGTTATTTTATTATGTGTTATTATGTAGATACTATTTGAAAATTTGATTTTTACTTGATAACAACGTATTATACATACCTAGTATTTATGGAATGCGGATTCATGTTTGAATTTTTTTTAAATAAATAATTGTTGATATAATGAAACAAACTCAAGTTTGTTCAAAAACTTAGTTTTCTTTTTAGAAGCGAAATTATTTAAATTTTTAATTTATAATACATATTTTATCATACAGACGTATGTGACAATTTTTGTAATCAAGGAAAGGTTGATGGTCTGAAGCGCAAAAGACTTCAGAAATTTCTCTGAATCCACAGCATTAATTCGCAATATTATAAGTATTATGCTGCTAGCTAATTAAAATTGTATTGAAAATTAATTTTTTTACTACGTACCGAGCAGATCAATTTCCAGTGAATAAGCACCAAACCACGTTTTTTTTAAACTATAAAACAACAAACACTTAATATTTATAAGAACAAAATAATAATATGATACCGTTCGAAAACATACATCATTGTTGTTGTATTGATCATAAGTGCAACCATCGAGGTAGAGATAAACAATACAATCTATCTAAATGTATTCATACGATGTAGTTATTAGTATGTTTGTGTTATTTATTAAAAAAAGGCGGGAAGCCGATAGACACAATAGATATATTCTCTTTGGAATTTTACGGCGTGCTACCGCCCGGGTCCGCGTTATCAGAGCTACTGATAACGAATAGACAATAGTCGTAAATACTCATAAATCATAATACAAATTATTAAATTAACTAGAATTAAATATTTATTAATTTATTATCATTTGAAATTAAAATCGATGTTATGTGTGATTTTTTTTCATAGTGGTCTTAGTTAAATTTTATTGCGATGTCAACGCTGCCGAGCCATGATGTGATCAGAGCGATTCGAATGATAATTTGTTGGTGACACACTGACACACGTCAAAAAACATTTTGCTCAATTCTTCAATTAATCATTTGTCAGATGAACATTGTTTCGGGTGCTGAAATTCGGTTATAGGTAAGTAGAAAACAGCCTAATGCGGTCAACTATGATGTCATTAATAACTATTAACTTTGTTTGTTGTCTGACAATAATTTTTCATCGCTAATGTGTTCAACGCAGTTAAAGCGATGCTTTCAAAATAACAAAAGATTTTGTTAAATGTTAATTATTATACACACAGTTCTAAAGTATCTATTTGGAATGTGTTTATATTTATGTATGAATGTTGATTTATTGTTCTTATAGGTATTGGTGTTTAATAAAATATCAAAGAGAGATAGCTATACCTAATAGCTAAAATATTTTTTACTCAGCAACATGGCTGGGTCTTAAAAGTATAAATTTTATACTATAATTTGGAAAATCTATATTATAAAATATGCAGGTATTGCAACATAACTAGTTGTAAAAAAATGTAATATTTTTATAGTGGGTGCTTTGATAACTTTCAACCACCTAATTTTAACTAATCTTTTCTAAATCGTTTTTCTTTACTATTAATGTAACTTTAAAAATATCATTAATGGCATTGTGAGATTGGTGTCTAAATTTCTTGATATATTCAGAATATATTTAAATAATTTAGAAAGATATATCAGAATCTAATTTAATTTCAACAAGTTACTCATATATCAAAAGTATTTATACCTCACAAACTATTTAGTAAAATTAAGAACACTATTGCTATTAAGATAATTGTAACTAAGTTGGCTAGGGGGTGTATCGAGGGGTGTATATTATATTTTACGAGATATTTTATGTGTTAATTTTAATATAATATATTCGATTATTAGATACCTACCTTATTTATTGTAAAAGTTTACTTTAAGTAAAACAATATTTTGCCTACAACTTAGTTATTTTATGTTCTATCATTACAATTTGTGTATCCTATTATACAAATACAATTTGTTTGTACCTATGTTGTATCTATTATTGTACATGTATTATAGATAATTACATTAATAATTGTTTTTATAAATTAAAATTATATTTTTATATCAGTTAAAGCAGGTTTTTTTCTAAATTCTAAGTTAAACAAATATTTTATAAAATATGTATTGCAATGTCTTATTGACTATTAATTAATTAGGTGCATATTGGGATGGATTGGCCTAGTTGGAAATTAGGAATCTCATATAAATAAATTTATTTATTAAATCAACTATATGCATATGTAGGCACTTCAAGTATGCTGATAGAAAAATATAAGTTATACTAGAATGTTATAAAATCATAGTATTTATTTTTTTAGTGCTTCCCATTTCTCTAGGTATAATGTATATGAACTCTTATTTAAATATATCTAAAAAAATGGATATTTGTGGTACCTGGATGGTGTAGTACAGCGGTTCTCAAACTTTTTTTTTGCGTACCACTTAGTTGTATTATTAATTGGTTACCATACCACTAATGACTAAAAATAGAACGCTCCAAATTGTACAATTAAATAGGTACTTGACTTTTTAGTTAAATATATTTATTTTAAATAATAAGGCTGTAAAATACTAAAATATAATTGTTTTTATTCATTAGTATTTTAAAATAAAATATAAATAAAATAACAAATTTTTAATGAGATCAGAATCGAATATTTATTTTTAATTTTCCGTTCTACCACCATTTTGTCTTACTTGTATCAACATGTAGTCTTACGTGTACCAATGTGTAATCATTTGCGTACCACAGTTTGAGAACTGCTGGTATAGTATATATATTTTTTTAATTTTTGAAAATTAAAAAACCCTAAGTTTATGATTGTATAGAAAATTGCCAATTGTTTTTATACAGTAAAGATAATCTAACACAATATAAATAGTTGGTGAAATAATAAAATTTATTTTTATAAAAAGTGTAGAAAAAAAATTAAATTAAGATTTAAAATATTATATAAAGTATTAATATTAATAATTTAATGGTTACAAGATATTTAAGGATATTTTTTTTATATATTTAAAAATTTTATAAGAACAAATTTCAAGTCTGAAGAGGATAATTATTTTATCTGACTAACTCAAAGTTATATTATATCTTACTGATTGATTTAGTTGTGATACCAAACAAAATTTCTATTTTGGGCGGTTTAATTCATATTTTTCTGATCAAAAAAACAGCCGATCTGCTTCTGGGTACCAATAATATATAAAGATATACCAGTGTTCTTGATGTATGCGGTCTACAATATACTTGTCAGCTACCATGCATGTTTCTATATGTCTATTACATAAGTAAAAAATGCATAAACGAATACGTTTGTAAGATTGTAATATATTTAATAGTACACAATAATACATATCACTATAATACTATATAATCCTATTTATGAAAAAAAGTATAAAAAAATATACATTAAAATGCATTATTATATGTATTATAATATAATTTATCAATATGTATTGAAAATTATAAGAGACTATTGTTTTTATTATTTAAATTATAGGTATATTTTAACATCTTTTAAAAAATATTCAAATATGTTGTCATTATTCATTTTAAGACACCACCAAATACGAGAGCTGCAATGATGGTGATGTACCATGCATTTTTTTAATTATTCAAAGTTTTAAATTTTCCCTAAAACTTTCTACACGTTGTGTGTATGCACCACTGGCGGGATGATAAAAAATTGAGAATGGGTGACGGTTTTATGTATGTACCTTTTAGTTGAGTGTAGAAAAATGTATACTAAACTGTATCTGATTATTTCATACATTAGACCTATGTTATGTTATAGTATTATATTATTATTATAGAAATTTCATAGCTAAGATAAACCCTAATTAATGATAAATTATTGAGAATGAAAATATATTATATAATATGTATAGATGTGTGGCAGATGACAGGTATGTGGTAGAGCGCATACATCAAGAATACTTGTATATCTATTACCTATCTTTGGTAAAAATGAAAATAATATATTTTTTAATTAGTATTTATTAAACTTATAACTTTTAATATTCTATACCAGGGGAGGCCAAACAGTCGATCGTGATTGACCGGTCAATCTCGGACAATTTCAAAGCCGATCATGTTAGAATTTATTTTTAGGACCACACGTTCTATATTATGTATCTTAATAACTATAGTTATTCAATTATATAAAAAAAAAATTATGGAAGTTGATCCTTAAAGGTGAAGTATATTTTAGTAGATTGTGACCAAAATAAGTTTGGCCACCCCTGCTCTATACTATATGTTGTAACCATTTTAGTGTAGTCAAGATAATGTCAGAATAACATTTGTTGTTTCTATTGTCCATGTATATTTAATTATAGCTTGAACATTATTTGCGTTTATCATTGTACAGCCAAATTTCAAACTTTATTTAATATCTTAGATATTGAAAACAATTCTATATTGGACACTACATATTTTGTACTGTGATGGTAAATATAAATATTGCTCTTGCTATAAAAATTATAATATATAAGTCTGTGGTAAATAAAGATAAGTTATGTTATGACAAAAAAATCATCTTCAGTTAATGTTATTGTCAAAAAATAATTTGGTTTCCCAAAACATTTTAACTGTATATATTTACAAAATATAATATGCAATTATATTATTTATGATTAAAACATTGAATTAATTTTTTTAGCTAGGTAGATACTATAATAAATTGTGTAGATAGGTATTTAAATATTGTTTATCTTATAATTATGTTTTTATAAAAAGTAAATTAGAGATTCATTTGTTGAATTTATTATTTATATTTTTTCAAGTATCTTTAAAGCAAATAATGAAAATGGTTCCTAATAAAAAATAATTTAAAATAAATAAGTCAAAGTTTTTAAAATATTCATTTTGCAATTTGATATTTTCATTGATAATTTTTTAAGTTAAATATAAAAACCCACGCTGTAGATTAATGCTATATTATTAGATACTCTTATTTAATTAAATATATATTTAAAGATTGTTAATTTAGATTAGTTCAAATTTTAAATAAAAAATATTTCTAATGAATAATAATTAGTTTCTTTTTTTAACGTGACATTTAATTGATAATATAATATGAATGTTATAATAATTTGAATAGCTTAAATTATGTAAAATTGACTTTTGTTATAATCATGATTGTAATTTAGCTTATATAGTTGCATAATTAATAGTAATTTTAAGTTAGTTGTATTATATTATAGTCAAATAGATTATAATATGTTTTTTAATATTGGACTGTATAAGTAATAAGTCTAATAACAGTTGATATAAATAGATTAATTTATACCTCAATAATAAAATTAATTATAGCGTACTAATAATCAAACTGTATACAATTGTGTTATAATGTTAAATATTTTAAAGAACTAGAATAATACATGAAAAACCACAATTTTGTAACTTTTTTTTTGTAAATTTCACCACTGGAGTCAACTATATTGATTAATGGATTTTAAAAATATAATTGGATGTAATATCATAAGTCATTGTAAATGTATTGCAGATTTGTGTATCGGCCTGTTCAGTCATTACGCTTTGGTTGTTTAGGACTGTTCCAAACTAGTTCTCAGCTAGTACTATTAATATCCAAAGGTTAGTCAAATTTTAAACAATGTTAGTCGATATTGGCTATGCATCAGAAATTCGTGTTGAGCCTCTGACAGATTGATTATCGTTGTTAACGAAGTGTCCACTGTTGATCATAAATTGATCATTCTAATAATTGCACTCAATTTCAATACAAATTGTATTACAGATTATTCAACAATCCAAACAACCATCAAGAATAAGTTAAAGCTACGTTGCCTGTGCTACATTCATAGAACATTCATTTTTGTTTGAGGTAGGACCAAATTAAATTAAATTTAACTGTAGTCTTGTATGTTAATCATTATTTAATAATTAACTATAATCTACTTGAATAATATATCATGTCTTTATTAATTATAATTATTATAAATACAAGTTTATAATGTGTTACAAAATATAGAAACTATAACAAGAAATTATATATATATACTTAAATAGTTTCATTTTTTTGTAGACATGTTTTATAATACAAATTTGTTTATATATAAATCATGTTAATTTAAATGAATAGTTTGTAATTAATTAGTATTATTTAATTAAATTTATTACTTTTGATAAGTAATAATATAAGAAAATCATATCTGAAGAAGGTCGTAAAAGGGACCAAGGCGAATGAGGAATACAAATTTAAAGTTAATAAGTTTTTAAACTAATATATATTATCTGTTTGTTTGTTTCATTGTAAAGATGGACGCAGAGTTTGTGGTCAAGGATACATGTGGTTATGATTCAAATGATGAGGTAAACTCATCTACTAGACGAAGTGTTGAAATGGACTTGGTAGCTTATGATTCATCTCCTCGTTCAAACGGATCTAATCATAGCACCAACAATGAACAAAATGTAGATACTTCAAATAATAAAACTAATTGGTATAAATCTGTAGATTCATTTCTGGATACTGAAAAAAGTAAAGAAAGAGGAAGAAGCCGAGATCATAGTCAAAAAAGTAAACATGATAAAAGTTCGAGTAGACATGGTAGTAGGAGACGTAGTAAACATAAAAAGCACCATAGATCAAGATCAAGGAGTAGGTCTAGATCTAGATCTAGATCTCAAAAACGGAGAAGTAGATATTCTCCAGGTGATCGTGACTCTCAAACAAGTCAGTATAGTAGTGACGAAGAACGACGAAAACGTCGTTCAAGAAGCATTGAAGGTTCTGATGGACCAAGAGTTAGAAACATTTATTCAGATTCAGCTACTACTAGTACTCGACGTCACTATAATACTGTAGACACAAGAAGAAGTCAAGATGGATCACAAGAATATTATCGTGAAGAAGATTTTGATAGATACACATTTAAAAAGCAAATTCCGAATAAAACTATTATTGTTCGTGGCTTAGCTCCTCATATATCAGAAATTGATATAAGAAAAGAAATATTGAAATGTGGTCTTACACCTGTTGATATACGTCTGATTAGAAAAAAAGATACTGGGTCATCTCGTGGATTTGCATTTGTAGAATTTTTTACAAAAGCAGAAGCTGAAACACTTATGGAAAGTAAACAGGGTGAAATGATGTTAAGAGATAACTTCAGAGCAATTATGCAGTATACTATTTCTACAATTGACCCTGAAAAAATGTTATCTGATTGGTGGTGTAAATGCAATGCTCATAACTTTAAGCGTAGGGAAAGCTGTTTTGTGTGTGGCGCCTCAAGAGAAGTGGGAGAAATTTTTGATCACACTAAAGAAGTCAGTTCTTATCCTACGCATACAGTTTTACTTCGAGGACTAGAATTGTTCACAACTGAAGAAAATGTTCTTAAAGCTATACAACCACTATCGACATTGCCTATTCGGAGTGTTCGGATTGGTCGAAATCCATTGACAAATGTCTCTAAAGGTCTTTGCTACTTAGAAATGAACAATGTAGTTGATGCTATGTATCTCCATAATGCATTAATTGTAGAAGATCCATTACTTATTGATGGAAAAGAAGTTCTTGTGTCATATTGTAAACTTGGGCCAGTTGGACCAATAGCTACTGCTTCAATGGGTAATGCTGCTGTTGAAGCAGCTAAATGGAGCAATCAGAAACCAGAAACTCCAAATTATACTATTGCTGATGTTCCTAGGCTTGCGGAATTTAGTGCAAATATTTATGCAAAAACTCCTATTGAACGAACTTCATATGTACAATATTATACTAATTTTTACACTGAAAAAATACAAAAGGGAGAGACTATTAGTATGCCTTTTGTGCCATCTGTGCAACCTATTTCGGCTGTTTATGCACCTGTTGGAACAGTTGTTATGTCACAAGCTGTTCCAGCTTTTCCATTACCTATTACTAATAAAGTTGATCCTCTAAGTCAACCACCTTCTGGAAAAGGAGATACCACATACTCTCCACCTGATTTATCTACTTATCAATATGACAAAGGATCTGGTTATTATTATGACCCGTACACAAAGCTCTATTATGATGCAAACTCGCAGTATTATTTTAACAGTTTTACAAATAGTTTTCTTTATTGGGATGCTACAAAACAAACTTATTTATCAGCACCTTCGAATGAAAATTCAAATTCTGATGGAAGTAATATTAATAATGAAACTAAAAAAGAAGAGACTCCAGTAGAAGAAAAAAAAGATGACGATAAAGTAAAAGTAGCAAAACGTATTGCCAAGGATATGGAAAAGTGGGCAAAAACATTAAATCAAAAAAAAATTTCTGCCAAACAAAATTTAGTAGCAGCCCAAGTTGCAATACAAACTGCAAAAACTCAAGCTGCAGCAGATATTGGGTATTCTGTGATGGGCACTAAGACAGAACCTAAAAAACAGCAATTTCCAGTTGCTTCTACCTCTGAAGACACAAGTTACAATGATGAAATTATGGAAGAAGCCAATCGAAGTGAAGATGAACAACACACTGATTGGGTTAAACTTGCTTGTCTTTTATGTAAACGGCAGTTTAGTAGCAAAGAAATATTAATAAAACATCAACAAATGTCTGATTTGCATAAACAAAATATTAGAAATTGGTACAATGAAAGAGGATTAGATCCAGATGATGAATCAAAACGAGTTATTCAATATAGGGATAGAGCAAAAGAAAGAAGAATGAAATACAATGAACCTGATAAACCTTTAAACAACTTAAAAGACAAATACATGAAGGCTAAAGAAGCTACCGTGGATTATGAACAACCAACTAAATTGGGTATTGGATCAGATAACAAAGGTAACAAATTATTACAGAAAATGGGTTGGCAAGAAGGAATGGGATTAGGTAAAAGTAATCAAGGACGAACAACTATAATAGAAGCTGAAGGTAGATTAGCAAATGCTGGACTAGGTACTAGGGCTGTTGGTGTTGTTCCAGGCCCTCGTGAAACGTATAAAGATTGTGTGAAGAAAATGATGCGTTATAGGTATAATGAATCAGAGTAAATTAACAGGTAAAAATTGAAATAATTTATTATGTAATGTTTTTCCAACAGGCAAAAGTTATTTTAATATGTGATATATCAATCTGATATTTTATTTTTCCTCAAAAATGATATAATATATGGCATATATATAGTCCAACATATATTAATTAAAATACATTTGAAGGCATTGCATTTTTAATCTTGTGTTTAATACATGTTTAAAATTGTATTATTGCATTTGAAAGACATTAATGTTATTTTAGTGACAAAAAGTCATGTAATGTTAATTAAAATCTTTGATACATTAGATAGTTTTAAAATACATTTACGTGTAAATGTAGTGTAATTAGTTTAAATCCGAATTCGATGAAATATTAGTAATAATTCATACATTTTTAATATAAATTGTAGAGCTATGGTATTTCCGTAGTAAATTGTCCTTTTTTTTATTTTTTCCTAACCAAAAGTTTTATTTAAATATTTACAAATTTATTTATAAGCAATGTAGTATAGCTCATATAATATGTAAATTGAGTACTGAAATTTATTATTTTTAAATTTACTTCAAGAAGTAATTATTATTTATTTTTTTTTATAAAATGTCCATCTTACATTTCAATCAAAATGTGTGTATATTATATTATATCATACACAAATGTCAAATGAGTACGTCATATTTTATATAATTTATAAAAAAAACATCGAAATTAACATAATTAGTTTTAGTCGTTAAAAAAATGTATGCACTGTATTATAATATACACAATATACATATGCAATATGCATATATATATTATATTATATGTATATTTAATCCAAAAATATGTAGAAAATACGTTATATTCCACAGACCTTTTTGATTTTTTTTCTTTTACGTAAACTTATTACTTAATTGTTATTATTTATTTGTTAAATACTTAATTTGTATAAACTACGAAATGCATATATTTTATATAATAACTTCTATTATTCTAAGTTTTATGTCTGTTTTGTTGAACAAAATGTCACTCGTTCGGTTATATTACTATATATTTTGTACATCTGAGTAGATAAATATTACGCATAAAACAGCTTAAAATTTACAAATAGGTTTATTACACCCTATACTTTTTAAAACTTGTACATTTCATTATATTGTAGTTCATAAATAATTAGGATTTTTGTTTTTAGAGTATTGACTTCAGACCTGCTAATGATCTTATTATACCAATTAATTCTTGACAGTTTAAAAAATAAATGTTTTGAATTATTTTTGTTTTAAATTGTTGTTGTTTGTTAAAAAAATTTTTTTACACCTTTAATATTCGTTCTTAGTACCTTTATAGACTATAGGACATAGGTACTGCACCATAGTTCAATATGATTTTAAAGTGTGATCAATTAACATTGTACTATTTTCACCTACATAATGTTGCGTGCCAATATTCAAAAAATAAATAAATAGTTTCGTGATTTTATTTAGGTGTGGTACCTAATTTAAGTGTACTTATAATATTAAGAAAATATGGCTGTTTAATATTTTATTCATGTATGTTAGAAAACATGTTAACTCTTCTGTCTTCTTTAGGTCAAAATAAGTAGGCACTCAGAAATAGGCATCTACCTTTTTAATAATTTATAGCTTTCATTAGTCAAATGTAAAAATTAGCAGCCTTAATCTTCAACTTATTGCCTAAATATTGCCCCCAAATATGTTTAGGTATAAATATATATAAATATATTATAGATGATAAAATATTTATTTTGATTTCATAAATCCATCAATATTTTAAGTGTTTTAGATGGATTAAACTTTCTACTAAAGAGTTTTAAGCCTTCCAGGTCCCCTTAAATACCCATCACGATAGTTAAAAATAAATACTAATACTATATCAAAATTTAATTAGTGAAAGAAGCTCATTATATTTTTGTTTAATAATCTTTCGAATATAATGGAGGTTGGGGATGAACTAAACATTCATATCTTAGAACATTCTAGGCGTTTCATTTAAATTATCAAGTCACTAACCCTCACTTCACCAAAGAGTACAAAGTTACAAAATTCTACTAATTAAATTTCTTTACTCTCGCACTATCCCCAAAAATCTTAACAGATACCCAACTAAAAATAAAAATGCTGGTTTAGGAACTTCACTATTCTAGTTGCAACCAGTTTACCTTCCTAGTGGTACTTCTCTATGCTTCTCATCTTTAATTCTACGTTAACGTAAATTCTTAGTATATGTTGTAATTATGTTTTAAATAATATGAATAAATACTTAATATTACTATGACATATTTTTAAACAGTTAATGTATTTTTTTGCAAAAGTTTGATCATTTATGTAATAATTATTGTGAAACTGTGTAAACAACTGCATTACAAATAGGTAACTATAAATTTTTGTTACTTTAAACCAATTTAAATTAATACTTTTTTACAACTGTAACTATATAGTTTAATAAATTATTTAAACAGATATTTTGTCGCTACAGCCAACTACTCCAATTTCTAAATGTTATCATATTAATGTTATCAAATACCTATCAATTTATTATTTATTTTTATTTATGAATTAGTTTATAAAAAAAAATTTTGTTATAAGCGAGATGAGCTGGGACTGGTCCTTTCTTCTCCTTCTGTCGCAGTGTCACCCTAAATCTAGACATGACTATTGCAGTGATGATGATCGTGAATGCAAAGGCCTTTAGAAAAATATTTCATCTATTGAAGTTTTGTATCGATATGAATCATAACAAGTTTACAAATATATAAATATCCTTATTTTTATTAAATCAATATTTTTTCACATTGTGTACTTCATAGTATATTATATTTTATGATAAATATAATATGTATATTTGACAGAAAAAAAGGTAAGTGCTTATTTTTAAAAACATATTCACTATATTATAGTAAATATATATATTATTGAATCTTCATCTCTATGGTACACCTACCTACCTTAAGAATCTATTTATACATTTCGTTTTATAGATTTTTTAACGCAACGATTTTTATAATTTAGGACACTGAAAAAAATTATTTTAATGTTGACGATGTGTACTACATTGTCTTTCGGTCCAAGTTAAATAATTATTATTGGTCATTGCTATTTGTGCTGTCGCTGTTTTTCGACGAAGCTCATCACATAACTGTCCTACTGAATCATCTGTGAAAATTCAACGATGAAAATACAAAAAACCGACTTAATGCGAGCTAGGTATAGGTAGTACGTCGTTTTTTTCAACCTTAACGACCGTCGTGTGAACCGCACCGAGGCGGTATGACCGCGCGCGCGGAATATTGAATTCGGCCGAGTTGTTGAGGGGACTAAGAACAACTAGTACCCCGTGTCCGGGTAATCAATCAAAACGAAAAACTGGTAGAGGAAAAAATATATCCGAAATAATACCCGTTTTGTCCGACGACGATGCCGCCGCAGCCTTTTTTCGCACTACGTCCATCCATCATCATAGTATGTGGCGTGGTAATACGTATCATTACGTGTATATACGCATAAGACCGGTCGCCGCCGATTCGTATTCGGCCGACCGTTGTCACCGGACGCGTCCGAGAAAAACTTCTTCGATGGTCGTCCTACGCTTATTTATGCACTCCTTCGCCCCATCGTCATATTATTTATTATTATTATTATTGTGTACAATTTGGTCGTTTTTATATCAACCACCCCGGTAGGTACTCGTCACATACCGCTCGTCCGACGTCCGTATCGTGTTTTATATTATGTATATTATGCGTTGTCGAGGGAGGGGGTCTAAAACTCTTTTGTCCGAAATACTAGTTTGACGGGGTGAGTTTTTTCTCGGTTTTATCGCCGAGCCGCAGCTTGCTGTCTGCGCTCTCATCCTTTTTCGTTCATCGTGTGCACGGTGTGCTCATTATATTATATTATAACACAATATATACCTTCCTAAATATAATATGTACTTAGGTTTGCTAGTCGCAACCCTTGCACCGAGCTACGGGTTGATAACACTACTGTCGTGTTAATCTAGTTACTGGCCTGTCGTTACTCAATGCATAAATATATTTATTTTATAAATTTCCATTTCGTATGATTTTCAATAAATTTAAATTATTTTTCGTTTGTGTTCCGGTCGTTTCCAAATTTCGTGCGCAAAGCGAAATCATTTAACAATAACAGCTAACCACAATATTAAACTAATCAGAGCGATTCGGAAAAAAACACAATTCCAAAACAGTTACGACTTAAACGTACCTTTTAATGGGTTTTACTTTTTATTTTATAAATGTATTTATTTGTTATTAAAAAAAAAACTACGGTTAAAACGCAAGTTTAACAACATATGAAAAATATAGCATAATCTAGGTACTTATAATAATTCTTTCAGTGGAAATTTAGAAGGCGATTTCAGTCAATGTCAATATTCATAAAAAAATTTAACACCTTGATAAAAAAATATTACTAAATTATTACTTATAATAAGTGCACTTTAAATGTATTTACAGTAGTAATTGGCTTAAATTGTTACATATAGATATAGGTAACGACTCTACTGTTTTCACAATGTTTGTACATTGTGTAGCATTATATAGCATTGTAGTTAATTGAAATAATTTAAAATTCAAGAATTATGGCTCATTATCTATATTATATGCGACCGGAACTACCTGCTCTAGCGTATGCTAGTGCATAAGCGCAAATGTCAGAGCCCCGGGTGGTCGTACAAGGCGTTACACAAATTTTATTTTATTCGTGTTAACTGGATCTCCTTATAAGTCTTCTCAGTTTGCTACCCCAGACTTTACTCACTTATTTTTTTCTGCCGGAACCCTTCATTTTAGAATTCGTTTTGGGAATTCGGTTTCATAACTTCAAAAGCCGACCGGAGCCTATCGCACACTGCAACAAGGTCCTTCATAATCTAATTTAAATTCAGGTCGATCTTACGTAGTAGGTATCTATAACTGCAATATTATTATTTTTTTAAAATTCAATCCGTTTTATTTCGTTTATGACTAGGTAAAATAACCGTTTCAACAAATATTGATGAAAATAAGAATATATAATTTACAAATTATACCATTTCACGGGGTTGAGGGTTTATTCCGATGGGACTTAACACAATATATATATATATAATATAATATAATATAATATATTATATTATATACATTATACACAGACAGTCACAGACGTGTTGGTACATATTTTATGATGTATGTGACGTAACAGTTGTGAACGGTCTACATGTATCTGTCCAGCGGTGCCGGTCGGACCATCGTGTCCATGAAATCGTCGTAGTCGATCATCCCCATGCCGGCAAAGTCCATGGTGTTCACCATCTCGTCCACGTCCACGGCCGTCACCGCCGCCGGGTCGAATTCGTTGAGCACGGCCCGCACGTGGTCGACCGTCACCTGGCCGGTGTACGTCGGGTCGCCGGCCGCCAGCATGGCGCGGAACCGCCGGCGCCGCGCTCCGTCCTCGGCCCAACGGCGCGCCATGGACGCCGTCCACTGGTTCCGGGTGATGTAGCCGCGGCCTTTCGGGTCGTACTCGTCCACCACGGCGATGACGTCCTCGTCGGTAGCGTCCACGCCGAGCGCGCGCAACGCCATGTACAGGTGCCTGACGTTCATCCGGCCGCCGTCGCCGCTGAACATGGCGAAGGCCGCGCGCGCCTCGTCCAACAATTCCTCGGGCAGCGGCGGCCCGGCGGGCCCTTCGTCGACGTCGTCGGTCGACATTCCCGCCTCGGGTCGTTCTTCCCGGTCTTCGTCGTCGTCGTCGTCGTCGTCATCGTCATCCTTGTCGTCGCCGTCGCGCAACTGTTCCGTCACGGTCGGCTGCTGCTGTTCGAGTTCAGACATATGTCGCCAACGATAAGTTTACGTTTTTATTTTAATGATCCGATCGTTTTTCTGTGCGAATATCCTTATAAAAATATATTATAATAATACGTGTGCGTATGGTGTACACCTAATGATATAATATACACTCGTGCGAGTTATCTAGGTAACAAAAAATAATAATTTAACGTATTTTCGCGGCTGAATTTCTCGTAGTTTAAAAAAAAATTAACAAATAATCGTCTAATTTTTTAACGGAAAAAAGCCAATACACGAGTGCAAATGAAAAAAACACTACACATTTCGTGGAATGAAGGCAACTACGATTAAAGTTCTTTTTTTTTATTATTTTTGGTCCTTGTAGGATTACCTACAGTTATGAATGGTATATAGGACAACACTTTTAAGTTCGTTCTATAATGTAATACACATATTATGTTCAAATTGTTATTTCAGCAGGTACCTATATTATAAACATAAGACGCATTATACCTATACTTATATTCTATTATACAATATATATATAGGTAGTATATACGCAGGTTTAACTATATAGCGAGGTCGACAGCGGTGGTGTGATTTTTGATGTGCTGCTTGCGTAATGTGCTACGACAAGGATGAGGGGAGGACCGAAGAATTTATGAGGAAATCGTTTTAGATGTGGGGACAAGGGGATCGGACCGCTTACGATGAAAATTGCATGAGCTTTGCCTTTCACGCAACGGTTCCTTGGGTTGTATGAGTATGGCGCGCGTATATTAACTTGGTAATTAGCTCGGCGGGGGTGGACGGCGGCGGCTACTCGATGAATAATAATTTCTGAATACATACATACATATCGGACGGGCGGCGACGGTGATAGGACGGGAGAAAGAGAGGAAACGGAATAATAATACGCCGAAAAAAAGAAGAAATTTATAAATATATTATATAGTAGACCTCCGCCGCGGCCGAGTTGCGGGTAAATAACCACCGCAGTCTGTGCCGAAGAACGCGGGAGCCAACACGCGCGCGACTTTTACGGTGGAAGCAATGATATCACATCCGCCGTCGACGACGGTGTGCAGCATCTGCGTCCGAAGATCCATCAGATAGGAATATTTTACTTAAGCGTCTACTCGCGAAAATATAATGTACGAGAGTCGCCGGTGAACATGATGTGCAACCGCGGTGGAAGCGGCGGGAAAGGCTGGAAATGTGCGCAAGCGCAGCGAAAACTTCAACCGATCGACAAAGATTTATCAATGACTATATATATCAGGGATGGCAAACCCGTGGAACGCGTGTCCGAGGTGGCACGAGGAAAGATTTTGTGGCCACGCGAAGATTTTTACTATAATATTATATATAAAAAAAAAAAGTAAATTCTTGGCCCGCATTGTTCAAGAGGTTTGCCACCCCTGATATATATGTATGTGTGTGGTGTGTATAGAGAGGTACATAGCGCGGGGCGTGCGGATTATAACATCATCGCGATAATTGATAAAGATGAGGTATGTTTTATCGTATTATATCAAACCTTCAATGGAACTATGGTGGGAGGGGATCCCTCCAACCATAGACTTGTTTATTTATTACTATAGCATGTATATATAGTGATATGAAATATTTTGTCGATGTAACTCATGGTTTAAGATATACAGGTTAGATAACGCCCTATTCCAGCGGTTCTCAACCTTTTATCATTCGCGTACCCCTCTCTCATTACTATTTCACGTACCCCAAATATCAATTTAGAATATAAATAAACGAAAAAAAGTTTTTTCGCGTACCCCTTGAGATCTTGTCAAGTACCCCAGGCTGGGAACCGCTACCCTATTCAATCGTACGCTCTTACGCGGTCCGAAAGTGTTACGGTTCATTAGTACGTATTTTCACCACACGCGTACAGCGCTAGTAGTAAGTAGTGCTAGTGATTACTGATCAGTAGTGAGTACCACGATTTAAGATATAATATTTACTATAGTATATCTTAAATTGTGATGAGTTAGGTACTTTCAATTCATTTTGGTGAACTAATTCATGTGATTCGGCTCATTAAAATGAATCAATTCACTGATTCAGTGATTCAATGATTGAATGTAATGGTCATAGACTCATAGATTCTTCACACTGATTCATTCATGAATTATGCTTCCTGTTCCTACTGAGTTCTCTTTTTAATATATTCATATTTTTATTATATTAATTATATTGTAATATATATATATATATTATAATAATGTAATATGTGATACTGCTCGAGGAGGGTGTCATAACCTCCAAAACACCCCTTTGTGTATACCACTGGTCGCATAAACAAATAAACAACCACTATGAACAGTATAAACAAAGCTAGGCTAGTTAAAAACTAAATGATCAAAATCAAACTAATAACTTGTTAATAACATAGTACATTAGTACATAATGTTTAAGAGGACGCAACACCCACATGTGTTGTCTCCGTCTTATAAAATATTATGAGCATTATTAATTTACGCTGTATTATCATATACGCACGACTTGCTAAAAAAATGAACGAACCTAACCTGTATTAAGAGTTTGTGTATTGTCAATTTGTAATTATACTAGGTACCTATATGGAATTATGGTAGGTAGATATTTAATTTATTAATTAAATAGTATAAGGTAGGCACAGTTTACATCGGTATATGAATATTATGAACAATCAATAATATTTTTTTTAATTTGTGATCGTTATTCGGTAGATAAAAAATTACTATATCTTAAGCATAGTATATTTGCAAGATATGTTTCAAAATGTTATTTTGATTACTTAAAGTTGTAAAAAAAATATGTACAGGTGGACTTCTAGTTTAAGAATTTGAAGGTATATCAGTGAATGTACAGATACCTATAATTATTCAAAAATATTGGCATAAAATTTGTAATTGTAATGTATTTTCATTGAATAGCAGCTGTTGCATGTATGGTTAACAAATAAAAATTTGAAACAAACAACCTGATAAATATTAAATTAAATCATTTTTATTCCAAGTAAAATGAATGCACAATAACTAAAGTGAATACATTGCAGTTTATTTCTTTTATAAAAATTAATTTTATTATTTAAATAAAATTACGATACAATATTATTTTTTATTCATTATAATAATAATTTTAATTTTTAATTATTATATATAAGATAGGGAGATACTCAAATGCATACTCAATCATAGCCTTTTAATGTCATTCATAAAATATCTATAATAATGTAGGTAATTGGCTGGGCTATAGATTATTTAAAAAGTTTTGAAGATGATTGGATGTTTTTATACCATACTTTAATAATAGATATCCGAATAAATATATTTATATTTATTATTTAATTTGAGACACCCAGAATAATATAATATAATATAATATTAGAAGGTATGATAGAAGGAAAGAAAACTGCAGGACGTCCCCGAAACTCCTATATAGGACAAATTAAATGTGATGCAAAAGTTAAAACCTTTAAGGAACTTAAAGAAAAGGCGAGTAATCGGTTAGAATGGAGAATTGGAGTTGTAAACCAACCTTCGGGTTGAAAAAAAAAAAAAAAAATTATATTTATTCAGATATTAAATGTATGACCATAAATTCATTAAATTCTATCATGTATGATACACTATTATAAGTAAAATATAGCCCTACTTACTACTAGGGCTTTATGCGTGTGGTGAAAATATTAACTACTGAACAGTAACACAATCGGACCATGTAGCGGGCCGGCGATAGCTAACCTGCAGTATATCTTAACCCGTGATATAAGTATACAACTAAATCGCTATTACAGGTATAAATTAATTTTTTAGTACCTACTTTGTTTCTTTAAAATTTCTGACCACATGGATCTGGGATGTATACAATCATCGCGGATTTTATAATTATATTTCGTATAATACCTGATAAAATGCGTGGTGTTTAATAGATCGGACTACGATATTTTTTAACAAGGATGTATAACAATTACAGTATATATATATTATATTATTATTTATATTTTATAGAGTTGCAATTTTAACGGTTGTACTACACATACTACCAAACTTGTATAGAACGATCGCGCAAATGATCCGCGTCGACGGTTGTGGGTGGCTCGTGTGGAAATCAGTGATCTATTGAAAAACGCGACCGGGTTTGCTCGATGAGTGTAAGGGAAGGACTATTATTATCGTTACTTTCAAATATTTATTTTTTTTAACTTTTCATCGTACGACGAGAGTTTTTATGATTACAATGATTATTATATATAATAATCAGTCATTCATTGTATATGCGCACCGCGTTGATTACATTATCAGTAGGTACTTTGAAAGTGTGCACGAGAAGGCGTAGAAAATACCGAGAAATCGCTGACGGGCAAACGCGCCTCTTTTATTTTTTCTTTGGTAAGTTTTTTTTTAAGTTTTTCCAACAGACCCCATACCTACCCGTTCATTGCGTAGTTTATTTATGCATATTATATTATTACCACAGCGAGGTTTTCGCTTATATAGTATATATGTATATTATCTGACACATTTTTCTCTTCTAATATAATGGTTAAAAAATATCACTCTTCTTTTTTTCACACCACATAGCAATAGACAATCATTTTTAATTTTATTCCTTAAGGGTGGTATATTTAAAATCCAAAATCACTCGTTCGTGTATTTAACTTAAGGTTTCAACCTGTGCTACCTAAAATCTAGTAAAGTTGTGTCCTAAATTATTTCACATACTATGGTTATGTGAATCACACATCGGTACACTACACATAATGCTTCGTATTGCAAATTATATCGTACCTTAGTTTAGTTCTCCAGCTATCCTGATTATTTAATTAATCAGTGTTATCCTTAGTTATATAACATGTGTCATATAACATTGTTTTTTTATGGTTAAATCGTGTTATTTTGATTAGATGTAGCCGACTCGTATGTACACATATAATTAATAATCATATTATTGAAATTATATGAGAGCTAGATGAGCCAGTATAGATATAATAGGTACCTATCCATGATCAGTATTTTGGGACAAACATTCGTCGATTAGTATATGCTACAACAACTTTATTTTAATCGTTAACTAATGTTATATTTATTAATGAACTTTTTACTAAGAAGCTTTTAGTGATATTGCAGAGAATTAACTAATAAGTCAATTTTCTATATTGTGCCCATCTCCCGGAAACACCTAAATACCTTTCGGATTTATTATTTGTTTGCCTTTTATAGTACCTAATGACTTTATATACTGCGTGGTTTATTGCGTATAATAGAATTACAATATTTAACTCATATTATTGTTGACATCTTATAGGGCGACTCATCTGCGACGTTATTTACAGTGTGAATTTAAATTCAGATTTATTTCGTGGCACATTTCTCTTGGCGGGTGCATTTCTTATAAAAAATTGTTTAAACTTATTATATTATATACACTGAGTGGCAATAAATTTTACTAAAATCGTTACGTTAAACGATCACATGCAATCGTCTCATATCTGGTCCCGACGCTTATAACACTATATTATAATATATGCAGTTAGGGCCCGTCTGCGGAAGACACGTCGACGTCGAGATCTATATGATTTGGAGATGGTGAGGGAAAATCATACTTTGTATGATATTATATATTATTATATTCGTACATATAATGCGCGCGCGCGCAATATAATAATAATAATTTAAATGCATATATATATATATATTATTTATGCACACCTGTTGGCTGAAGTCCAACAGGACGAAACGTTTACGTGATAGCAGCTGCTGATAACCGATAGGATGTGGTATATGCGCCAAAAATAATACAAATATATATATGCAATATGGCATTCGAGTTTGTCCCGTAACGCTATACATCATATATACCTGACTGTCTGTCTTCACAAAAAAAAACGCTGCGTGTAAGTACCTATACTTGGCTACTTATCTACCTTCACACACACGCTGCAGACTGGCGCATACCCATACCTAGCTATCTATACCGTCATATACTGCTGTACACGTCTATTCTGTACGTACGTGCCTGGTCCGGTCCGGTTCTATCATTGCGGTCACGTAAATATTATATTATTATATATGTTATAATAATAGGTAGTATATACATATACGTTTATGTACGCTTCAGACGCAGAAACGGCAGGCGACTACCGGTCCCGCCGAATCGGACTCACGACTATGGAATACTAAAAGCTCATATAGCCGGGGAGAGACGCGATTGTGTACCATAGTTATATAGGTACACTTGTGCAACTTACGTGAGCATATATACGTTATGATAATAATATATTATTATTATTATTATATACGTTTGGCTGCCTAACCTCCGTTGGTCGTATTTCACTTTCCAAACAACCGGTTCGATGCTCTTATATGTCCAACTGCGCTGCACGTCCACGGATTGTCTGCTAGTGGGTATATTATTATTAATATTATTATATGGATACGTCAAAGATATAATATTCTTTTCCGCGTCTATTGTGACAAAACACACCAAAAAAAGAAAAATGTTGAATTATTTTAATGTCGTCGTAGTTGCAGTGTCGTATGATATTGTTCGGCTTTTTACCACTCGGCCGATCAGCACTCACCAACCGTTTCTAATTTGTTGTGACGAATGATTGCTACGAGATCGACTTGTATAGGAATAACTAACCTAGTATACAGTAGTGCTATAGTGCACCATTGATATTAATTGTGTTTGTGCTTTGCAAATAATTAATGTATATATTACATACAAAACATAATAATATGACCCCGTTTTGAATATCGATTACATGGTTAATTGATGCACTTGCACACACGTGTTTAGCGATCGTTTTATGGATTTTTTATGAATTTCAAACTTTATGAGAATGTTATTCTTAAAACGGTTTAATTTAAAAATTACATTTAAAAAAAATTGTTTAATTTCTTATAAATGAAGTAAAATAAAATAAAATCTTAAGGAAAATAATAAAATTTTACTCAGAAAATATTGCGGGTACGTTTAATCTGTATAGTCCTCGGTTTCTAAATGTATGAATTAAGAAATGTGCGTTTTTTGGTATGAACATATTTTTTAGGGCTCCATGTAATACACATATTTAATATACTATTTGTTCATCTAATACAATATTATTTTACGTAGTTTGTAGATAAAAAATTTGTTTGAAGTTTGCTGAAAAATTGTTAAATTATTTATAACCACGATATCCATCATCATAGTATCATACCAAACTTATAAACAATCGTATACTTAAGCCTTTTCTCTAGTCTTCTGTACAACAATTTGTCAGCTTTCCCACGAAGAAAACAGCTTTAAAATTTTACAATTTTATCATGGATTTCGTTATAAAAGATTAAAAAAAAAATTTAAAAATTTTCAGGGTTCGGTATGTATTACACAAAATTATTATAATAAAATAAAATGGGAAAAAAGTATTACAATATTTATTGCATGCACATTGCACGGAGCACGGATATAACTTAGAAAACATAGTAAACAATGTTAAACGTAACATACTAAATACTAATGAATAATATGATTAATGATTAAATAATATAAATATATACAATATAGGTACATTGATTTAATTAAATTAATTATAGGTACCTATAGGTATCTATTATTAAAAATTATTATAATAATTAATATGTATACACACTATCATTATATTTTAATACCTAGGTCCTAGGTACATATTATAATAAAAGAAAATGGGTATTATCTCTTTTATTTATATTCCTATACGGCTATACCTAAGTAATAATTGTATTATTATACTTTGTGATGGGTAACTAAAAAACGTGCAAATAACTGCAGATTAATTAATCATTATGACAACAGAAATAAATAATAATATATTATAATTTTATTATAAATGTTATCGTGGTTATTCATATAATATAAATCATTTTGATAACTGATAAGTTATAGTAGTAGTAGTAGTATTCATCTATTAGGTATAACACGCATTTATTGTTAATACTGATAACATTTAATAACAGTATGAAGGTAAATGAGATTTAAAGGTAAAAACATTTATAATACAAATTTTTATATAAATAGTAACACATTAACAGAATGCGTGAAAATTATATCGGAAATTGAAAAATTAAAATCAAGATTATTCGTCAACGCAGGAGTTAAAATATATTAAAAATGTTTTTAATTGTATTTAAATCTTACAATAACATATTATAATTTATAATACTTGTGCAAGATCGTACCGGGTAATTTGACTACGCTTCAATATACGGAATGCCTGCCAAAATTATGTTATTGGTATATTATATTATTATCGTATCTACCTATACGAGCTGGTGGCATCGGGAAAATGGACGTCTTACTTGTCATTGCACTTTTTCAAAATTATGAAATATTATTATTTATTATTCATTTACGTACACTTTATTACATTGTGAGTAGTATTATAGGCATACTGCAGCCCAACAACACCGATGAAATTATATTTAATATGAAATATGATTATACGAATAAGCAAATATAATATTATTATAATTACGATAATTAAATTTGAATAGTGGTCGACCAGCTGATGTATTATTCAAATGCGACGAGCAATGTTAGAAACGTACTAAGATAATGGTAAATTTAATATATACAATTAATAAAATATTTTTTTTAAAAATAATATTAAATACTTAAAACTTTATGGGCAGTTAAATAAATAAATAAAAACAATAGTTTATTCATTAAACCTTACCTACATAGGCATATTATTATTATCATTTTTGCATTGTTTTTATTTTGTTGCATTATACCTTTACGTATTTTAATATCGATATCATTGATGCGCCGTATTTATAAAAATGTTTATTGATCGTCGGCTCGGGACAATTTGTTGTTCTTCAGTTGTCCACCCGACTGTTGCACGTAGCAGCTTGTCGACTTGGTCAAAGGAGTCCTCGGTAGATCGTCGTCTTCTCTGCTGTCCGGAAGTGCGGATACCTCACCCATATTGACCTTTAGCTGACGTCTCTGCTCGCGTCGGATTTCGTCGTTATTTGCACTCCTCTGACTGAGTATCGGCATGCTAACGGCCGTTTTCAGCGGTTGTTTGCGGTTCGACGCATTCGTCACGTCGTTAACATTGCGTTTATCCATAACGGTTGAATCTATAATACAATATATTTTCGTAAGTCGCAGCGTCGGTTATTAGATTATAATATCTGATATGTACCTACTGATGATACGCGTACAGCCTGTTTACGACTAATATATTTTTAACACAATCGTCACTTACAATCCACCGACTATACTGTATGACGTCTCGTTATTACTTGCTATGATATGATTGTATAATAATAATATATTATTATGATGTCAATAGGTAAGACGATAAAAATAATAATATATTATTGCGCGAAATAAAAACGTTTCCGGTTATGACGACTTCGACTCAGTATCACCGCACTGATTGACCGCCAAGCTATACAGTAGATTGATCGATGAGCTTTGCTCGAAATTATATATATATAATAACGTTATACTTAGATACATATATTTAATTATATTATTATTTTATTTTATAAGCCGTTTGTATATTATATAGCCTGTTATTTTCTCCGTTGCCTCGTTACGGCGTGTGATCTTTGGTTGTTGTGTAAACGGACAACGGATGATGCAGCGTACGCACATTGTAGACCTATAATATATTAATTAATTAAATTATTATCAGTTGAGTGTGACTACGAAAACGGTAGGGAGATGTGAGGAAGCGCTTAATGAAAACGGTCAAAGGGGAAGACAGCAGAGAAATACCTGCCAACATTATATTTGTACCTAGTATACTCAATCTAACATTGCTTGTCTAAACTTTTCGAAATTATTACAAATATTTAATGATAAATTTAATTCCTTCATCACCATTTATAAAAGTCGAAACGTTCAAAAAAGAAATTCTGCTTCAGTTAATATATAATATGAAAAATCTCCAAAAGGGCTACTATGACACAAATTCTGATTTCTTCACAAAATATAATATTATGAAAGTATGTACTTATTTCAATTAATATGAAAATATCTTTTTATTAAATTATCCAAATTTGACTACAATGTTTTTTAATTTGATTTCATACCGTACGTGACATGATATAAAATATATAATTTATTCACTAAAATTAATCACAATTAATCAATTTATCGGCGAATAAAGGTTTACAAATACTGTAATCATCAAAAGAATCAAATTTAAGTTTATTAAACATATTATAATACATTTATTTATATAAATAATAAGGATCAACATCTTCAGTCTCAAATAAAAAAGAAAATTGTTTGGAAAATTCAGTTTTTTTGAAATTGATTTAGCTTTAAAACTTAAGCTGAATGTTAAATTTTGAATTTTGATTTTAACACCGTTTTTTAGTAATCCGCCTAAACATACAGGTACAGACAAAAAATTTCAAAAAAGGGTAAAAATATAACAATGTACAGTATAAAGTTGTAGAAACAATTATTATTTTTATCTATTTTATCGCATGTTTGATAAAAAAAATTTTAATTTATCTTATTCTCAGAATCGTAGTAAAATTCACTTGAAAAATTTCTAGATAGTCCACATAATATTTTAGTGACATAATTACGTATGTTTACTATTTATCAACAATGTTATTGGGTTATTAACTTAAACAATTGGAGACCTACTGACTCGTTTGTCGGTTGTATAATTATTATAATTAAAACAACGCTACAGTAAGTATATGGTGGCAAATACATATAATATAATCATATATTATATGTATACAGCCATACAGCTCCGGGCAGAGTATATTTTGTATGTATTTGAATATCACGTTTCAGCCGTTTTGGACTTTTCGTTAAACCCATAATTTCTTGCAAATAACCGTATACGCGTGTTACGCATGCGGTTAGGTGTAATAATTTACAAGTATGGTTTTTAGTTTTAGCCTTTATTCGCTATCCCGCGTTCCCGCTGTGTACGATAAATTATACATCTACATACGTATTATATGATGATAGTTTCATCATAGTATACCGTATATTGGTCGTAAATTGACCAGAAAAACGCATTGATTGTAATATCAACTCGTTTCAAAATATTGCATTTCTTAGCGCAAACACGCAGTTCGGTATTGGAGTTTGTGCTTCCTCTGTTTTTGTTCGTATGCATTTCTGCGTATGTGTAAAAAGAAACAGGCGTATTTCGTATTTAGGTTTTTGAGTTTATAAACACC